>NC_041385.1:314018312-314020528 GCF_002162155.2 Triticum dicoccoides | reverse complement strand
ATGAACTATTATTGTTGACATCACCCAAAGGTGAATACGTTGGGAGGCAACACTATAAGCCCCTATCTTTCTCAGTGTCCGATTAAAACTCCATAACCATAAGTATTGCGTGACTGTTAGCAATTGTAGAAGACTATATGATAGTTGAGTATGTGGAGTTTGCTAAATCAAAGCCTGACATAGACCCTTCCTGAAAATAAGATGAATTGCAATTGTTTGGTGACTGAGAATGAAGTTTGCTAGTTTTCAAGAAAGTTTATGGTCTATGCTTTAACATGTGAATAGCTTGTTACTTGATCGTGAATGTTTTATCAGATGAACTACTGTTATGACATATAATCATGCTAGAAAAGGTGATTGAAATTATCATTGATCAAACTTGTGCGCCTGCTAGCATTCACACTTCATAAATTCTTTCTTTTATCATTTACCTACTCGAGGACGAGCAGGAATTAAGCTTGGGGATGCTGATACGTCTCCAACGTATCTATAATTTATGAAGCATTCATGCTATATTATTATCTGTTTGAATGATTACGAGCTTTATTATACACTTTTATATTACTTTTGGAACTAACCTATTAACTGGATGCCCAGCCCATATTGCTGTTTTATTGCCTATTTCAGTATTTCGAAGAAAAGGAATATCAAACGAAGTCCAAACAGAATGAAACCTTCGGGAGCGTGATTTTTGGAACGAACATGATCCGGGAGACTTGGAGCACAAGCCAGGGAAGCTTCAAGGAGGCCAGGAGATAGGAGGGCGCGCCCACCCCCCTCGGCATGCCCCCCTGTCTTGTGGGCCGCTCGAGCATCCCCCGACCAACTTCTTTCGCCTATATATTCCCATATGCCCTAAAACCATCGAATACGAAGATAGATCGGGAGTTCCGCCGCCGCGAGCCTCTGTAGCCACCAAAAACCTCTTGGGAGCCCATTCCGGCACCCTACCGAAGGGGGGATCCCTCACCGGTGGCCATCTTCATCACCCCGGCGCTCTCCATGATGAGGAGGGAGTAGTTCACCCTCGGGGCTGAGGGTATGTACCAGTAGCTATGTGTTTGATCTCTCTCTCTCTCTCTCGTGTTCTCTCTATGGCATGATCTTGATGTATCGTGAGCTTTGTTATTATAGTTGGATCTTATGATGTTTCTCCCCCCTCTACTCTCTTGTGATGAATTGTGTTTTCCTCTTGAAGTTATCTTATTGGATTGAGTCTTTAAGGATTTGAGAACACTTGATGTATGTCTTGTCGTGCTTATCTGTGGTGACAATGGGATATCACGTGATCCACTTGATGTATGTTTTGGTGATCAACTTGCGGATTCCGCCCATGAACCTATGCATAGGGGTTGGCACATGTTTTCGTCTTGACTCTCCGGTAGAAACTTTGGGGCATTCTTTGAAGTACTTTGTGTTGGTTGAATAGATGAATTTGAGATTGTGTGATGCATATCGTATAATCATGCCCACGGATACTTGAGGTGACAATGGAGTATCTAGGTGACATTAGGGTTTTGGTTGATTGGTGTCTTAAGGTGTTATTCTAGTATGAACTCTATGATAGATTGAACATAAAGAATAGCTTCACGTTATTTTACTACGGACTCTTGAATAGATAGAACATAAAGGATAGCTTTGATGTGGTTTCGTACCCTACCATAATCTCTTCGTTTGTTCTCCGCTATTAGTGACTTTGGAGTGACTCTTTGTTGCATGTTGAGGGATAGTTATATGATCCAAGTATGTTATTATTGTTGAGATAAATTCCACTAGTGAAATTATGAACCCTATGCATTGTTTCCTACCATTGCAATACCGTTTACGCTCTATCTTTTATCATTAGTTACCTTGCTGTTTTTATGTTTTCATATTACAAAAGCCTATATGTACCATCCATATTGCACTTGTATCACCATCTCTTCGCCAAACTAGTGCACCTATATAATTTACCATTGTATTGGGTGTGTTGGGGACACAAAAGACTCTTTGTTATTTGGTTGCAGGGTTTTTTGAGAGAGACCATCTTCATCCTACGCCTCCCACAGATTGATAAACCTTAGGTCATCCACTTGAGGGAAATTTGCTATTGTCCTACAAACCTCTGCACTTGGAGGCCCAACAACGTCTACAAGATGAAGGTTGTGTAGTAGACATCACAACTATCGCACCGAACTCATTGACTTCTACGTACGAGGCACGCATCGGTCTTCCAT
>NC_041385.1:313975955-314017903 GCF_002162155.2 Triticum dicoccoides | reverse complement strand
CTCGCCAAGTTTATGGCGGGGACCCACTCGGGCTACAACATCGTCAAGATGCCCGGGAGCCGCAGGATCATTACTATATCTGGAGACAAGGTGGACGCGGCACGGGCCCTCAAATGCGCTTATAGGGTTGCGGCAGCTTTGTTCCCTGGCGTCGAGGACAAGGCGGAGGCCCAGGAGGCCACCCCCGCAAGGAAAAACAATTGTTCTCTCAGGACCGCACCGAGACGAAGAAAGTGTCGGTCAATGGTAACAGCTCGGACCCCACCTTCACCATAAGCGCCGGCCTCCCCCTATAGCAGGAAAATGCTCTTGTTGCTTTCCTACGGGCCAACAAGGATGTGTTCGCTTGGAAAGCGTATGACCTAGCCAACATCCCAAGGGAGGTGATTGAGCACCATTTGGCGGTGTGCCCTGATACGTCCATTTTTCATCATGTTTTCTTACTGTTATTTATAATGTTTTTATGCATAACAATGCTTCATGGAGTAATTCTAATGCCTTTTCTCTCATAATATGCATGGTTTACACAAAGAGAGAGAATGACGGCAGCTGAATTCTGGACCTGAAAAAGCTACGTCAGAGTTACCTATTCTGCACATCTCCAAATGAGCTAAAAAATTATGGAGAATTTTTTTTGGAATATATGAAAAATACTGGAGCAAATAACTACCGGAGGGGGCCACCCTGGTGAGCACAAGACACCAGGGTGCGCCGGTTATGCCCTCCTGGGCCCACCTCTGGTTCCCATCTTCTGGTATATAGGTCATTTTGACCTAGAAAAAATGAGGAGAGGATTTTCGGGACGGAGCGCCGCTGTCTCGAGGTGGAACTTGGGCATGAGCACTTTTGCCCTCCGGTGGAGCGATTCCGCCGGGGGAACTTCCCTCCCAATGGGGGAAATTGAAGCCATCGTCATCACCAACAACCCTCTCATCTTTGGGAGGGCAATCTCCATAAACATCTTCAACAACACCATCTCCTGTCAAACCCTAGTTCATCACTTGTGTTCAATCTTTGTTCCGGAACCTCAGATTGGTACATGTGGGTGACTAGTAGTGTTGATTACATATTGTAGTTGATTACTATATGGTTTATTTTGTGGAAGATTATATGTTCAGATCCATTATGCTATTTAATACCCCTCTGATCTTGAGCATGATTATCATTTGTGAGTAGTTACTTTTATTCTTGAGGTCACGGGAGAAGTCATGTTGCAAGTAATCATGTGAACTTGATATGTGTTCAGTATTTTGATGATATGTATGTGGTGATTCCCTTAGTAGTGTCATATGAACATTGATTACATGGCACTTCACCATATTTGGGCCTAAGGTAATTCATTGGGGAGTAGTTACTAGATGATGGGTTGCTAGAGTGACATAAGCTTAAACCCTAGTTTACGCGCTACTTCCTAAGGGACCGAGATTTGGATCCAAAAGTTTAATGCTATGGTTAGATTTTATCTTAATACTTCTCTCGTAGTTGCGGATGCTTGCGAGGGGGTTAATCATAAGTAGGAGGTTTGTTCAAGTAAGAACAACACCTAAGCACTGGTCCACCCACATATCAAATTATCAAAGTACCGAACACGAATCAAACCAACATGATGAAAGTGACTAGATGAAATTCCCGTGTACCCTCAAGAATGATTTCCCTATTATAAGAAACCGTTTTGGCCTGTCCTTTGCCACAGAAGGATTGGGCTACCTCGCTGCACTTTATTTACCGTTAACATTACTTGCTCGTTACAAATTATCTTGCCATCAAACTATCTGTTACCGACAATTTCAGTGCTTGCAGAAAATACCTTGCTGAAAACCACTTACCATTTCCTTCAGCTCCTCATTGGGTTCGACACTCTTACTTATCGAAAGGACTACGACTGATCCCCTATACTTGTGGGTCATCAAGACTCTTTTCTGGCGCCGTTGCCTGGGACTGAAGCGCTCTTGGTAAGTGGAAATTGGTAAGGGGAAATTATTACTACGTGCTGAAATTTATGTCACTTGTTACTATGGAGAACCATCATTTGAGGGGTTTCTTCGGGGTATCTTCACCTCGAATAGAACCACAATTAGTTGCCCCTCAACCTACTTCACCTACTGAAAAAATTGGTTATGAAATTCCTTCGGGTATGATAGAACAACTTCTAGCTAATCCTTATGTAGGAGATGGAACTAAACTTCTTGATATGCACTTGATATATGTAGATGAAATTTGTGGATTATTTAAGCTTGCAGGTTTACCCAGAGATGAAGCTAAGAAGAAGGTTTTCCCTTTATATTTGAATGTAAAAGAAGTGACATGGTATAGGCTATGGGATGATATTGGATCTTGGAATTGGAATCGATTGAAATTGGAATTTCACCAAAAAAATATCCTATGCATCTAGTTCATCGTGATCGGAATTATATATATAATTTTTGGTGTCGTGAAGGAGAAAGTATTGCTCTAGCTTGGGGGAGGATTAATTCAATGTTATATTCATGCCCCAATCATGAGCTCTCAAGGGAAAATATTATCCAAAACTTTTATGTTCGTCTTTCTAATGATGATCGATCCATGCTCGATACTTCTTGTACTGGTTCTTTTATGAAGAAGACTATTGAATTCAGGTGGGATCTTTAGAAAGAATTAAACGTAGCTCTGAAGATTGGGTACTCAATGAAGGTAAATAGTCAGGTATTAAGCTTAAGTTTGATTGTGTTAAATCTTTTATGAATACCCGATGCTTTTCACAAGTTTAGCACTAAATATGTACTTGACTCCGAGATAGTAGCCTCTTTTTGTGAATATTTTGCTACTCATGTTGATCTCCCCAAGGAGAACTGGTTTAAAGATCGTCCACCTATTAAATAAGAAATTAAAGAACCGGTAATAGCTAAAGATGAAACTATCATGTACAATGTTAATCCAGTTGTGCCTACTGCTTATATTAAAAACCACCATTGACTGTTAGGATAAAGGAACATGCTAAGGGTTCAACTGTGGTCCGCAAAAGTAATATCAAAGCACCTAGACCTTCAAAAAAATCAAAGTAGAACCTAGTGTTTCTATAGTTAAAGACCTCTTGGTAGAAAATATTGATGGGCATGTTATTTACTTCTGTGATGAAGCTACTAGAATTGCCAAACCTGACGAAAAGGATAAACATAGATCTGTTGTTGGCATGCCTGTTGTCTCAGTTAAAATAGGAGATCATTGTTATCATGGTTTATGTGATTTGGGTACTAGCATGACTGTTATTCCTTTTACTTTATATCAAGAAATTATGAATGATATAGCACCTGCTGAAATAGAAGACATAGATGTTACTATTAAACATGCTAATAGAGACACTATCACACCACTTGGGATTGTTAGAGATGTTGAAGTCTTGTGTGGGAAAGTAAAATATCCTACTGATTTTCTAGTCCTTGGTTCCCCACAAGACGACTTTTGTCCCATTATTTTTGGTAGACCTTTCTTGAACACCGTTAATGCTAAAATAGATTGTGAGAAACATGTCGGTGTTAGTTTTCCTGATGAGTCTCACGAGTTTAATTTCTCCAAGTTTAGTAGACAAACTCGTAAGAAAGAATTACCAAATAAAAATGAAATAGTTGGTCTTGCTTCTATTGTCGTGCCTCCTACTGTTCCACTAGAACAATATTTCCTAGAACATGAATATAATATGCATATGCACGAAAGCAATGAAATAGATAAAAAAAATCTTTGAACAACGACCTCTACTCAAACACAATTTGCCTATTGAAACTCTAGGAGGTCCTCCTCCACCTAACGGTGATCCTGTGTTTGAATTAAAACAATTGCCTAACACTTTGAAATATGCTTATCTTGATGGGGAAAATATATCAAGTTATTATTAGTGCTAACCTTTCAGAACATGAAGAAGAAAGATTATTGAAAATTGCAAAGAAGCACTGAGCTGTTATTGGGTATAATCTTGATGATCTTGAGGGCATTAGTCCCACTCTCTGTCAGTACAAGATTAATATGGAACCTGATGCTAAGCCCGTTATTGATCACCAATGATGCTTGAATCCTAAGATGAAAGAAGTGGTAAGAACTGAAATATTAAAGCTTCTTGAAGCAGGTATAATATATCCCATAGCTGGTAGTAGATGGGTAAGTCCCGTTCATTATGTCCCTAAGAAGGGAGGTATTACTGTTGTTCCAAATGATAAAGTTGAACTTATTCCACAAAGATTTGTCACTGGCTATGGAACGATAATTGATTTTAGAAAATTAAATAAAGCAACTAGAAAAATCATTACCCTCTGCCTTTTATTGATCAAATGTTAGAAAGACTATAGCACACACACTTTTGTTTCTTTGATGGATATTCTGGTTTTCTCAAACACCTGTTTCACAACCTGATCAAGAGAAAACCACCTTTTCTTGTCCTTTTGGAACTTATGCTTATAGACATATGCCTTTTGGTTTATGTAATGCACCTGCTACCTTTCAAAGATGTATGACTGCTATATTCCCTGATTTGTGAAAAGATTGTTGAGGTTTTCATGGATGATTTTTCTGTTTACGGAACTTCTTTTGATGATTGCTTATGCAACCTTGATCGAGTTTTGCTGAGTTGTGAGCAAACTAATCTTGTCTTGAATTGGGAGAAGTGCCACTTTATGGTTAATGAAGGTATTGGCTTGGGGCATAAAATCTCTAAACGAGGTATTGAGGTGGATAAAGCTAAAGTTGATGCAATTGAGAAAATGCCATGTCCTAGAGATATTAAAGGTATTCGTAGTTTCCTTGGTCATGCTGGTTTCTATAGGAGGTTTATTAAAGACTTCTCTAAAATTTCTAGGCCTCTTACAGATCTTTTACAAAAGGATGGTCCATTTGTTTTTGACGATGAATGTGTAGAAGCCTTTGAAACACTCAAGAAAGCCTTAACTTCTGCACCTATAGTACAACCATCTGATTGGAACTTGCCTTTTGAAATTATGTGTGATGCTAGTGATTATGATGTTGGTGTTGTTCTAGGACAAAGATTTGATAAGAAATTAAATGTTATCCATTATGCTAGTAAAACTCTAGACAGTGCTCAACGAAATTATGCTACTACTAAAAATGATTTTTAGCAGTTGTGTTTGCTTATGACAAATTTAGATCTTATATTGTTGATTCTACAGTAACTGTTCACCCCGATCATGCTGCTATAAAATATCTTATGGAAAAGAAAGATGCTAAACCTAGACTTATTAGGTGGGTTCTTTTGCTTCAAGAATTTGATTTACATATTACTGATAGAAAAGGAGCTGAGAACCTCGTAGCTGATAACTTTTCTAGGTTAGAAAATATTCTTAATGACCAACTACCGATTGATGATAGTTTTCCTGATAAACAACTAGCTGCAATAAATGTTTCTCATAACACTCCTTGGTATGCTGACTATGCTAATTACATTGTTGCTAAATATATACCACCTAGTTTCACATACCAACAAAATAAAAAATTCTTCTATGAATTAAGTCATTGCTTTTGGGATGACCCACACCTCTATAAAGAAGGAGTAGATGGTATTATTAGATATTGTGTACCTGTGCTTGAATAGGAACAAATCCTATGGAAATTTCACTCAGAAGCTTATGGAGGACATCATGCGGGAGATAGAACTGCTCGCAAGGTATTGCAATCTAGTTTTTACTGGCCTACTCTCTTCAAGGATGTCCGTAAGTATGCTTTATCTTGTGATGAATGTCAAAGAATTGGTAATATCGGTAAGCGTCAAGAAATGCCTATGAATTATTCACTTGGTGTTGAACCATTTGATGATTAGGGTTTTAATCATATGGGACCTTTTCCTTCCTCTAATGGGTATACTCATATTTTGGTTGCTATTGATTATGTTACTAAGTGGGTAGAAGCTAGTAGTGTTGATCACAGCACTTCCATTAAAATGCTTAAAGAAGTTATTTTCCCAAGGTTTGGAGTTCCTAGATATTTAATGACTGATGGTGGTTCACGCTTTATTCATGGTGCTTTCCGTAAAATGCTTGCTAAGTATGATGTTAACCATAGAATTGCATCACCCTATAATCCTCAATCTAGTGGTCGAGTTGAACTTAGCAATAGAGAAATAAAATTAATATTAAAAAACTGTTAATAGGTCCCAAAAGATTGGTCTAAGAAATTGGATGATGCACTTTGGGCCTACAGAACAGCTTATAAAAATCCTATGGGTATGTCTCCTTATAAAATGGTTTATGGAAAAGCTTGTCATTTGCCTATTGAGTTAGAACATAAAGCATATTCGGCTATTAAAGAACTTAACTATGATTTCAAACTTTCCGGTGAAAAGAGGTTGTTTGATATCAGCTCACTAGATGAATGGAGAACCCAAGCTTATGAAAATGCCAAATTGTTTAAAGAAAAAGTTGAAAGATGGCATGATAAAAGAATCCAAAAGCGATAATTCAGAGTTGGAGAATACGTTCTTTTACAACTCTCGTTTCAGATTCTTTGCAGCAAAACTTCTCTCTAAATGGGAAGTACCATATATTATTGAAGAGGTCTATCGCTCTAGAGCTATCAAAATAAATAATGCTAAAGGTACTAACCCGAAGGTTGTCAATGAACAAAGAATCAAACACTATATTTCAGGTACGCCTATTAATGTTGAAAGCAATATTATTCAAACCATGACACCTGAGGAATACATAAAAGAAACCTTCCGAAACACTCCCTAATACTTAAAAAGAGGAGGTACATGATACAGTAAGTAAACGGACTCCAAAAAATCCGCAAAAATATTTTTGTCAGTTTTGGAATATTAAAAAAATAGGAAAATAATAAACAACGAGGAAGGCAACCGAGGAGGGCACAAGACACCAGGGCGCGCCTGCCCTGCCTGGCGCCCCCAGGTAGGTTGTTGTAGGAATGAAGTATGTCTACCAGCAGGGGGTGAATGGGAGTTTTAAAATTTCTTCAGAAAACTTAAATCTCTCAGAACACAACAGTGAAATGTATGAAAAACAAACTATGATGAACTGAAACAGGGTGCCAACGATAAATAAGACATGCATCAAAGTAAATCATACGAATGAAAATGCATTGAAAGTAAACATGAGTGGCAGAGATAACAGAAGATGCTCGATGGCGACAAGGAATTTGTTCGACTAGTTCGTCCACTGCACAAGGACTGCGTCTGGTTGGAGGGGTTGTGACTTCACATGGAAGATAAACTCTCTTCACCCTATTCTCCTTGACAATTTATTCATCAACCAATGCCGATCACTTGTGGTAGATGCTTGAAGGCAATCTTTGAACCTTTACAGACTTCTCCTTCGAGAACCACAATCACTCTTGGTCTCTGAAGAAACTGACCTCTAACCATCTAGAGAGTTTGCAGCTCTCAAGAGTAATAGGCGGAGCGTACTAAACTTAATTCCAGTGATGTTGAACTACCATCTAATTCTTTGGCTCGTGGTTTTTTTTTCTCTTGGTGGATTTTAAACTTAAATCGCTTAGAGAGGGGGTTGCTCAACAATCTTCTCAGGAATCAAACGGAGCAGCCACCAGACAAAGCCGTCGCAGGGTGGCTATTTATAGCCGCAGCCTTCCCAGATGGGAAATGACCATTTTGGACACGAGGTCGAACCAATGGCCAACCAACACGTTCACAACGGTTTGATTTTGGAGCAACGGTAGCATTACTTGAGGAACAAGTAATGCTAACTCCTTGATCGAGGAAAATCTCTTGCAGCGAAGAAGATCACAGTCTCTTGTTGGCAAGTATTTACTCGGAGCACAAAGAGATTTCTCTCATAGCTTTCATAGGATTTGGGTTGAGCATCAGAGAATGAAAGCTTCGAATGCTATACCCCTCTTAATAGTACGGTGGTCCTATGACTCAATGAAAGAAGAAGAACAACGAAATAAATGCTACATCTTCATCTCGCCTTTATTCTTCCTCGAGCGCAGTCATTTGCTTCGAACATGCACCGAACAAATTGCTTGAACTTCAACAATTTTTAGGGGTCACTCTTGTTAGCTTTATTTTTGGTGATAACCTTCACTGCCACGCAGGAAGATTATCTTTGCCGTTTGCATCAAACTCCTCAATACTTCACGGACCTGTTACTCTGTGTGCACTAGAAAACACGTAAGTCCCATACTATTTATGTCGACAAACTTCAAAACATAAGGGTCCTTTCATTGCACCAACAATCTCCCCCTTTTTGGATGGTTGTTGACAAAACAGATAATCATCAAAGTGAAGATAGATAGGTGCAATGTAGAACAAACAAGAGTGAACTTGCATTACTTGACTTGATGATGAAATATACTACCCTTAGATGTATACATGGTCAATTGATATACCATAAAGGTTCTTGAAATTCATTTGAGTGAGTGGAGGATTTTCAATCATATGAGGTAATGATACGCACGGATCAGAGGTAATCCAACAAGAATGTACTGCAATCATTCATGAATTCTGTCAATAATCCCACCTGTAAAAGAATAAGCTTCGATAGAATATAGTGTAGCTTGGGGGTCATTAATATTACAACCCAGAATAGAAGTTTTACATCAGAGCACATAAAAAGTCGTAAATTGTCTCAAAAGATAGAGTGAGTAAACACATTGACCAAATCCAACAGAGCAAATATATCGAAACTCTCGATGTTATTCTCCCCCTTTTTGTCTACTACTGTAAAAAAGGTGATGAAAACACGAGTGTTATAATTCACATACGATTCACTCTGAGGCATCGCCTGAGGAACTGCCCGAAGAGATTTCTCATTCAAGGTGGCTGGAACATCTTCGTCTTCAGCAGCAGCAGCAGATCCTTCAAGACTGGCTTGGGGACAAGAAGAAGAAGGTTCATTTGGATCAGCCTCGTGAGTCTTGCGAGACAGAGGATTTTCTTCAGCAAGTTTTTTAGTTAGTGATGTGGCTTATGATTCATCGAGTAATTGGCGCAGCTGAATCCATAGTAAATTTGTTGTTGGTTCACGGCAAAGGTGGAGTGATGCGATCTTGAAAATCTTCAGCGGTAAACCCTTGATCAGTATACTCATAGAGTTCTTGAAGGTGAGAGTGACTACGTTGCTTCTTTGAGAAAACTTTCCGAAGCAACTTCCATAAATGCTTCTTGTTTTCTTTTGTGATCATGTGCACAACTTTTGCGCGGTTGTGAATAACATTAAGTTCGGCAGCGAGGTGCTCTTTCTCTTGGCGGTCTTTGGCCATATGCTTCAGTTAGAGTTGTTGAGTGCGCAAGCTCACTTCAAGATGTGAAGGAGGCTGGGTGTTCGGTCCGCGATCACGCTTAGGTAGCTTTAGCCCATTGAAGGTGTTATGATAATAATAAGGACTGGACACTGGTGCTTTCCTCGAAGAAAAATCTTCCATCACTTTCACCGTGTCGCGCGCGGGAGAAATGAAGCTTTTGTGACTGATTTTGGCAAGATATTTGGTCTTCATTGCATAGTCAACCACTTTCTGAATCTAGGGTGCATATACCTTGATAGTTTTGGGGCACTGAGCTGAAACCATCAGTATGTGGAGGAACAAATCTTCAATGTCGAAGATAAATCCTAGAGAGATAGCATGGATGGTGTTCCAAAGAGCATCAGAAATGGCATTATCTATACTCATCCCAGCTAGAGAGTATAAGTAAGAATGTGATACAATGTCTGATTGTCGAACGTCAAGTGCTCAGGCAGAGGAGGACCATTGTAGCCACGAATTTTATCTTCAACCATTATGCATCGGAGATAGCATTAATGTTATGAACCTGAATATTAGTCTTGCCATGTTCAAACCGAGGGAAATGAAAATGAGAGACAAAGTCCATGGCAGAGCATTTGATTCATTTGCCTTTAGTCATCATTCCATAATCCACTTTGTGCTATCAGAGACATCACCAGATATATACAGCGTAGCATAAAACTGAAGGATAATCTCCCTGTTCCATGGATGCTGATATGCAAAGACATGCGTAAGACCATAGTCTTCGATATCTTGCAATACTTGAGTAAAGCAGCCAAGGTTCTTCATCGCAGCAATATCTGGGAACTCATGAGGGAAAATCTTGAGGCTGCCATAAAGAATCCGTGAATAATATGTAGCCTATTCTTGAATCCAGAACCGAGGAGATTCAGAAGTATGGGGCTTGCTGTATGGACTCTCTTGAAAGAATTTCGGATGAGTGTTCCGACTGAAAAGTGGCCCTTTGAACCAAAACCGGTGGAAAACAACGGCAGGCCTTGCGAGAATAAGGATAGTTCAGTTCATCTTCAATGGATACGACTTCATCGCCCTTGATGACAGAGTCTCAATGATGAGTTGACGCTGATTTTTCTGCAGAAGGATCAACTGAGCTTCTTTGTGCAGTGTTGAGTGAGATTCGCAGGGGAGAGTGCTTTGACACTTGTTCAGGAGCTGAGTCAGGCACCGAATCTTTACTGGTGACTGGGGGCTGTTGGGGAATTGCTTCAGTAGTAGTTGGAGGAGCAGAGGGAAGAACTGAATCATTTGGTTCGACGTGGACAGGAGAAGCTTGTTGTCCAGACTGAGGAATTTCACCTTCTTCTGACACTTGGTGCTGAAAAGGATTTGCTTCATGCGCAGGGGAGGCCACATGCACTGTTTTTAGTTGGTGATACATCTTCGTCGTATCTACTTTTCCTAACGCTTGTCCTCTTGTTTTGGACTCTAATTTGCATGATTTGAATGAAACTAACCCAGACTGATGTTGTTTTCAGCAGAACTACCATGGTGTTGTTTTTGTGCAGAAATAAAAGTTCTCAGATTGGAACAAAACTTTGTGAGGAATTTTTATATGACTAAAGATAATTTATGGAGCCAAGAACCACCGGAGGGGGGCGCGTGGATGGGAACAACCAATCAGGGCATGCCCCCCCTCCAGGCGCACCCAAGTGGGTTGTCCCCACCTGGTGGCACTGTAGACCCTAAAACCGATGCTATAAAATCACATTTTTCTAGAAAAAAATTAGGGAGAAAGAATTATCACGTTTCAAGAGACGGAGCCGTCGCCACCACCTGTTCTTCATCGGGAGGCCAGATCTGGAGTCCGTTTGAGGCTCCAGAGAGGGGGATCTTCGATCTTCATCATCACCAACCCTTCTCCATCACCAATTCCATGATGCTCCCCACCGGGAGTGAGTATTTCCTTCATAGGCTCGCTGGTCGGCGAGGAGTTGGATGAGATTCATCATATAATCGAGTTAGTTTTGTTAGGGCTTGATCCCCAGTATCCATTATGTTCTGAGATTGATGTTGCTATGACTTTTCCATGCATAATGCTTGTCACTTTGGGCCTGGGTGCCATGATTTCAGATCTGAACTCTTTATGTTTTCATGAATATATTTGTGTTCTTGGTCCTATCTTGCAAGTTATAGTCACCTACTACGTGTTATGATCTGGCCCCGGAGTCACAATAGTCGGGACACTTCCCGGTGATGATCGTAGTTTGAGGAGTTCTTGTATTCATCGTGTGTTAATGCTTTGCTCCGGTTCTCTATTAAAAGGAGGCCTTAATATCCCTTAGTTTCCAATAGGACCCTGCTGCCACGAGAGTGTAGGACAAAAGATGTCATGCCAGTTGTTTCCATAAGCACGTATGACTATTTACGGAATACATGCTTACATTATATTTATGAATTGGAGCTAGTGCCGCACCACCCTAGGTTATGACTGTTACATGATGAATATCATCCAACAAATCACCGATCCAATGCGTGTGATTTTCCTACATATTGATCTTGCTAAGTTACTATTATTGTTGTTACTATCATTACTGCTACAAAACTATTGCTACCACTGTTACCGTTACTATTGCTGTTGCGACTACTACCAAAACTAGCACACTACTTTGCTACTGATCACTTTGTTGCAGATAATTAATCCAGGTGTGGTTGAATTGACAACTCAGCTACTAATACTTGCAAATATTGTTTGGCTCCCCTTGTGTCGAATATATAAATTTGGGTTGAATATTCTACCCTCGAAAACTGTTGCGATCCCCTATACTTCTGGGTTATCAAGACATTTTTCTGGCGCCGTTGCCGGGGACCATAGCTATATTTGTTGAGTCACTTGGGATTATCATCAAATTAATTGTGAAGAGTCTGAAGAAATGTGACGCCCCTGATTCAATCGTACACTAATCATGCACGCAAATGTGTACGATCAAGATCAGGAACTCACGGGAAGATACCACAACACAACTCTAAAAGTAAAATACGTCATACAAGCATCATAATACAAGCCAGGGGCCTCGAGGGCTCGAATACAAGTGCTCGATCATAGACGAGTCAGCAGAAGCAACAATATCTGAGTACAGACATAAGTTAAACAAGTTTGCCTTAAGAAGGCTAGCACAAACTGGGATACAAATCAAAAGAGGCGCAAGCCTCCTGCCTGGGATCCTCCTAAACTACTCCTGGTCGTCGTCAGCGGCCTACACATAGTAGTAGACACCTCTAGTGTAGTAAGAGTCGTCGTCAACGGTGGTGTCTGGCTCCTGGGCTCCTGCATCTGATTGTGACAACCAGGTAGAAGGGAAAGGGGGAAAAGAGGGAGAAAAGCAACCGTGAGTACTCATCCAAAGTACTCGCAAGCAAGGATCTACACTACATATGCATGGGTATATGTGTAAATAGGCAATATCGGTGGACTGAACTACAGAATGCCAGAATAAGAGGGGGATAGCTAGTCCTGTCGAAGACTACGCTTCTGGCAGCCTCCATCTTGCAGCATGTAGAAGAGAGTAGATTGAAGTCCTCCAAGTAGCATCGCATAGCATAATCCTACCCGGCGATCCTCCCCTCGTCGCCTTGTGGAAAAGCGATCACCGGGTTGTCTGTGGAACTTGTCTGGGTGTGTTTTATTAAGTATCCAGTTCTAGTTGTCATAAGGTCAAGGTACAACTCTGGGTCAACCTTTTACCAAGGGACACGGCTATTCGAATAGATAAACTTCGCTGAAGGGGTGCACCACATAACCCAACACGCTCGATCCTATTTGGCCGGACACACTTTCGTGGGACATGCCCGGCCTCGGAAGATCAACACGTCGCAGACCCACCTAGGCACAACAGAGAGGATAGCACGTCAGTCTAACTCCTATGGCGCAGGGGTCTGGGCCCATTGCCCATTGCACACCTGCACGCTGCGAGGGCGGCCGAAAGCAGACCTAGCCTCCCTAATACAAGAGAATGCGTTTCCAGTCCAATCCGGTGCGCGCCGCTCAGTCGCTAACGTCACGAAGGCTTCAGCTGATACCACGACGTCGAGTGCCCATATCTTTCCCGCGTAGTTGGTTAGTGCGTATAGGCCAGTGGCCAGAGTCAGATCAAATACCAAGATCTCATTAAGCGTGTTATTATGAAGCAACCGCAGACGCCGACCAGGGACAGGCCCACCTCTCTCCTAGGTTGTCGGGGAAGCTGATCCACGAACACCTATGGGACCGGCGGACCGAGCCCCTTTCGGTTCGGCGGGGGCGCGGAGATCGCACGAAGAGCGGATCGAGGCGAAGCACATGAGCAGTTTACCCAGCTTCGGAGCTCTCCGGAGAGATAATACTCCTACTGCTGCTTGTATGATTGTATTGTGTTCTTGCTCAAGAGCGCTGAGTGCTACAGTACACTCTAGCTGCTAACGAGACCGAGCGTGTGTGATTTTCTGGATTCGAACCCCCTCTACGTTGCGCATGGGCCTCCTTTTATACGCTCAAGGGGTCACCGACAGGTGGCAACGCAGACGAGGGTAAAAATGGAAAAGGAGTTGTGGTTGGTACAGCTACCTGCACAGTGCATCCTACCTAACCCTGACGGCAGGGGACAAAGGCATTAAATGCCCGTCTGTGTCGCCCAAACAGTGCAGAAAAGGACCGTCAGGGACGCCACCGTTCGCCACGATGGTAATCTTGTCAGCGTCGCTCGCCACCTCGCACCGCTGGCTGCTCAGCCTCCTGCCACGCGCGCCTGGGAAGGCCCCAGGGCGACACGTTGGTGGATGCGCTGGAGCGTGAGTGCAGAGTGATAACCTGCCGCGGGAAGCGCCTTGCCGCGGCCGTTGTCTTGTCGCGTCCGGAAGCTTGTCGCTCACCGGGTCTTGCCGGGATGCGTGGCGCGTCGCGGCAAGTTCCTCGAAATGCCTTGGTTGGCCTTTCCGGCAAGCTCCTCTTGCCGGGGCCTTGTCTCCTTGGCTTGAATACTTTGTTCTTGAATGGCTCCAAGGGAACCACGGAGGACCTTGGCGGTCACCCAGCAAGCCTTGCCGCGGGGTGCTGCAACTGCCCGTGCACAAGTTCGGGATACTAGGGTACCCCTACTCTAGTACACCGACAGGAGCCCCCGGGCCTGGGCCACACACGGTGCCGAGCGCTGTTGGGCCAGGCCCAAAGCAGGGCACGGGCACGCGCGGCCTGGGTCACGCCGTATCTTACTCCGTATCCACCGCGCCCTCCCCGAACGGCACGCGTTGAATGCGGCATCGTGGGAGAGATCGTGGGTGGTTTCTTTATTCAGAAGGGCGAAACGTCCGCCCCCTCCCTCTTTATAAGCAGGGGAAACAGGGGCAGTTTGCCCACTTCGCCGGTTTTACTCCATTCTCGAAAATATCCGCCGCTCCCCCCTTCTTCTCAAAGCCGAAAGAGAGCAGCGCTCCACCCCCCATCGCCACCGGTGCCACCAATGCCTTCGATCTCCCCCGCCACCTCCGCCATGGCTCCGAAAGCCGACAAGGGGAAGGGCATGAAGTCGGCCGAGGCGCAGCGGCTCACGACGCTGCGAAAGGAGCGGGCCATCTTTCCCCCTCAGCTTGACGCAAAGGAGCTGAGGGAGTACTACTACCTTTTCTGGTCGACGGAGACGCGAGCGCATCCGCGCACGAAGGTACTCCCGGCTACCGCTTCGAGACTGGCTCCGAACGGGTATCCCTTCTTTGCGCTGTTCTTCTTCTGCGGGCTCTGCCTGCCCTACTCTGAATTTTTCTATGACATCATGAACACCTACGGGTTCTGCCTCCTTGAATTCACCCCCAATGTTGTCCTGACCATGGCAGTTTTCGCACATCTGTGCGAAAACTTTGTCGGAGTCCATCCAAACGTAGCCCTCTTCCGCCACTTCTTTATGCCCCGAGTCGAGAGAGGAGAGCCCCTTGCCGGCGGAATCGCTTGGATCTCGAGACTGGCAAGAAGGATGCTTATCTGGAGGGAGAGCTCTGCAACAAATGGGAAGAATGGAGAGCAGAGTGGTGCTGGATTGTAGAGGAGAACCCGCAGCCATTTACCGCCCTGCGCCAAGCCCCAGTAGTGCGCAGCAACGATTGGAGCAACGTGGCCCCGGAAGACGATAGGCTGAAGATTTCCGTCACCCGTATCCTTCGTCTCAGGCTTGCCGGGCTCACTGTAGGCGCAGTTGGCGCAGATTTTCTTCGCCGCCGCATCGCACCCCTGCAGGAGAGGAGACCAGCCTGGGAGTTCCAGAACTCAGCGGATATCATGAGGCTGCGCCCAGGCCTAAACTTCAAGTTCACCGTCCTGGAGCTGGATGCGATGCTCCTGGAGCTATTCAAGCGCGATCCTCAACATCCATTCATGTTGCCGAGGAGTGTCATTCCATTGTGCAACAATTCCTCGCTCGACCGCATCCGCGCCATGATGCCGCTGTGCGACTCGCACGGAATCGTCCCGACTTGGCAAGAGCTTGCAGACGATGTCGTGCGGGATTTCTTTGACGTTTTGGTAGAAGTGCCGGTCCGCGCTGATGAGCAGAAGAGCCTCACCCGCGACACCACCGATGATGAGATGCAGCGCATCGCCACCAGGCTGGAAGAGGCGGCAGCAGCCGCTGCCGCGGGCGTATTTGGATTCACCGTGGAGGAGGCAGAGGCAGCAGAGGCGGCAAGACTTGTCGAGCGAGAGGAGTTCGCCGGTGAGGAAGAGCTTGCCGGGCCTGAAGCTAAACTGAGCGAGCCCGGCGAGGGAGAGCCTGTCGGACCCGAACCTTCGGATAGCTTGCCGCAGGCGGAGCCCCCAGCCCCGCCAAGAAGGCGTCTCCGCAAGGCCTCAGACGTAGCAGGGCGGCAGACGGGTCAACAGCCGCCGAGCCACGCGACACGCTCTACCGCGGCAACCACTATTGCCGCGGGAGCGCCTCACGCCGCTGCGGCAACCGGAGCGGGGTCTTCCTGGTCCACCGCTACTGCTCCTACCAAGCGGACAAGGGAGCCTACTCCTCCGCCTCGTCACACCGGAGGCGAGCCGGACTTCGATCTCTCCGAGCTCAGCTCCGACGAGGAAGAAGAAGAGTAAGATTCCTTGCTGTACTTGTAGTTCTTCATTTTTTGTTGTTTCGTCTTGTATCTGATTTGCTTTACTCTGAACTCATTCCTTTTCAGGACTCTGGCCCAGAGAGCGGTAAAGAGAGCCAAGGCCCCGGTGATTGTCATCGAGGACGACCCCACCACGACGGCAGAGGACATGTCCGAGACCACCTTGTCGGACCCGGCAACCATTCCTCAAAGCAGCCCCCAGCGCAGCCCTCCACGTAAGTAGATAGTTTACTTCCTGCTTTCAGGCGTGCGTGGGTGCTCTTCCTTTGCTGATATCTGAGTGTTGGTTCGTGCAGGAGCAGAGCAGCCTCACCAGGAGAGCCCGGAAGCCGCTCCTGAAGTGCCATCTGCCTCGACTACTCCGCCAAGGGAGGATTCCCCGGCAAGGGAGCGTTCTCCGGCAAGGGAGAATTTTCTAGTAAGGGACAGTTCTCCGGCAAGGGGTAGCACCAGCGATCCTCTGGTGGTTGAGACCACGACTGCAGATACAGGTAATCCTCTTGCTTGAAAACTTCCCTCGGATTCTTCTTCTTCTGATTTTCTTTTTGAATATTCGCTTGACCTTTCTCCCCTCTTCGGTCGTCAGATCCACCTGCCACGGAGCCAATGGAAACTGAGGCCGTCGGCGAGGAGAACGCGCGCGGCAACAACGACGACGCCGCGGCCACCGAAGAAGAGGCCGGTGCTGATGATCCCACCGGCGAAGAGGCCGCCAAGGCTGCCGCCGCAGAAGCGGGCGAGGGATCCGGCGATCGCACTGACGGCCCCGAGGCCGCAGGAGCACTAGGCGCTACGCCGACCGCCGATCCCTCCGCTGATGCTGCAGCGCCAGGCTCCGAAGAGCCCCAGCCCGGCGCCTATTTGAAGGCCGGCGATGGCGTCTTCATCAAGCTCCCCTGGGCGTCGAGCTCCAGGGCGCCGGTCGAAGGAGAAAGTTTTGACGAAGAGGTGCTCGCCTCCACTGGGCTGGCACTGGTCGACGCGCCGAGCAGCAGCAGCGACGAGCCTGAGGAGGAGTGGCTGCTGCGGAAGCTGCTGTCGCTCTACCGCGCCCGACAAGCCAAGGTGGCATCCCGAGAGGCACTTGTCGCAAAAGCGGGAGTGGATATCGAGAAGCGCACGGAGGAGCTCCGGGGTCTCAAGCAGGAAGCTCTCCGGTCCCTGGCGGAGGAGCGGGAGAAACTTCTCGAGGAGCAGAAAGCCTTCCTCCTCGAGAAGGCTGAAGTTGAAGAGAAGCAACGGCTTGTCGCCGAAAATCTATTTGCGCAGGAAGGAGAGCTGGCGCAACGCAAGGTCAACCTTGACAGCCATGAGGAGGAGCTTGCCGCGCGCGAGAAAGCAATTGGCGGGGCTCTCAAGGAGGCAAGGGATGCTACTGCAGCTGCCGAGGCCGCCAAGAAGGAGCTGGAGACGAAGGTGGCGCAGCTGGAAGCCGATCTCAGGGCGAGCAGCGAGGAGCTTGCCGCGCTCAAGCGTGAGCGCGAGAAGGATGCTGCCGCTCATGGTGAGCTGCAGGGTCTTCTCGCTGAGAGGAGCAAGGAGCTCAGCGCCGTCAAGGATTCCAATGCAGATCTCGAGTTGAAGTTGGCTACTTTGACTCAGACGCTGGACGGCGCCAGGGAGCGGGAGGTGGCCTTGTCGGAGAAGATCAAGGCTGACGAGGCGCTGCTGGCGAATGCTGCTGCCGCCCACGACGCCTTCAGGGAGACTGTGGAGCACTGGACTGAGGGTCTTGTGGATCTTGCCGCCGGCATCGACGGGGAGCTGGCGCAGCTGGGGATGGAGGATCTCGGGTACTCCTCCGACGAGCGCCTCCAACCCAGCGCCAAGCTCAGCTTGTTCTTCAAAGGCGTGGCGACGGCTCTCCAGCGACTCCGGGAGAAGATCCCAAAGCAGCTGGCCGACGAGTCACGCAAGATCTGCGCAGGAGCTCTCCAGAAGGTGCTGATGAAGGTGGCCTTCCGCAACCCAGGCCTCAACTTCACCAACGTCCTCAAGTCCTTGCCGCCGGATGCTGATCTGGAACCGCTCAAGGCCCTTGTCGCACCCATTGTGGACAAGGTGAGCGGAATCAAGAGGGTTGAGGGCGATTGCGTAGATTAGGCCGCCCGTTTTCTCTTTCTCCTTGTCGCTGCTAGTCATGTCATGAGAACAATCTGTTAGAGCTGCGACAAGCTATCTTGTAATATAACTCTATTTTGGGTAGAGATTTGCTATGTTATTTCCTTTACTTGATTCCTTCCTTTGTATGTTTTTGCCCTACGCTTTTAGGGAACTTGTCGGTGCAGGCACCTGGGCCGCGAGCGTTGAGTGCGGGACGTCAGCAGCCTGCTGGCGGTGCCTCTACCGACAAGAAACCTTGTCGCAACTAGTCGCAGCTCACTTAAACTGTTGAGCGGACTCGAAACCAAGTAAGGGCGCAACTAGCTACGAGTTGGTTCCTCCGCGCACAGGTTTTCCATACAAAGCACGGTCGTTCAAGGAAGATAACCTAAAAATTTAAAACTGATTGCTCAAACTTTGGCAACTTAGCTTTTCTGTCGATTGCTTTCCGGTAAGGCGAAACTTCCTTGAATGATGCCTGGCCCGGCCCACACCATTATCTTCTCCATTCCCCCCGGCAAACTTGTGTGCGGGGGAACCTTGCTTTCCTTTTTGAGAAAAAGAAAGAAGAGAAAATAAAGATATGGAGCCTTATGGCTCGTTATTGCTTACCGGGGTAGGTGCTGCACAAAGTGTCAGATAATGCATGCAAATACAAAATAGAAAGCATGAAATTGACAAGATTTGCGGAGCACATGCGTTTTACTTATGCACGGGGTCTGCGCCCGGCTTTGTACAAAGGATTACATGCAACATCGGCAAGACTTGTCCAAAAGGTGGTTGCCGGAACAGGTTCCGGCAACCGCGCCCTATGGGTAAAACTTACGAAGATGCTCAATGTTCCAGGAGTTGCTCACCGGAATGCCATCTTCGGTCTCAAGGCGGACAGCGCCAGGCCTAGTGACTCGTTTCACCCGATAAGGGCCTTCCCACTTTGGCGTCAACTTGTTGGAATTCTTGGCGGACTGAACGCGCCGAAGAACAAGGTCGCCTTCCTTGAAACTTCTGGCATTAACTTTGCGGCTATGATAGCGGCGCAAAGCTTGCTGGTATCGAGCAGCTCGCACAGCAGCCTGAAGACGGTCCTCCTCAAGGAGCAGCGCGTCATCTTGTCGCAGCTGCTCTTGCTCAAGCTCATCATAAGCGAGCACTCGAGGTGATCCGTATACGAGTTCCGTGGGGAGAACTGCCTCTGCTCCATAGACTAGAGCGAAAGGTGTCTGGCCGGTGGCTCGATTTGGCGTCGTCCTGATCGACCAAAGAACCACCGGCAGCTCTTCGATCCAGTTCTTTCCGCACTTGTGCAGCCTGTCGAAAGTCCTGGTCTTGAGCCCGCGCAGCACTTCAGCATTTGCCCTCTCCGCTTGACCGTTGCTTCTCGGATGAGCAACAGAAGCGAAGCAGACCTTGGCGCCAAGATCTTGGACGTACTGCATGAAGGTGCGGCTCGTGAATTGCGTGCCATTGTCGGTAATGATCCTATTAGGGATCCCGAAGCGGCAAACAATCGACCTGAAGAACTTGACTGCTCACTGTGCTGTCACCTTCCTCACTGCTTCCACTTCCGGCCACTTTGTGAACTTGTCGATTGCAACGTACAAGTACTCAAAGCCCCCGGTAGCTCGGGGAAAGGGGCCGAGGATGTCGAGCCCCCAGACCAAAAATGGCCAGGATAAAGGGATCGTCTGGAGAGCTTGAGCTGGCTGGTGTATCTGCTTGGAATGGAACTGGCACGCTTCACACTTGGTTACTTGTGCAGTCGCATCATGGAGGGCTGTCGGCCAAAAGAAATCTTGCCGGAACGCTTTGCCGGCAAGTGCTCTTGCGCCAATGTGGTGACCACATATGCCTCCATGTATCTCTGCCAACAGCTCTTGTCTTTCTTCCCGGCGAATACACTTCAATTTCACGCCGTTGAGTCTTCTTCTGTACAGTGTGCTGTCGACAAACTGGTACATACTTGACTGCCGGGCTACTCTTTCCGCTTCTTCTTGCTCATCGGGAAATTCTCCTGTCTGAAGGAAACGGACAATCTGTTGTGCCCATGATGGAGCTTGCGGCTCGACAACTAGGACTAAAGGCACATTTGCTGCTGCGGGAACATCCGCTTCTACGGCGAGAACCTGTGGCTCAGCCGGAGCTTGATGTTCCCCGGCAAGCTTGCCGGAGCAAAACTTGTCGGGAGCGTCTGCTTCAACGGAACAAACCCTAGGGCTCGCCGGAGCAGACTGCTCCTCAGCACCCTTGGTGTTGATTTTGATGACCTTCTTGGCGGCGGCTTCGGGGAGCTCTGTCGGAAAATAGTCACTAGAAATCAACTTCCTCTTCTTGCTCTGTCCAGTTGATGGCGTTACGGATGGTTGAGTCAGCTTGAGCACAAAGATCCCTGGTTCCATAGGTAACTTAAGTGCAGCGCACTTCGACAGGCCATCGGTGATGTCATTCTGAGCCCTTGGAACATGTTCCATCTATAGGCCGTCAAAGCGCTCTTCTAGCTTTCTCACTTCATCAACGTAAGCTTCCATCAACAGACTCTGATAATTCTTGTTCACTTGGCGGACGACAACTTGTGAGTCACCCCTGACAATGAGCTTCTTGATCCCAAGGTCTGCTGCGATCCTGAGACCGGCAAGCAAACCTTCATACTCTGCAGTATTGTTCGTTGCTTGCTCCTTGGGAAAGTGCATCTGGACTACGTACTTGAGGTGCTCTCCGGTAGGTGCGAGAAAGCACCATCAAAGTGCATCAGCCACTCTTTGCTTGCTTCCTTGACGGGGATGCTCGTCTCTGGAATTTCTTCATCTTGTGTTGGCGTCCATTCTGCTATGAACTCTGCCAATGCTCTGCTTTGGATGGTTGAAGTGCTCTCAAACTTGAGGCCAAAGCTTGACAGTTCCAGTGCCCACTCGACAATCCTGCCTGTCGCTTCTGGATTCTGTAGTATCCTCTTCAGTGGAAAACGAGTGACGACTGTGATCTCATGTGCTTGGAAGTAATGGCGCAGCTTTCTCGAGGCCATGAGGAGGCCGAAAAGCAATTTCTGCACACCAGAGTACCTTGACCTAGCCCCCTGCAAAAGGGAACTGACAAAGTAAACTGGGTACTGCACCATTCTCTTCTGCATCTTCTCATGCTCCTACGCAGATCCATCCTTGTCGGGGCCAGAGCTTGCCGGTGAAGTCCTCTGCTTGTCGCTGGATGCATCTGCCGGGGTTGCTGGCTCATCATCTGCCTCCCTCTCCGCTACTAACGCAGCACTAACCACTTGATTGGTCGCCGCTATATACAGCAGCAACTTCTCTTGTGGTTTAGGTGCGACAAGTGTTGGAGTGGAGGACAGGTATCTCTTTAAGTCCTGCAGCGCAGCCTCCGCCTCCGAAGTCCATTTCATTGGACCTGCCTTTTTCAAAATTTTGCAAAATGGCAGGGCGCGCTCAGCAAACCTAGAGATAAACCTGCTGAGAGCAGCTACGCAACCGGCAAGTCTTCGTACATCCTTGACGCGCTTTGGTGCTTCAATCTGCTCAATGGCCTTGATCTTGTCAGGATTGGCTTCAATTCCCCGCTGAGACACGAAGAACCCGAGAAGCTTGCCGGAAGGGACTCCAAACACACACTTCTCGGGGTTAAGCTTGAGGTTGATCTTGCGTAGACTTGCAAAGGTTTCGTCTAAATCTTGAATCAGGGTCGCCTTGTCCTTGCTCTTAACCACTATGTCATCCATGTAGGCTTCCACATTTCTGTGCATTTGCGGTTCAAAAGCATCATGGACTACCCTTGCAAATGTTGAACCAGCTTTCTTCAAACCGAAAGGCATCCGTACGAAACAGTATGTGCCACACGGGGTGATGAATGCGGTCTTCTCCTCATCCTCTTCTGCCATGAAGATCTGATGGTATCCTGAGTATGCATCAAGAAATGAAAGCAAGTCACACCCGGCCGTGGAGTCAACAATCTGGTCGATGCGCGGCAAGGGAAATGGGTCTTTGGGGCAAGCTTTATTAACATCGGTAAAGTCGATACAAAGCCTCCATTTCCCGTTTGCCTTGCGCACGACTACAGGATTGGCCAACCACGTAGGATGGAGCACTCCTCTGACAAGGCCTGCTGCTTCCAATTTCTTGATCTCTTCTGCAATGAATTCTTGGTGCTCCAATGCCTATTTCCTGACTTTCTGCTTGACGGGCCGCGCATGAGGGCAGACGGCAAGATGGTGCTCGATTACTTTCCTGGGAACACCGGGGATGTCAGACGTTTGCCACGCAAACACATCGACGTTCGCCCGCAGGAAAGCAACGAGCGCGCTTTCCTATTTAGGGTCAAGAGTGGCACTGATGGTGAAGGTACCACCAGTGCCATTCTCCTTGGCGGACACCTTCTTGGTCTCTGGTGGAGCTGCCATTGTCTTCTTACACTTGCCGGTGGAGCTCGATGGTGCGCCCTCGACGGTAGCGCAGCACTCCGAAGAGGTGCGCTTGCCGGAGTGGGCATCAGAGCTCTTGCCGGACTTGGTCTTCTTCTTTCCCCCGGGAGCTTCAATGGCAAGTGACCTGCGATCTGTTGCGGCTGCTGCTTCCCGGTAGATCTTGTCGGCGCAGATAAGGGCATCCTTCTTGTCGCCAGGGATAGAGATGACACTTATCGGGCCTGGCATCTTTAGCACGTTGTATGCATAGTGAGAGGCTGCCATGAACTTGGTGAGTGCTGGACGGCCGAGTATCCCATTGTATGGTAATGGAAAATCAGCAACGTCAAAAGTGACCCTCTCAGTCCTGAAGTTCAACTCGCTGCCAAATGTTACCGGCAACGTGATCTTTCCCTTCGGCTTTCTCCTTCCCGGATTGATTCCTTGGAACGTGCCGGTCTCTTCGAGCTCGCTATCAGGGATCTGGAGTTTCTGGAGTACCGCGGAGGAGATCAGGTTCAAGCCGGCCCCGCCGTCAACCAGCATCTTAGTGACCTTGAGGTTGCGGATAGTTGGTGAAACCAACATTGGCAAGCACCCGACCGCAGTTATGCGATCAGGGTGGTCCTCAATATCAAAGATGATAGGCGTGCTAGACC
Organism: Triticum dicoccoides; assembly: GCF_002162155.2. Classification (NCBI taxonomy): domain Eukaryota; kingdom Viridiplantae; phylum Streptophyta; class Magnoliopsida; order Poales; family Poaceae; genus Triticum; species Triticum dicoccoides. Next base: position 313,994,407 of record NC_041385.1, on the reverse strand, counting down.
ATTTCAGAGGCTTGCGTGACTCGATGGGTGGTTCTGCCGCATTGACTTCTCGCACCCACTGCTTGAGCTGGCGGTGCGAAGTATGCAGAGAAGCACCACCGTCAACGCACAGGACCTCTGTGGCCTTCTGGAACTCCTGCTCATCGGCCTCGTCATCATCCATATCTTCATCGTCGTCGTCATCTTCATCCTTGTCGCGGCCGCGGGGAGGTCTGTCTCCTTGCCGCTGCTTGGCCTTGCCGCGGCGTCCTCCTCGGCCGGGACGCTTCTTGCCAGCTCCTCCAGCACCTTCCTGGGCTTTCTCCCTATCGCATCGCTCGTATTCAGCCTTTTGCTGCTCGACAAGCTGCTCGACCTTCTTGCAGCTCTGGAGGTCATGGCCCTTGGTGCGGTGGATCTTGCAGTACTGCTTGTTGGTGCTGTCCTGCTTGTCGGCGACCGCCACAGCCTGGTCGCTGGTGCCCACGGCAATCTCCTTGCCGGAGCTACCAGCCTTGGCTTTCTTGCCGGACTGCTCAACGACTAGCACCTCTTTGCCTTTCTTCTTTCTGTTGTTCCACCGCTGGTTTTTCCTTGTCGGGGCAGTCTCCTCACTATCAAATCCTTCTGCTCCTATATTCTCTCCGGGGAGTTTCCTCCCTTCCTCCGCACGTGCACACTTGTCGGCCAAGGCATAGAGCTCACTGACGTCTCTGATCTTGCACATCGCCATCTCCTCCCGCATTCTGCGGTTTCACACGTTCTGATGGAACGTGCTGATTACCGCGGCATGGTGGACATCTGGGATGTTGTGCTGTACACGGCTGAATCTCTGAATGTACTTGCGCAGGGGCTCCCCTTCCTTCTGGGTGAGCAGATGAAGATCGCTTTCTTGGCCATGAGGCTTGTGGCCGCCTGTAAAGGCGCCGATAAACTGATGGCATAGGTCTGCCCAGGAGGATATGGAGTTGTCCGGCAAGTGCATGAGCCAGGATCTGACATTGGGTTTGAGCACCAGCGGGAAGTAGTTGGCAAGGATCTTGTCGTCCCGTCCCCCGGCAGCTTGCACCGCGATGGTGTAGATGCTGAGGAACTCCGACGGATGCGACTTGCCGTCGTACTTCTCCGGCACGTCTGGCTTGAAATTCTTCGTGCTGGGCCACTGGACTTGCCGCAGCTCACGAGTGAATGCAGGGCAACCTCCCGCGTACGGCAAGTCGCCTGGTTCCCCTGGCGCATGCATGTCGACAGAAGGCCTAGCGCGCTGGTCTGATTGACGCCGCGCTTCTCTTCGGCGCTCGATGCGAGTACGAGCGTCTTCTTGCTGTCGTTCGTGAAGAACTTGGCGCTGATCGCGACGAGCTCGTGGATCCGATGACGCGGTAGAGTCATTGTCGAGGTGGATCCGGCGAGTCGGCGATCTTAGCCTTCGGGGTGGAGAGCGCATGGTAGTTGCACCCCCACCGGTTTCGTCGCCACCGGCTCGTGCCTGGCGGTCCTGCCGCGGCCTCGATGTACTTGGCTGCCGCGGAGTGTCGCCGTTGGCGAAGCCGATGAGACTTTGAATGGTGGCCCTCCATCCGTCAATCTTGTCTTCCGTTGGAGGGTAATCCAGGAGCAGTTGAGCTCGCGCCAAAGCTTCTGCTGGAGTAGTGGCTGGCAGTGGCGAACGGTGCGAGGAGCGGGATATGCTCGGACTCCTAACTATGTTAGAAGGAGCAGTATCCTGTCCAGGTGACCGTGCCTCACTCGTGCCAGCATGTTGGCGTGCATGCTGGTCTTGAGCACCCCGAGATCCACCAGCTTGATCTTGGCCCAACAAACGTATGGTACTGCGAGTACCATGACGCTGTCGGTCCTGCGCCTCCTGAGATGGGCGCGGAACATGTACGGATGCCAGGTCTGCGCAGCCTTATCCTTGGACCTGGTAGCGCCATGAGCTCCCTCGTCGATGTCCCTTCTTCCGCCAGTGTCTACCCCACCACTCGTTTGCTCCGGTGGTGGTGGGATCGACGCGGACGGAGTAGCTGCCGCCGAAGTCTTCTTCTTCGGTGGCATGTCAATGAAGAAGAAGATCTGGCTCGTGTGAACGCCGGATCAGGTTCACACAACCTCGATGCCCCCCTACCTGGCGCGCCAAAGATGTCGGGGAAACTGATCCACGAACACCTATGGGACCGGCGGACCGAGCCCCTTTCGGTTCGGCGGGGGGGCGGAGATCGCACGAAGAGCGGATCGAGGCGAAGCACACGAGCAGTTTACCCAGCTTCGGAGCTCTCCGGAGAGATAATACTCCTACTGCTGCTTGTCTGATTGTATTGTGTTCTTGCTAAACAGCGCTGAGTGCTACAGTACACTCTAGCTGCTAACAAGACCGAGCGTGTGTGATTTTCTGGGTTCGAACCCCCTCTACATTGCGCATGGGCCTCCTTTTATACGCTCAAGGGGTCACCGACAGGTGGCAACGCAGACGAGGGTAAAAATGGAAAAGGAGTTGTGGTTGGTACAGCTACCTGCACAGTGCATCCTACCTAACCCTGACGGCAGGGGACAAAGGCATTAAATGCCCGTCTGTGTCGCCCAAACAGTGCAAAAAAGGACCGTCAGGGACGCCACCATTCGCCACGATGGTAATCTTGTCAGCGTCGCTCGCCACCTCGCACCGCTGGCTGCTCAGCCTCCTACCACACGCGCCTGGCTAGGCCCCAGGGCGACACGTTGGTGGATGCGCTGACGCGTGGGTGCAGAGTGATAACCTGCCGCGGTAAGCGCCTTGCCGCGGCCGTTGTCTTGTCGCGTCCGGAAGCTTGTCGCTCACCGGGTCTTGCCGGGACGTGTGGTGCGTCGCGGCAAGTTCCTCGAAATGCCTTGGTTGGCCTTTCCGGCAAGCTCCTCTTGCCGGGGCCTTGTCTCCTTGGCTTGAATACTTTGTTCTTGAATGGCTCCAAGGGAACCACGGAGGACCTTGGCGGTCGCCCGGCAAGCCTTGCCGCGGGGTGCTGCAACTGCCCGTGCACAAGTTCGGGATACTAGCGTACCCCTACTCTAGTACACCGACATAGGTGGTCTCAACCTGCCCTGTCGCTCCGCCACAAAGTAACAGTCAGGGCTGTCGGGAACCCAGGCCCACCTCTACCGGGATGGAGCCACCTGCCCCTTCAGCCCCCATCTCCGAACAGTATCATAAGTAATGTAATAGTATAAAGTATATAGCATATGCCCGTGATCACCTCCCGAAGTGATCACGGCCCAGTAGTATAGCATGGTAGACGGACAAGAGTGTAGAGCCACAAATGGAATACTAGCATCCTATACTAAGCAGTACGATAGCAGGTAAGGGTAACAATGGTAGCAACAATGACAGGCTATGCATCAGAATAGGATTAACCGAAAGCAGCAACATGCTACACGACTCTAATGCAAGCAGTATAGAGAAGGAATAGGCGATATTTGGTGATCAAAGGTGGGGCTTGCCTGGTTGCTATGGCAAGGACGGGTCATCAACAACATAGTCGATCGGGGCACCAGCAGCGGCGTTAGTCTCGTTGTCTACCGGAGAGAAGAGGAGGAAGAAACAATGAATACAATGGAAAGAGTTGCATATCGATGCATGACAAGACAAGTAACGGTGCTAGGTGTGCCCTAACGTGGTAGGAGGTGATACCGGCAAAGGGGGGAACATCCGGGAAAGTATTCCCGGTGTTTCGCATTTTCGAACAAATGAACCGGAGGGGGAAAGTTGCATGTTTGCTATGCTAGAGATGTGTGGTGGACGACTGGGCTGCGTATCCGGATTCGTCTTGTCGTTCTGAGCAACTTTCATGTACAAAGTTTTCCCATCTGAGCTACGGTTTATTTTATATTAATTTTCAAAGATTTAAACAATTTCTGGAATTTCTGGTTTTATATTAATTTGAATTAAAAACAGAATATATTGTTGTCACCTAGTTCTACCCTAGCATGTGAATATGACAGTGGGGCCAGTGTGGTTGGGTTGACCCGGTCAAAGGTTGACTGGTCAACATATGAATAGTGTATGTGGGTCCCGCATGTCATTGACTTAGACATTTTTTTTGAAAAATATTTCTTTTTCTTTAGACTAAAAGTGGGTCCACATGTCATCTACCCATTTGACTAATTAAACAAATACACTAACCTAATAACTTAACTAAATAGGGTCGGCCACTCACGGCTATGACACAGCCGGCCTCACACACACTACACGGCACACACAACACACAAACCTAGCTCATGGCCATGGCCATGCCCAGCCGTAGTAGTGGTCGGAGCAGAGCAGCATCAGCGAACAGTAAGTAGCCGAAGCTAAGCAGTAGTACGTAGCAGCAGCGCATAGAGTTAAAGAGTAGCAGGGCAGCACAGCAGGAAGCAGCAGCGGCAGTAGCCGAGTAACAAGAGCAGCGCAGCAGCGGCACTACAAGGAGAAGCAGCAGCAGGCAAGCGCCGGAGGTGCATGTCCAGGGCGCAGCGGGCGCACGCACGCACGGCCGGACGCGGCCAGGGGACGGCTGGCGCGTAGCTGGTCGCGGCTAGGGGCGTGGCTGGGCGCAAGCTCCATACATGGCGGCCGAAGTGCGGGGCAGCTAAACGGCGACGGATCGAGGGGGGCGAGCAGGGGGAGCGGGCAGAGGAGCTTACAGTGAGCTCGAGGACGTGGTCGGGGTGGCCGGGGACGGACTGGAGTAGCGGCAAACGACGGCGGACGACGATGATGTACGCGGAGATGACGATGTCAATGGTGAATGTATGGGACGTCCCAGATCCAGTTGTTGCTCGGGGAAGACAAAGTCGATGGTGGCGGTCCTCCTGGACGGATCCACGGGCGCCGGAGAGCATGTTGTCCGCGGCAATGGTGACGAGGTGTACAGTCACCATGCGAGGTTCCGGGCTCGATTCCGAGCCGAGGAGGAGGCGGTTTGATGGGGAAAGTGAGGGGATCGGTCGAGAGCTGGCTAGGGTTTCCAGGGGACGCTCTTATAGGCCGAGGGGAGTCGACGTGGTGGCCAACCATCCATGGCGCCGTAGGATGGCCGCCACGCCATGGCCTCTGCCTTCTCTGTACAGAAGAAGAGGAAAGGCCTGTGGTGGGCTGGGCCGTGCACTATAGCACTGGGCCTCTAGTGCACAGTGTGCACTTAGCCTCTGTTCCTTCTTCTAATTTCCTGTTTTGTATTTTCTCCACCGTTTTGTATTTTAATTTAATCCAAATAAGTTTTGTTGAATACAAAACTTGTCACATAAATAGTAGGCAATGTTTTGAGATAGCACACACGATTTCAAGTGGTTTGTAAATACATGAACATTCATTTATTTTGAAATGGCCAATTTATTTGTTGTTGGACCACTTATTAATTTCCTAGGGATTTATCTGTGAGTCAAATGAAGTTGGTAACATCATGGCAATGAACAAGGGAATTTATAAAATAGTGTGAGTATTTTAGTTTTATTTTTGAAAACCTTTGTTGGTTGCCATTTTTTAAATTCAAATTTGTATCGATTTCAAACTAACGTGCGATTAGCAGTTGTAATCGAGGTGACGTGGCATCATTACCAGAGGGTTACTATAGCTTGATTACCCGGGCGTCACAATTCTCCTCCACTACAAGAAATCTCGTCCCGAGATTTAAGGGGGAACTAAGGGGAAAATACGAAATTCTAACGGGTCTTCTCGGTCTTGGTTGCTCTTCTCGAATAGGTTGATCCATTATGTTGAAGTCTTTATTTCTCTGCTTCAGGTCATCATGATGGAGTCGCCATCCTTTCTCTAAAGTCTTCATCGATCGTATGAAGGACAAGGGGTAACTCCGGAAGAATGGACCTCTGCAAGGTTGGCTATCTCGTAGATAACCCAAGGAGGGTGGCAAAAAGTGTCTCTCGAGTAGGAACTTAAGAAAATATCGAGAGCATGGTAAGAAGGTACCATGAGAATTTTCAAACGGGCAGTAAATTGTTCGATGCCTAAATCAGAGTGTTATAAGAGGTTCAGAGCAACAGGGAAATAATATTGCATCTGATGCCAGAATAGATCTCAAGGAAGGTGGCTCGTGATCTACATACGAAGCCAAGTGCGAGGAACAATTTTGGAGAACAGGGATGTACAGGAGAGTCAGGTTTCGATCATGTGGAACTGTGGGTTATGGGCCCACCATGTGGGTTAAAAGTAGAAAGGTCGGTGATATTTTGCACAGTCATGATAACAAGGCATGTCAGATGATAGCCTATCAATTATGTCAGCACGTCGGTTCCAAGGGCGAGGGGCGAAGAGAACAATTTTCCTGCTTGTTGAATGAGGCGAACCAATTGGCAAAGTTATCACCCATCGGTGGTTACCGGAATGTCATCAACAATAGTAACAGGGTCTTACAGACAGAGTGGTACAACAAGGTGCCTACCTAAGCAGGGAATTATCTCGGCTCAGTTAAGTCAGATTCAGGAAATGTTAAACAAAAGAATGGAAAGGAAAACGCGATTATCAGATTAAACAGAACAACGGAAAGGAAAATTGTGATTACACACAATTATTAGGAGTAAATCATTGCCATGTACAAGCAGAACATGGCATACAGGGTAGGAGAGCAAGTACCCAACCATTCAGATAAGAGGCAAGGATTAATCAAGATGTTACCCATACAACGGTGTTTGGATAACTGACCAAGAAACATTTAGTATCATGCTTCGAGTGTTCTTATTGATGATAGGAGTACCACATACATGCTTCGAGATAGCATTGACATGGTCTTCAAGCAAAGGTCGGACTACGGATACACGAAGGATCCATCCGGATAACTTATTAAACAAGGCATTCAATTTCCTCATGGAAAAATGGTTAACCTTGTTAAAAAGGAAACTATAACACTAGGTCCTCCGGTCAGGTGTGCTAGGCATGACATCACCTTATCGGGTTATATAAATATCAATGCTATGACTCTTGGAAAATGTTCCAACCATCATATCTGACAAGCTGCAAATCTGATTGGTGTCAGGACACCTTAAACTCAAGATGCCTGAGAAGAAGGGGTGCAACACAATTGACAAGACGACATTATATGATCCTCGGGAAATGAACTATGGAAGCGAGTTCCAAACAGGGGTTCACCATTAACTCAAGGAGAGGTGAGGAGGTGACTGATTGACTCAGCGACAATCCATTGAGATTTCAAGAAAGATGGATTTTCGCAACTATGTGAACAAGGAGATAACATTAGCTAGACCAAATGACTTAATTATGTATGCTCGAGGAAAACATACACAATTAAACATTGGTTGAAAATGTGCACCCGGAATATGGTCTAGGTAGAGCAAACAATGTTAGAATGGCGGTTCGATAACCAATGGTCTAAGAATGAAATATTGACCATTGACTTCAAAGCAATAAGGTTGCCAGAAGTTTTAAAATTACTAGTCCATCTGTCGATATTCCTGTTAGGACCAACACGGGGAACAAGAAAAGAATGGTGATGGTGAAGTATCACTTATATCAAGAATTCTCAAGAGGTGGTGAAATTCTCACAACATCCTTGACAAAAAGGCAGTAATACTTAATACGAGCTGGATAGCAAGTTGCATCCATAACATGAACAAGTTTGTGATGAAAGGAAGGTAAGGATGTTGTTGATGGTAACTGAAATTACCAAGGAACGAGGATGGCACTTATCATCAAGAATTCCATTGATATCCTGGAAGGAGTCAAAATGTTGATGATGATCACGACAAGTTGTTGTCAAGAGGATCCACGAAGAAGCAATTGAATAACGATTGCATCAAGCAAAAGGACTGATGCAACAAAAGATTATTGGAGCCACAGATACGACACAAACAAGAAATCAAGCTCACTGTTTTTAAGGCGAAGTTATATGAGGAGGAAGATCGACATAAGGTTAGCTCAACGTCAAAAATTGTGCTCCGGAAAGAAGGACCAGGTAGCATAGTTAAAATTTAGCACAGTAAAGATATAGCCGATCAGGCTAGGAATGACTTGAAGGATTATTAAACTCATAAGCAACAAAGATTACTCAGAGTTATCGGACCAGAATGCGGAATCGGTTCACTTACCGGTGTTCTTGAGCGACTAACAACTTAGAACTCATGGACAAACATTGGAATCAGTGAGAAATAATAGCTGATGAAGACTTATAAGACGCAACACAGTTCTTAGATATTCTCGAGATACCAGAGGGTAATACTCGATGGTAGATCAAGATAGAGGTTGGACTGGTGTATTGAATTGCAAAAGACTAGTGCTTTAACTTGTCCGAGAAATGGGATCAAAGAGAAAATATGGTCGGAGCCACGATTGCATAGGATCAATTCACAGATACCAGATGATATTATATCAATGAAATAGTTATTATTACAAGAAGCTTCTATGGTAGGATCTACATCGTGTCCATGGGCATGAACACAAGTTCAAGGTCGACTCCAACTTCTTCAATGTATAACCTTCCATTCACCTCTCGCTTTTCAAAAAAGACATTAGTTGTTGAAAAAATTTATCTGCTGCAATACCAGATGTATGACCCGTGAAATCTTTCGGGTTCACACAGATTAAGGAAGGCATAGGTTCAACCCATCGGGGCATCATAGAAACATATACCACAACTTCAGGAGAAGATAATACAAGCTTGAAAGTGTAGCATGGTTGACAAAGCAAAGGATACAGTTTACCAAAGGCATTATTTACCCTAGGAAAGGCTCACAAGGTTATTGAATATGAAGGACGATGTCAGATAAAATCCAATAAAGGATCCAGTGGTCGTCAAGGGATCTGATGTGAGCATCGGTACTCAATCAGAAGAAGAAGAAGGAATGCAAGGAGATCAGATTGTAGAAACAACTGACTAATTCAGAGCTCAAATGTAAAGGAATTAAGATTTTCCAATTCAAGGGATCAAAAGCAAGCACTCTGATTAAGGATGGATAAGCTGAATAGACTTAGGGGTACAACCGACGGCAATTGTTCGGTTGAGAACCAACTCATGTTCAAAAATGACGTATGAGCTAGAAGGATGAATTCTAATTACGACTGATGATTGCGAACATCCGCATCATTTTGAATCAACGGTCTCGAAACGATAGTGCAAGCGATATCAATGAATAAAGCTAGGCATTTGGATTTAACCAATAATGCAAGCAGACAAGAATTTCTAGAGCCATAGGCTGCAGAGGATTCTCGAAAGATCGGATAATATTTTGAAGAATTTTGTGAAACACCTGAACAACTGAGGAGAAACAAATCCTCGGTAAGTGTGAGGATTAATTTGTAGGTGTATTCAGGCGACAAGGAACTGCAAGGCAGTAGGCACAAATGGTTATCGAAAAAACGATGAGTATTTTGGGGTATCTTGTAATAACAAGACCAACTGGGGAGGAATGTAAGAATGACAACTGCATGTAGTTATCCACCAAGGTTGATGGTGGAAGGGGAATTGCCAACGCGATCAACACAAGTTCTCGGGTTAACAGCGGAGAGTATCTTCAGGGTCTTCTGGTGCAGCAGGTGATCATTTGTAGTAAGGGGCTCTCCGGGTGGATGTGATCACGAGATCCTAGTGTTAGTGTTAGTAAAATCATTTTAACCCGAATAGAACAGAGATCAGAGTCCCAGAGTATAGATGAGGAATAAAAGATCGTACTACCACCCAATGGCGACGTGGGCCTATAAGCCACACAGTCATGTTAGTAAAAGGTTTGCAATGACTAGACTCGACATCGGCGAAGGAGTGTGGAAGGGGGATTCCTATAGGCAGTCGACTCTGATACCAACTTGTGACGCCCCCGATTCAATCGTACACTAATCATGCACGCAAATGTGTACGATCAAGATCAGGAACTCACGGGAAGATATCACAACACAACTATAAAAGTAAAATAAGTCATACAAGCATCATAATACAAGCCAGGGGCCTCGAGGGCTCGAATACAAGTGCTCGATCAGAGACGAGTCAGTGGAAGCAACAATATCTGAGTACAGACATAAGTTAAACAAGTTTGCCTTAAGAAGGCTAGCACAAACTGGGATACAAAACGAAAGAGGCGCAAGCCTCCTGCCTGGGATCCTCCTAAACTACTACTGGTCGTCGTCAGCGGCCTACACGTAGTACTAGACACCTCCAGTGTAGTAAGAGTTGTCGTCAACGGTGGCGTCTGGCTCCTGGGCTCCGGCATCTGATTCGACAACCAGGTAGAAGGGAAAGGGGGAAAAGAGGGAGAAAAACAACCGTGAGTACTCATCCAAAGTACTAGCAAGCAAGGATCTACATTACATATGCATGGGTATATGTGTAAAGAGGCAATATCGGTGGATTGAACTGCAGAATGCCAGTATAAGAGGGGGATAGCTAGTCCTGTCGAAGACTATGCTTCTGGTAGCCTCCATCTTGCAGCATGAAGAAGATAGTAGATTGAATCCTCCAAGTAGCATCGCCTTAGCATAATCCTACCCAGCGATCCTCCCCTCATCGCCCTGTGTATAAGCGATCACCGGGTTATCTGTGGAACTTGTCTGGGTGTGTTTTATTAAGTATCCGGTTCTAGTTGTCATAAGGTCAAGGTACAACTACGGGTCGTCCTTTTACCGAGCGACACAGCCATTCGAATAGATAAACTTCCCTACAGGGGTGCACCACATAACCCAACACGCTCGATCCCATTTGGCCGGACACACTTTCCTGGGTCATGCCTGGCCTCGGAAGATCAACACGTCGCTGCTCCACCTAGGCACAACAGAGAGGTTAGCACGCCGGTCTAACTCCTATGGCACAGGGGTCTGGTCCCATCGCACATTGCACACCTGCACGGTACGAGGGCGGCCGAAAGTAGACCTAGCCTCCCTAATACAAGAGCAGGCGTTTCCAGTCCAATCCGGCGCGTGCCGCTCAGTCGCTGACGTCACGAAGGCTTCGGCTGATACCACAACGTCGAGTGCCCATATCTTTCCAGCGTAGTTGGTTAGTGCGTATAGGCCAGTGGCCAGACTCAGATCAAATACCAAGATCTCGTTAAGCGTGTTATTATGAAGCAACCGCAGACGCCGACCAGGGCCAGGCCCACCTCTCTCCTAGGTGGTCTCAACCTGCCCTGTTGCTCTGCCACAAAGTAACTGTCGGGGCCGTCAGGAACCCTGGCCCGCCTCTACCGGGATGGAGCCACCTTCCCCTTCAGCCCCCATCTCCGAACAGTATCATAAGTAATGTAACAGTATAAAGTATATAGCATATGCCTGTGATCACCTCCCAAAGTGATCACGGCCCAGTAGTATAGCATGGCAGACGGACAAGAGTGTAGGGCCATAGATGGAATACTAGCATCCTATACTAAGTAGTAGGATAGCAGGTAAGGGTAACAACTGTAGCAACAATGACAGACTATGCATCAGAATAGGATTAACCGAAAGCAACAACATGCTACACTACTCTAATGCAAGCAATATAGAGAAGGAATAGGCGATATCTGGTAATAAAAGGTGGGGCTTGCCTGGTTGCTCTAGCAAGGAGGGGTCGTCAACAACATAGTCGATCGGGGCACCAGCAGCGGCGTCAGTCTCGTAGTCTACCGGAGAGAAGAGGGGGATGAAACAATGACTACAGTGCAAACAGATGCATATCGATGCATGACAAGACAAGTAACGGTGCTAGGTGTGCCCTAACGCGGTAGGAGGTGATACCGACGAAGGGGGGGAACATCCGGGAAAGTATTCCCGGTGTTTCGCATTTTCGAACAAATGAACTGGAGGGGGAAAATTGCATGTTTGCTATGCTAGGGATGTGTGGCGGACGAACGGGCTACGTATCCGGATTCATCTCGTCGTTCTGAGCAACTTTCATGTACAAAGTTTTCCCATCTGAGCTACGGTTTATTTTATATTAATTTTCAAAGATTTAAACAATTTATGGAATTTCTGGTTTTATATTAATTTGAATTAAAAACATAATATACTGTTGTCACCTAGTTCTACCCTAGCATGTGAGTATGACAGTGGGGCCTGTGGGGTTGGGTTGACCCGGTCAAAGGTTGACTGGTCAACATATGAATAGTGTATGTGGGTCCCGCGTGTCATTGACTTCGACAGTTTTTTGGAAAAATATTTGCTTCTTATTTAGACTAAAAGTGGGTCCACATGTCATCTACCCATTTTACTAATTAAACAAATACACTAACCTAATAACTTAACTAAATAGGGCCGGCCACTCACGGCTGTGACACAGCCGGCATCACACACACTACACGACACACACACAACACACACACCTAGCTCATGGCCATGGCCATGCCCAGCCATAGTAGTGGTCGGAGCAGAGCAGCATCAGCGAACAGTAAGTAGCAGAAGCTAAGCAGCAGTAAGTAGCAACAGCGCATAGAGTTAAAGAGTAGCAGGGCAGCATAGCAGGAAGTAGCAACAGTAGCACGGCAGCGGCACTGCAAGGAGAAGCAGCAGCAGGGCGAGCGCCGGAGGTGCATGTCCAGGTCGCAGCGGGCGCGCGCACGCGCGGCCGGACGTGGCCAGGGGACGTTTGACGCGCAACTGGTCGCGGCCAGGGGCGTGGCGGGGCGCAAGCTCCATACATGGCGGCCGATGTGCGGGGTGGCTAAACGGCGACGGATCGAGCGGGGCGAGTAGGGGGAGCGGGCAGAGGAGCTCACAGTGAGCTCGAGGACATGGTCGGGGTGGCCGGGGATGGCCCAAAGTAGCGGCAAACGATGGCGGACAACGACGATGTATGCGGAGGTGACGATGTCGATGGCGAATGTACGGGACGTCCCAGATCCAGTTGTTGCTCGGGGAAGACGAAGTCGAGGGTGGCGGTCCTCCTGGACGGATCCACAGGCGCCGGAGAGCATGTTGTCCGCGGTAACGGCGACGAGGTGTACAGTCACCACGCGAAGTTCCGGGCTCGATTCCGAGCCAAGGAGGAGGCGATTAGATGGGGAAAGTGAGGGGATCGGTCGAGAGCTGGCTAGGGTTTCCAGGGGACGCTCTTATAGGCCGAGGGGAGTCGACGTGGTGGCCATCCGGCCATGGCACCGTGGGACGGCCGCCACGTTATGGCCTCTGCCTTCTCTATACAGGAGAATAGGAAAGGCCTGTGGTGGGCTGGGTCATGCACTATAGCACTGGGCCTCTAGTGCACACTGTGCACTTAGCCTTTTGTATTTTCTCCACCGTTTTGTATTTTAATTTAATCGAAATAAGTTTTGTTGAATACAAAACCTGTCACATAAATAGTAGGCAATGTTTTGAGCTAGCACACACGATTTCAAGTGGTTTGTAAATACATGAACGTTCATTTATTTTGAAATGGCTAATTTATTTGTTGTTGGACCACTTATTAATTTCCTAGGGATTTATCTGTGAGTGAAATGAAGTTGGTAACATCATGGCAATGATCAAGGGAATTTATAAAATAGTGTGAACATTTTAGTTTTATTTTTGAAAACTTTTGTTGGTTGCCATTTTTTTAATTCAAATTTGTATCGGTTTCAAACTAACGTGCGATTAGCAACAGTAATCTAGGTGACGTGGCATCATTACCAGAGGGTTACTGTAGCTTGGTTACCCAGGCGTCACAAGGACGCTAAGACTAAGATTTTTTTCCCCTCTAAAACGAGGGGAGGTAAGGAACTGCGATCCAACTCCGCTATAGATTCACCTTCTGTTATAAGTAAGCTTGCAACACCACCACATGCTATTAATTCAGATATGTCGCAAGTTATTGATGATGCTACTTCTGATATGAATGCTACTCTTGATGATGCTAGTACCTTTCTGGATGATAATGTGCCACTAGGTGAATTTCTTGATGAACAAATTGCTAGAGTAAGATAGCATGAGATTGTTGAAAGTGATGAAGAACTTGGAGCTGAAAATCTTGAAACACCTATTAGAACTAGCCCTCCTAGATATGAATTGCCAAAGGTACTGGAAGGTTATGTTATGGATGAGGAGGCAACTAGGGATATTCTTGCTTGTAAGGATAGAGATGATCTAGAAAAACTATTGTGCAAGTCTAATGAAAAAACTTTGAATGCTAAAATGAAATGTGATCGTCTGTTTGCTGTTTTACCTATCTTTGTTGATGATAAGGATTATGAATTCTCTGTCGACCCAGAGTTGATTACTTTGGTTGAATATGATCCTTTCCATGGTTATGAAATTGTAACTGTTGTGGATCATCTTACTAAGTTGAATGACATAGCCACCCTTTTTGCTCATGATGAGAAAAATCATTATTATTATATTCTCAAACTATTTTCGTTCTCATTAAAGGGTGATGCTAAAGACTCGTACAATATTGTTACTCCTGGTTGTGTTTGTAGTCCCCAGGACATGATTTCTTACTTCTCTAAAATATATTTCCCTGCTCATAAGAAACAAGTTGCCTTGCAAGAGATATTCAACTTTGTGCAAATTGAAGAAGAAAGTCTCCCACAAGCTTGGGTGAGGCTTCTCCAATTGCTTAATGCTTTGCTTGATCATCCTCTTAAAAATGAAATACTTGATATCTTCTATAATGGACTAACCGATGCTTCTAGGGATTTCCTAGATAGTTGTGTTGGTTGTGTTTTTAGGGAACGAACTATTAGGCAAGCCGAAGAATTATTGAATAACATATTGATTGGAATCTTCCTCAACCACCACCTAAACCCACTCCGAAGAAGAGGGGTGTCTTATACCTCAGTCCTGAAGATATGCAAGAGGCAAAGAAATCTATGAGAGAAAAAGGTATTAAAGCAAAGGATGTTAAAAATTTACCACCTATTGAAGAAATACATGGGCTTGATACACCACCACCACCTAAGGTGGTAGAGGTAAATTCTTTAATGAAATTCAATGATAGTGATAATCCTCATATTAAACATCCTAGTCAATGCCTTTATGAGTTTGATAATTACATTAGAAAGCAAGATCACTTCAATGCAGATGTTATGAAACAATTAAAATACAACTCTGATATGATTGTTGGCTTGAGTGACTTGTTATTTAGAATCTCAAATGATGTTAGAGGTGCAAGACAGCATGTTGAAACTCAATCTGGTAGTGAACACTCAACTTCTGATAATGAAAAAGATAATGATGAGGTTCACGAAGACACTCAAACAAATAATAAAGAGCCAAACAATGATGTTGAGATAGAACCAGTTGTTGATCTTGATAACCCACAACCCAAGAATAAAATATATGATAAAAGAGACTTTGTTGCTAGAAAACACGATGAGGAAAGAGAACCATGGGTTCAAAAACCTATGCCCTTTCCACCTAAGTCAACTAAAAAGAAAGATGATGAAGAATTTGAACGCTTTGCTGAAATGCTGAGGCCAGTCTTTTTGCGTACCCGCTTGGCTGATATCTTAAAAATGTCTCCTTATGCAAAGTACATGAAAGACATCATCAATAAGAGAAAAATACTGGAAGCTGAAATCTCCCCCATGCTTGCTAATTATACTTTTAAATATGGAGTACCTAAAAACTTGGAGATCCGGGAATACCAACTATACCTTGCTCCATCAAAAGAAATTATGTGAAAACTGCTTTATGTGATTTGGGAGCTTGTGTTAGTGTTATGCCTTTCTCTTTATACAAAATAATTGATTTGAATAAACTCACACCTATTGAAATATCTTTGCAAATGGCTGACAAATCAACTGCCATACTTATCGGTATTTGTGAGGATGTGCCCGTTGTTGTTGCTAATCTTACTATTTTGACTGACTTTGTTATACTTGAGATGCCCGAGGACGACAATATGTCAATCATCCTTGGTATACCCTTCTTGAATACTGCATGGGCTATTATTGATTGCAATAAAAGCAAGGTCACTTTTCATATCAATGGTAATGAGCACACAGTAGACTTTCCAAATAAACAATTCCAAGTGAATGGTATCAATGTTATTGAAAAATCTCCGACAATCACTATTGGAAGTTTTCAGCTACCTCTACCCACTGTTAAAAAGAAATATGAAATACTTATTGTTGGGGCATTCATATCCCTGTTGAGGTAACTTAGTGATCACGAAAGTTCTCCTGTTTCATGCTAATCGAAAGCGGTTGTTAATAAGACTTGATCAACCTTATTAATGAATCATTTTTGAGAGGTATGAAGTTGATGAGTCTAGTGAGCACTACTTTCCGTCCCTACCTTTTGTTTCCTGTTTTTATTAGTTAAATAAAATAAAATGCCATGTTTTGTCTGTTTTCTGAATTCCCCTAGCAATAAAAAATGACCAAAAAATAAAAGTTCTCAGAATGCTCTGAAATTTTAATACGATTTTTTTCTGAATATTTAAGAATATTTGGTGCAAATAATATTAGAGGGAGGTGCACCAGGTGGGCACAACCCACCTGGGCGTGCCAGGACCCCCAGGCGTGCCCTGGTGGGTTGTGGTCCCCACGTGGGCCCCCTCACTTATCTCTTCATCCCACATCATCACCTACCTCCAGAAAAAAAATCACCATTGCTCTCTCTCTCTCTCTCTCTCTCTCTCTCTCGTCTTCTTGCTCCCAAAACCGCAGATTTTGATCTCTTTGCTAGAAGCTCCGTTTCCGAAACTGTTTCGCGGGATTGTTGCTCGGTATGTGACTCCTACATTGGTCCAATTAGTTTTTGCTTTAGTGGTTTATATTTTGAATAATTAGTTAGTCTTGGTGCTGCTGTAGGTGAGCTTGCATGTTGAATTCTTCGAGTTCTAAGTAGTTTGAATGCTTGCTATGGCCTCTACGTATCCCTATGAGTTGTTGCTTTCAATTTGGTGAAGTTTTGTTGACAAAAATTTTTGACCCAAAATTTTTCAGAAAATTGTACGTGAATATGATGAACCTCTTTGGAAGGAGAGCTTCGAGGCGGAGGTCCTCAGAGGAATCTTGTAGTAGCAGCTCCGTTCGTCGATCTTATGTTGAACCAAGTGAAAAATCCATTTGACATGTCGCCACCAAATCATGTTTATGGCCATGCAACGACTATATGGTGCGTGTGGGCATTAAAGAAGAATTTGAGCATATATTCACAATACCGAGCTCGGTCCCTACATTGCAGATAAGTGCAACCAACACCTCAACCTCACTAAATCATTTACCAAAGAATTTAAATTCCATCCTCATGAATCCAGAGTATCATTTAAGATATATGGCAATTAATGTAATATATCTCTGGAGACATTTTCTAATCACTACAAAATTCCATTTTGGGGTTCATTGGATGAACCACAATGGTCGGAGTTTGAGATATTCTTAATTAGCCTCTGTTATGGTCAGACTAGAGGAGTGACTCGAGGTAGAAGAAAGAGCATTCATTTTCCCTCAATCCAATACTTTGCTCTATTTAATGGAAAATGCACTGTAGGAAAACAAGATTGTAGTACACTTTGTGCTCCAGACTTGAGACTTATCCGCACCGCTCTCACCGGTGACAAAAGTTATAAACTTGGAGTGATAGTGGCACGTAGATTGCAACACAACACTGGTAGTGGATATTTTTATGGTGGAATTTACGCCACATGCTTAGCAAGGGAGCTGGGTGCCTTGGCCTTATGACCCCATCCTACCCACGCAGTACCTTGACTTCAATGCTATGAAACATCATAAGATCCTTAGTGGTGAACCAAATAATTTTACTTATAACATGTTGTTTAATAAAAGGTCTATTGTGGACACCTTTTTGCCTGCACCTGCGCTCTTTGATGTTCACAGCAAGGGAAGATATTATGTTCTGAAGAGCGAGGCCCAAGCACATAACGCGACAGTTGTGGTTGCACGGCAAGCTGAGGCATGAGTTTAGTGATCACGAAAGTTCTTCGGTTTCATGCTAATCGAAAGTGGTTGTTAATAAGACTTGATCAACCTTATTAATGAATCATTTTTGAGAGGTATGAAGTTGATGAGTCTAGTGAGCACTACTTTCCGTCCCTACCTTTTGTTTCCTGTTTTTATTAGTTAAATAAAATAAAATGCCATGTTTTGTCTGTTTTCTGAATTCCCCTTGCAATCAAAAATGACCCAAAAATAAAAGTTCTCAGAATGCTCTGAAATTTTAATACGATTTTTTCTGAATATTTAAGAATATTTGATGCAAATAATATTAGAGGGGGGTGCACCAGGTGGGCACAACCCACCTGGGCGTGCTAGGACCGCCAGGCGCGCCCTGGTGGGTTGTGGTCCCCACGTGGGCCCCCTCACTTATCTCTTCATCCCACATCATCACCTACCTCCAGAAAAAAAATCACCATTGCTCTCTCTCTCTCTCTCTCTCTCTCTCTCTCTCTCTCTCTTTGATTTTGAACTCTTTGCTCGAAGCTCCGTTTCCGAAACTGTTTTGGGGGATTGTTGCTTGGTATGTGACTCCTACATTGGTCCAATTAGTTTTTACTTTAGTTGTTTATATTTTGAATAATTAGTTACTCTTGGTGCTGCTGTAGATGAGCTTGCTTGTTGAATTCTTCGAGTTCTAAGTAGTTTGAATGCTT
>NC_041385.1:313953824-313975945 GCF_002162155.2 Triticum dicoccoides | reverse complement strand
TCAGAATGCTCTGAAATTTTAATACGATTTTTTCTGAATATTTAAGAATATTTGATGCAAATAATATTAGAGGGGGGTGCACCAGGTGGGCACAACCCACCTGGGCGTGCTAGGACCGCCAGGCGCGCCCTGGTGGGTTGTGGTCCCCACGTGGGCCCCCTCACTTATCTCTTCATCCCACATCATCACCTACCTCCAGAAAAAAAATCACCATTGCTCTCTCTCTCTCTCTCTCTCTCTCTCTCTCTCTCTCTCTCTTTGATTTTGAACTCTTTGCTCGAAGCTCCGTTTCCGAAACTGTTTTGGGGGATTGTTGCTTGGTATGTGACTCCTACATTGGTCCAATTAGTTTTTACTTTAGTTGTTTATATTTTGAATAATTAGTTACTCTTGGTGCTGCTGTAGATGAGCTTGCTTGTTGAATTCTTCGAGTTCTAAGTAGTTTGAATGCTTGCTATGGCCTCTATGTATCCCTATGAGTTGTTGCTTTCAATTTGGTGAAGTTTTGTTGACAAAAATTTATGACCCAAAATTTTTCAGAAAATTGTACGCGAATATGATGAACCTCTTTGGAAGAAGTTCTTCGAGGCGGAGGTCCTCGGAGGAATCTTGTAGTAGCAGCTCCGTTCATCGATCTTATGTTGAACCAAGTGAAAATTCCATTCAAGATGTCGCCACCAAATCATGTTTATGGCCATGCAACGACTATATGGTGCGTGTGGGCATTAAAGAAGAATTTGAGCATATATTCACAATACCGAGCTCGGTCCCTACATTGCAGATAAGTGCAACCAACACCTCAACCTCACTGAATCATTTACCAAAGAATTTAAATTCCATCCTCATGAATCCATAGTATCATTTAAGCTATATGGCAATTCATTTAATATATCTCTGGAGACATTTTCTAATCACTGCAAAATTCCATTTTGGGGTTCATTGGATGAACCACCATGGTCGGAGTTTGAGATATTCTTAACTAGCCTTTGTTATGGTGAGACTAGAGGAGTGACTCAAGGTAGAATAAAGTGCATTCATTTTCCCTCAATCTAATACTTTGCTCTATTTAATGGAAAATGCTCCAGACTTGAGCCTTATCCGCACCGCTCTCACCGGTGACAAAAGTTATAACCTTGGAGTGATAGTGGCACGTAGATTGCATCACAACGCTGGTAGTGGATATTTTTATGGTGGAATTTACGCCACATGCTTAGCAAGGGAGCTGGGTGCCTTGGCCTTATGACCCCATCCTACCCACGCACTACCTTGACTTCAATGCTATGAAACATCATAAGATCCTTAGTGGTGAACCAAATAATTTTATTATAACTTGTTTAATAAAAGGTCCATTATGGACACCTTTTTGCCTACACCTGCTCTCTTTGATGTTCACAGCAAGGGAAGATATTATGTTCTAAAGAGCGAGGCCCAAGCACATAACGCGGTAGTTGTGGCTGCACGGCAGGCTGAGGCGTCCGCACCGAGAGCCTCCATGAGCTATCACTCCGACCATTATGTAGGTCACTGATGGACTACCAAGTTAGGCCAAAAGCCTAAACTTGGGGGAGTATGTATTTCCACTGACATTACTTTCATGTTCACAAATTTCATTTCAACTGTGAGTGTCCACACTTTTTCATTGTATTATCCATGCTAGATTTATTTTCTTGCCTTCTTCTTATGTGTTTGAAAAACTTTGAGAAAATACCAAAATATTTCCTGCTTCTTTTTAATTTTTCTTTTAGTATAGCTAGTTGTAGTATTTCAAAAGAAAAATTCAAAAATATTTCCTTGTTCTTCTTTTGATTGTTGGGAGTTTTCCCATGTAAATAGTTTTTCTCTTTCTTGTTTTTCACTTTTATTTGTTCGTTCAAGAAAAAACCAAAAACTCCAAAAATATTTCAGTGTGTTTCTCTGAATTTCTTTTCTTTCTATTGAGTCATATCGAGGAGAAGACCACGATGAAAATGTTGAGTGGCTCTCATATGCATTATTGCTGATCTAATAAAGAGCCCATATTCAAAAAGTTTGCAGATTCCAGCTTAGACCACGGCACTCTTGCACTTCTTATTTTCACATCGTTCGGTCGTGCAAGTGAAAGGTAATAATGACGATATTTGATGAACTGGCTGTGGCAGAGAGAAACGGGTATGAACTCAACTTGTTCTATTTTTGTAAATATATTTAACCTAGTATCCATGATTCAGCCTATTATGATCAAACATGTTTGCAATGACAATTAGAGATTATAGTTTCTCATGCCATGCATAAGTAGCGAGGAGTAGATGATTTATCTCGGATGTCGACATGGAGTTAAAATGATTGTGATGTAGTATGATGAATGTTCGAGTGGCTTAACTTGGCACATGTTCATGTATGTAGTTGAATCAAAACCAACATAACCTCTATGATATTTATGTTCATGGTGTTCATATCCTACTCATGCTAGTATCCAATGTTACTTATGCATAATGCATGTTCATGACCGTTTTTGCTCTCTAGTTGGCCGGTTCCCAACCTAATTGCTAGTCTTCGCCTGAACTAAGCGGGAATTCTGCTTGTGCATCAAAACCATGAAACCCAAGTTATTCCAGATGAGTCCACCATACCTACCTATATGCGGTATTACCCTGCTGTCCTAAGTAAATTTTCATGTGCCACCTCTAAAAACTTCAAATAAATATCTCATTTGTGTGTCTGGATTGTTCATAGAGCGACAGGAGGTAGTCAGTATCTTCCATGCTAAGCGGGGTTATTCTCATGATGAGTGTTTATTTACTCGTCCTTGCATGAGAGGGGCGGTAATAGGGATTCCCAGTCCTGAATTCAAATTGCAAATAATTAAACAAAACTTCCCCTGGACTGTTGTTGGTATGGACGACACCCGTTGTTTCGGACAAGCCGTGGAGTGTGATTGTTGGTGGAGGGGGAGTAAACCTTTACTTTTATCGCTTGGGAACTGCCACTAATGTGTTTAGCATGGAAGATACCAATAACTAATGGTCGCGAAGTAAACAAGAAGGGTGCATTTCTCAAAACTTCATTTACCTCTGTTTTTAAAACTAGAGATTTGGCACCGCTACAAATCACTGCTTCCCTTTGCGAAGGGACTATCTATATACTTTTATGTTGTGTCATCACCTTCTCAAATAAGCGCCATAACCTGAGAGCACTATTTTCATCCTCATGCATTGTGTGTAGCTAATGTTGGGTGCATCATGACTGTATCTTTTCTACCATGAATTACAAATGTTTAGTCGCTGCTTGAACTTTGGAGGTGCTCTGCATTTATGTTTTGCGGTCTCAGAAAGGGCAAGCGAGATACCACTATTGTCATATTATATCATGGTTGTTTTGACAAAGTGTTGTTATTTGAGATATGTTATCCTTGCACGCTAGCTGATATGTCATTGATATGAGTTAACATAATTTGTAAGAGTTATTGTCGACATGGTTAGTTATAATCTTGGCTGAAAACCTGGGTGCTACTTTAGCTTATTTATGTAAACAAGAGCAAAAGAGTTCGTAAAAGTTTTCTCTTTTTCACTTTCAGTTTATCAGCTGAATTGCTTGAGGACAAGCAAAGGTTTAAGCTTGGGCGAGTTGATATGTCCCCGTCGTATCTACTTTTCCTAATGCTTTTCCTCTTGTTTTGGACTCTAATTTGCATGATTTGAATGAAACTAACCCGGACTGACAATGTTTTCAGCAGAACTACCATGGTATTGTTTTTGTGCAGAAATAAAAGTTCTCGGATTGGAACGAAACTTGCGAGGAATTTTTATATGAATAAAGATAATTTCTGGAGCCAAGAACCACCGAAGAGGGGCACCTGGGTGGGCACAACCCACCAGGACGCCCCCCCTCCAGGCGCGCCCAGGTGGGTTGTCCCCACCTGGTGGCCCTGCAGACCCTTAAACCGACACTATAAAATCATGTTTTTCGAGAAAAAAATCAGGGAAAAAGAATTATCGCGTTTCACGACATGGAGCCGCTGCCACCTCTTGTTCTTCATCGGGAGGCCGGATCTGGAGTCCGTTCGGGGCTCCGGAGAGGGGGGTCTTTGTTCTTCACATCACCAACCCTTCTCCATCGCCAACTCCATGATGCTCCCCACTGGGAGTGAGTAATTCCTTTGTAGGCTCGTTGGTCGGTGAGGAGTTGGATGAGATTCATCATATAATCGATTTGGTTTTGTTAGGGCTTGATCCATCGTATCCATTAGGTTTTGAGATTGATGTTGCTATGACTTTGCCATGCTTAATGCTTGTCACTTTGAGCCTGGGTGCCATGATTTTAGATCTGAACCATTTATGTTATCACCATTATATCTATGTTCTAGATCTGATCTTGCAAGTTATAGTCACCTACTACGTGTTATGATCTAGCAAACCCGGAGTGACAGAACTCGGGACACTTCCAGGTGATGACTGTAGTTTGAGGAGTTCATGTATTCACCGTGTGTTAATGCTTTGCTCCAGTTCTCTATTAAAAGGAGGCCTTAATATCCCTTAGTTTCCAATAGGACCCCGCTGCCACGGGAGGGTAGGACAAAAGATGTCATGCAAGTTCTTTCCATAAGCACGTATGACTATTTACAAAATATATGCCTACATTACATTTATGAATTGGAGCTAGTGTCGTATCTCCCTAGGTTATGACTGCCTCATGATGAATATCATCCAACAAATCGTTGATCGAATGCCTACGATTTTCCTACATATTGATCTTGCTAAGTTACTATTGTTGCCATTACTATCATTACTGCTACAAAACTATTGCTACCACTTTTACCGTTACTATTGTTGTGTCTACTACTATCAAAACTATCACGCTACTTTGCTACTGATCACTTTGCTGCAGATAATTAGTCTCCAGGTGTGGTTGAATTGACAACTCAGCTGCTAATACTGGCAAATGTTCTTTGGCTCCCCTTGTGTCGAATCTATAAATTTGGGTTGAATACTCTACCCTCGAAAACTGTTGCGATCCCCTATACTTGTGGGTTATCAGTTGGCCTTGGCGAATTTAATGCATCTGCAACTGGTTCATGGGTAGTCGAAGGAATTGCTTGTTCGGGAGAATTTGCTCTCTGTGTATCAGCATCTGGAGGAGGAGGAGCATTCTTCTTTGCTGTCTTTTTCTTCTTCATCTGCTTGGATGGATCTATGTGCCCTTTCACCAGGTCATTATAACCAGTCACTTTGGCTTGGTGATCAAGGCAAATCTTGCGAACTCTTTGATCCAGATCCGAATGAAATCCCAATCTCCTGTGTCGAGTAATTGTCAGAGCCTTGTTAACATCCTCATAAAATTCTTCAAGCTGCTTGATGAGATACTTGGATTTCGTATCTTTCATACGGTTGTCGAGCTCCTTGAGTTGTGCAGTGAGGTTACTGATTTCAACTGAATCATTTCTCATATCTTCGATCAGATCAGACGCTTCAGTAATTACTTTGGAGGGAATGGGCAAAGATGCCACTTCTCCATCAAACAAATCTTTGACCAATCTGTCTAGCTGCTCCATGATGAACGTATGATTGAAAGAATGTGGTGCAACAGAGTCATCTTGAGTCTTTGCAGTAGCCTTTTCTTTCACCATATCAGTATTGGGAACCTGTTGCTTAGCAGCAGGGCCTTTGATCTGCTTCATCTTTTGCTTCGGAAGCTATTCTCCTGGATGAGTTTTGCCAACTAGGGCTTCAACTACAAAATCTTTCAAATCAATTGCATCAGGATGCGGATCTGTATTCACTTTATCAACCATGGTGACAGTGGTTGCAGGGGTCTTTCTCTTCAACGGTTTCTTCTTCGGAGGTGCAATTGAGACTGCATGCACTCGAAGATCAGACAGAATAGTGGATGTAGTTACATTCACTTGTTTTGGAGAGAGTTGCATTAAGTTCTTCTTGGGTGAGCGGAGGATCATCTTGATCAGACGAATCACTTTCAGGTTCAGCTAGCTTAGCATGCCTTTTCCTCAGTGCACTCTTTTTCTTTAGAGCAGCAGATTTTGGATCATGTTTTTCTTTCTTCGCGTTCTTCTTTTCCTTCTACCTTTTTCTTCTTGACGTATGATTTGATGAGACAACGGTTTTCTTCTACCTTGGCCTGTTCTTTTGCGGCCTTCCTGGCTCACTTTTCAGCATTCTTGAGGCACTTGGCCTTTTCTCCAGGATAAGAGTCAGGAGTCATGGTGACTGACTCATGAGCGTCAAGAGGTGGTGGAGGCCTTTGCTAGGATTCACCAGCCCGTATGAGTCCAATCTCGCGACCATCACCCCATGGGGGATGCAAAGCAAAGTTCTTGTCATACCGAGGGTGAACCATCTTGTAGTTAAACCACTTCCGTGCCCAGTGAAGTCGAATCTTTTGCACGCGTCCTTTTCTCTGAGTAGAATCTTCTCTAGGTACAGTGTTGTAATCATCATGAGAGATATACTGAGTTGTATTTGTGAGTGGTTATCTGCCACCTTTCCTCTTCTTGGAGCATCTACTTCTTGCTCATTTGCATTTTGTTTGGCTCTTTTTCTTTTGCTAGTGGATGGGCCTACCGTTGGCCCTCATCAGCCATACTAAGTAGCTTAGCAGAATCCTCAACAGACTGCATACATCTGTGAAAGAGAATAGGTACAAGGGAAAATGGGGACAGGGTCACAAATGCTCACAGCGAAAGTTTTCTCCAATAAAAGACATTTTTTATGAAGAACCAGATACAGACTTCGAGAGATGTTTCAAATGAATGAAACATATAGATCAAGCTAGTAGGTCCGAATAATAATACTTGGCAACGGGCTAGCCATATCATTCGAGTAAAACATAACACAAACCCTAGATCTGACAGATTTGGATGCGAGGAAAAACTACAAAACACATGTGCACTAGAAAATTAAAAACTTACATCTAACATAAGCGGTAAAATCAGAGAAAATTAACCATGGACGAACTCAAATCATGAGGGGTGGAGGTCTGAGTTCGAACTACACGTACCCTAGATCGGTGACGTGCAGCAACTACTACGGCGCGGGGAAGAGGATGTCCCGCGGCGGCGTGGAATGACTCTGGTGACCTCTTTCCGGCAGTTACACAGTGAAGGGGTTCTCGACGTCGAGCTCAAGGTGGAGCACTGCAGCGAGGGTTTCGGTGGAGAGAGAGAGAGAGGAGAAAGAGAGTAAAGTGGAAGAAGGAGCGGCGTAGTTTATATAAGCAAAAGAAAATAACCGCATGCTGAGGTTTTGAATAGGATAGACTGGCAGATGATATTAAAGATCGTGGTCCTGACTTGGGCGGGAAACCCCAATTTTTGGACAGCTTTCGGCAAAATAGATTAATGTTTGGACCGAATCTTAATCGTGGTCAAGGACACCACATAAGTTTTGTTCCAGATAAAGTTGACCATTTGCAACGAAACAACATAGACTAGAAGAGATAGGTCAGAGAGAAAACAGGGTCCTAGGCATTTCACTCAGACAGAAAACACAAACACTCGAGAATAACTATGAATTAGATGCATTCAGATGAAATCAAAACTATCGGTCGAAGAGAAATCCAACGAAAGAGAAAATTGTGGTGGCGTAACCCATTGTATAAGAACTGTATGACCCCGAGCGTCGCACAATTATTATGGCACCCGTGAGTCTAGTTCTTCGTTAATGTATTCGCTCTCAGAAAGAAAATTTCACTTTGTCAAAAATTTCGAACTCATCTAGTGTTATGCACCCATTCCTTCAAAGATGTGAAAGTGTTAGCATGGGTGCCGAGTCCAGCTTACTGCATGTTTGTGAAATCTAGGATATTTAGCTCACACTGTAACACATAGAATCTTTTCTTGTCGAGAGGATTGGTGAAAATATCAGCGAGATTGTCTTCGGTCTTGACGTGATTGATAACAATATCCTCTCAAGCCACATCATCCCAAATGAAATGATGTCTGATGGCAATGTGCTTCGTGCGAGAATGTTGCACAGGATTGTGGGCAATTTTGATGGCACTCTCATTATCACAATATAGAGGAATATCCCTTACCTTGATGCCATAATCCTTCAATGAGTGCTTCATCCACAATAACTGAGTGCAAAAGGTGCCAGCAATAATATATTCGGCTTCAGCCGTAGAGAGTTATACACAATTCTGCTTCCTTGAAGACCAATAGACCAATAATCTACCGAGAAAATGACATGTCCCCGAGGTAGATTTCCTATCAACCAAGTCACCAGCCCAATATGAGTCCGAATAACCAACAAGATCAAACTGTGCTCCCTTAGGATAACATAAACCTAAGGTGGCGGTGTGAGCCAAATATCTCAGAATGCGCTTGACCGCTTGGTGATGCGATTCTTTCGGTGCAACTTGATAGTGGGCACACATGCAAAGACTCAACATAATGGCAGGTCTAGCTTACCATTCATGGGCATTGGAGTCTTATACCCCTTCATTTTGGAATCTTGCATTTTTGAACTTCTTCACGCACTCTTTCAGATATTTCTCCAAATAAATGAATATGACATTCGCTTGGTGATGAATTTGCAGTTCGAGAAAGAATTTGAGTTCACCCATCATGGACATTTGATATTCGGACATCATTTCCCCGAATTCTAAGCTGCAAGCATGGTTAGTACTGTCGAAGATAATATCATCCACATAGATTTGACAAACGAATAAATCATTGTCAAAATCACGAGTGAAAGTGTGGGATCTGTGGATCCTGGCTTGAACCCTTTGTCGAGCAAAAAATTCTTCAGGTTGTCATACCAGGCTCGTGGGGCTTGCTTTAGCCCATATAAAGCTTTCTTCAACCTGAAAACTTTGTTAGGAAACTCGGGGTGTTCAAAGCCAGGTGGTTGTTTAACATAAACTTCCTCATCAATTTCACCATTAAGGAAAGCACTTTTCACATCCATTTGGTAAAGTAGGATACCATTGTAATTTGCATAAGCGAGAAGAATGTGATTTGCCTCAAGGCATGCAACACGAGCATATGTTTCACCGAAATCAATACCTTCTACCTGTGTGTACCGTTGAGCAACAAGACGTGCTTTGTTTCTCACCACAATACCATTTTCATCTTGCTTGTTGCGAAAATCCATTTTGTGCTGATGATATTGTGATTCTTGGGATTCGGTTTGTCAACCAGTTCCCATACATCATTCAATTCGAATTGCACCAACTCCTCTTGTGTTGCGTTCATCCAGTCTGGATCATTTAAGCCTTCTTCATACTTGGTAGGTTCTGCCAATGAAACAAAAGAGAAACTTCCAGAATAGTGAGCCAAAGGAGTGTGCGAACAAGTTGTGGCTTGATAACCTGGATTCTCAATTTCATCGATGATTAGTGAAGGATCAACTCGATTCGCCACAAAGGATGAGCATTTTCTTCATGATGGTCATTATCGTCAGCATCAATATTTGAGTAATCATTTCTTTAAGGATTTCCATTTTGATTGGCATTTGGATTTTGATTGTTGTTTAAATTCGGAGGAGCATTTTCTTCGGCAGTGGCTTGACGAGTTCCGCTTCGAGTCATAGGAGCATCAACATAAGAGGACTCAGGTACATTTCCTTTAACAGGCTTGACTCTCCCAATGGCCATTTGCCCAATAGCATCCGATATCAATGATTCATCTATCACATTTTGCAACTACTCCTTTTGAGAGTCGTTAGGTTCATCAAACCGCACGTTTACCATTTCCATAACTTTCATGTGGCGAGAGTTATAGACTTGACACGTATGCGAGTTTGAGCCATAATCGAGAAGAAAACCTTCATGTGCCTTAGGTGCAAACTTGGAGGACTGCTTCATATCAAGAATGTAACAAGGTACACCAAAAACACGTAGATAAGAAACATTTGGTTTCTTGCCAGTGATAAGGTCATATGAAGTTTTATTAAGGAACTTGTGAAGATAAACACGATTGATAACATGACAAGCAGTGTTATTCGCATCATCCCAAAAGCGAATGGGAGTTTTGTACTCACCGAGCATAGTTCTGCCATTTCAATGAGAGTGATGTTCTTTCATTCAATACTCCATTCTGTTGGGGAGTGTATGCAGCAGAGAACTCATGAGTGATACCATGATCATCGGGAAATTTAGCAATGTGAGTATTTTTGAACTCAGTTCCATTGTCACTTCTGACATGCTTAATTCACACATCATATTGATTATGGGCCTTCTTAGCAAAGCTTTTGAAGATATCTTGAGTACAAGTCTTGTCTTCAAGAAAGAATACCAAAGTGTATCGAGAGAAATCATCAACAATAACCAGACCATAGTGACTGCCACCGAAGCTTGCATAGTTTTGAGGACCGAATAAATCGATATGAAGAATTTCTAGTGGTCTTGTTGTGGTCATAACAGTCTTGGATGAATGATGCTTCTTGGCCAATTTACCAGCTTCAAAGGCAGCACAGAGACGATTCTTATTGAATTTTACATCAGGAAACCCACGGAGATGATTTTTCTTCACCAGAGTCTGCAAATTTCTCATACCTGCATGACCAAGTCTACGGTGCCACAACCAACATTTAGTTGCTTTTGCAAGGAAACAAGTTTGGACTGAGGGACCCTTAGAGAAATCCACAATATAAACATCACCCTTTATAATTCCTTTAAAGACGAAGGAATTGCTAGAGGCCATGAAGACAATGCATTTGGTGATAAAGAATAAGACTAGCATGCCTAAATCACATAGCTTGCCAACTAACATAAGATTGAATCCAAGGGAGTGAACACTAGCACATCATCAATAGATTTGTCCTTGTATATAGCAATTTTACCTAGCCCAATTACATTTCCTTTGTTGTTGTTGCCAAAAGTGATATACTTCAGAGGATCAGCAGTTAAGTTGGGGTCGAAAAACAACGACTTGTCTCCGGTCATATGACTAGTGCATCCACTTTCCATAATCCATTCAGTGCACCCGAAGACATGGTCTTGCAGAATAATTAGGCTTTCTTAACCACCCACATCTTTGCAGGTGGCTTTGAAACAAAGAACGAGCAGGATATGATTTCTTTCGATAAGCATAGAGGAGCGACCATAATTGAAAGAGTAAGCATCCAAATTCTTTCCTGATGCATGAGCATAGTGATTGTATCCAGTATGTGTATACTCATTCTGTCGAATTCTTTGTGCCTGCATGGTCAGTCGAGTAGAAATAGGCAAAGCATCAACAATTTTCTAGGGCACCCAAATTTCCTTCTTTGGGGAGCCATTTCTATTGTTTGGTCAAACATAGCGCACAATAGTCTCACCATGTTGATTCTTGAATAACTTATAGTTGTCCAGGGAATCATCATCAGGATATTCGGGAATTGGAGAGTTGTATCCCGAAAGTAATGCTAGATTGAGCGTTTTGCTCTTTGTAGGAACCCACATAGTCTGAGGATATTGATGTGGTTCCCAGTAAGAACCATCTTCATTCAGTTTCCTTTCGAAACCGATACCTTCCTTTCTAGAATTTTTGTGAAGGATAGATTTCTTCGAAACATCACATAGGGTTTGATGCCCTTTGAGAGATTTGAACATCCCTGTCTGAAGAAGATCCTTTAACCTCGCATTTTCATCAGAAACAAAACCATTTTCCTCGATAGAGGGGTTAGCCTTCAGAGATGATTCAACATTTGATTCATCATTAGTTCGTTCAAGGCATTTTAAACATGGTGGCTCAAAAACTTTAGGTTTCTCTTTAAGTTGTTGGGTGAGAAGAGAATTTTCTCTCATCAAATCCTCATGAGACTCTCTCAGCACCTTGGGTTCCTATTTCCTTTTCTGGCAATCATAGGTCAATCTTCGTGGTCTGCTGAGAGAAAATCATGACGAGTTGAGACTTCATCCATTCGTGACTTGAGAGTGGAATAATCTTTGGTTAGCTACTGGTTTTTCTCCATCTCCTCAACCAATAACCCTTCAGGGTTTTCTCAATTTTCACAAGAGAATTTTGTTGAATACTAGCAATTTTGATCAACTTAGCATGGTCATCCTCATCAGAAGAATATTGATCACTTGAGTGAACCTTATGATGTTTCGAGGATACCTTCTCTTTCGAAGCCTTGGCCATGAAGCAGTAGGAAGGAGATTCATCGTCGCTTGAGGGATTCTCGAAGAAGTTTGTCGTATCAGAGGAGACACATGCTATTCCTGCCATGTCGGAGGCGGAATCTTCATCAGATTCTTCTTCTTCTTCGGAACCTGATGATTCTTCTTCATCAAAATCCCTTTCCTTTCCGATGTATGCCTTGGCCTTGTGAGAGGTATTCTTGTGGTTGGAGGAGGACTTGGAAGGATTTCTTGACAAGGATCTTGACATAGATTTTGTTGTGGAGTTGTCCTTGTTCTTGAAGAATGTCTTCGTTTTCTTCTCATCGGAGTCATAGTTTTTTCTCTTTCTTTTGCCTCGATGATTACCCAAATCATATCTCCCACTAGCATGGATTTCAGCTTCGCAGAGAGGCCAGTCCAAAATGAAGTGTCCAGGCTTTTTGCACTTGAAACAGGTATATTCTCCGGCAGGTTTTGAGGATTTTGAACCCCCAGAGTTGCTTGAACTTCTTTTCTGGAACTGGCTCTTCTTATGGAAAATTTGAAATTGTTTCGTGATCAGTGCCAGATCTTTGTTGAGTCATCCTGGATCATCCGAATCTTCTTTGGCATTTCCATCTAAGGTGGAATCAGCCACAGCTTTAAGAGCATGATTTTTGCGTTGAGTTGAGCCACACAGATCTCTTTTTTGTTCTTCTTGTTCATCATGAGTCTTCAGTCTTTCCATGACATCAGCAGAGTTGAGGCTTTTGAATTAAGGACGCTCTCGAATCATCAGAACAAGCATGTCAAATGAACTGTCAAGATATCGAAGCAGTTTCTTCACAACTTCATGGTCAGTGATGTCTTTGGCGACGAGTCCTTGAAATTCATTTGCTATGTCACTAAGGCGATCGAAGGTTTGCTGACAGCTTTCATTTCCAATTTTCTTGAAGCGATTGAACTTTGCCCAAAGAGTATCAATTCGAGCTTCTTTCTGAGTTGAAACTCCTTCATTGATCTTTTCGAGGAGATCCCACGGCTCCTTTGAAGTTTCACACTGCGATACTGAAGGAATTGTGCCTGAGAGAGATGGCCACCAATCTCATCTTTAGCTTGAGCATCCAGTTGAATGAGCTTCTTTTCTTCATTAGGACTTGAGGAATAACAACTGTGAACCTGATATGCACCACGGTCCACATATCATCATCTATTGCTAGAAGAGGGATCTGCATCTTCTCCTTCCAGAAGGGATAGTCCGTCCCATCAAATATTGGAATCTTGAGATGCAACTTGTAGTTCACTTAAGACATACTTAAACTCCAAAGTCGTTAGACTAATATGAGCAGAGTCAAGGAGTACCTTGCTCTGATACCAATGGTAGAAATGAAGTATGTCTACCAAAAGGGGGGATGAATGGGAGTTTTAAATTTTCTTTGGAAAAAACTTAAATCTCTCAGAACCCAACATCGGAATGAATGGAAAACAAAATACGGTGAACTGAAACAGGGTGCCGAATGATAAATAAGACATGCATCGAAGTAAATCATACGAATGAAAATGCATTCAAAGTAAACATGAGTGACAGAGATAACCGAAGATGCTCGATGGCGAGAAGGAATTTGTTCGACCAGTTTGTCCTTCTGCATAAGGACTACGTCTGGTTGGAGGGTGATAGAGGCAAAGGTGTCCCGTCTTTCGATGAGATGGTGTCTATCATTTTGGGTGGAGTAGACTTCAACGATCCGACTACGAACGTGCGAGGATGGCGCACCTTAGCAATCTCTAAACCAACTCCGAAAGGTTATTCACCATGGCGGAGCACGATCAACCTGACCACGAGGGTCTATTTCCTGCAAACAAACCAAGAACAAGCAAGAAACTGAGATTGCAATATGGATATTGCAACGTGGGGTTCTGTGACGTCTTTGTCTGGTTGTTGAACACAAACAAAGTACGCGAAGTTGCAACTATGGCGAACATTAGTCTAAACAAAACCCAAAGTCTAAATGATGCCCTAAGGGCTGTATATATGGAGGAAGAGGGGGGATTTCGTGGCCCTTGGTGTAGGGGTCCGAAACCAACCCTATCTCTTGTTTCCCCACACATACGGACTCGAAAAACCGCCTATACTCTAGTATTTCGAAATTACATGGGCCTGGCCCAATAATAAGGTGACGCAACACCTATAATAGCCTCTAACGAAATTTAGGAAGTGGCATCTTGTATATTTCGTTCAAGCCTTCATATTATGGTGGCTTCAAAGTCCTGAAATCATCACTTAAAACTCCAGTCTTGTTTCCCTTGCGCATGCCATCATCTCCATGCTTGATCTTGCTCAAGTGATCATCCCTCTTATCCATGCTAGGACCTTCATTTGTAAGCAAAACAAACGTATCCAATTTAGGCAGCATCATATTCTCATGAAAATTAAAATCATTACCAAGTAACGGAAGTACATGATAATTTAATTGGCGTGCCCGAGCTCTAGTAATTGGTCCAGAATATGTAGCAGTAGGGGTTGTGGGTGTAACAATGGTATTGATGTCCTCGTCATCCTCCCCTTCTTGAAATGAAGTCATCCTCGGCGGAAGCTCATCTTCCTCACCCAAATAAGGCTTCAAATCTGCAATGTTAAAAGCGGGACTAACCCCAAAATCTAAAGGCAGCTCAAGTTTATATGCATTATCATTTATTTTCTATAACGCCTTAAAAGGACCATCAGCACATGGCATTAGCTTTGGTTTGCGCAAATCAGGAAATCTATCCTTCAGCAAATGTAACCAAACAAGATCTCCAGGTACAAACACAACCTGTTTTCTACCCTTATCTCCAGCAAGTTTATATTTAGCATTCATATGCTCAATGTTTTCCTTAGTTAACTCATGCATTTTTAAAATCAATTCAACATGTTGTTTAGCACCAAATTTAACCTTCTCCGAAGATGGAAGAGACAACAACTTAATAGGTGCACGAGGTAGGAAACCATACATAATTTCAAAAGGGCACATCTTAGTAGTAGAATGCAATGAATGGTTATAAGCAAATTCAATATGAGGCAAGCATTCTTCCCACATTTTCTTATTATTCTTCAAAACAGCCCTAAGCATAGTAGATAATGTTCTGTTTACTACTTCAGTTTGTCCATCGGTTTGGGGGTGACAAGTAGTACTAAAAAGCAGTTGAGTCCCCAACTTAGCCATAAACATCTCCAAAAGTGGCTAAGAAATTTAGTATCATGATCGGAAACAATAGTATTTGGCACACCATGCAAGCGAATAATTTCACGAAAGAACAAATCAGCAACATTAACAGCATCATCGCTTTTATGACATGGTATAAAGTGTGTCATTTTCGAGAATCTATCCATGACAAAAAATATGCTATCCCTCCCTTCTTTGTTCTAGGTAAACCTAAAACAAATTCCATAGATATATCCTGCCACGGAACACTAGGTATAGGCAAAGGCATATCTAAACCATGAGGATTGATCGTGACTTAGCTTTTTGACATGTACTGTAGCGAGAAACAAAACGCTCAACATCCCGTCTCATATTTGGCCAAAAGAAATGTGTACCAAGTACATCCTCCATCTTCTTCACATCAAAGTGTCCCGTTAGTCCTCCTCCATGCGCCTCCTGCAACAACAAAAGATGAATGGAGCTAGCTGGAATGCATAGCTTGTTAGTACGGAACACAAATCCATCAATAATGATGAACATGTTCCATGTTCTTCCTTCTTTATGATTCTGCAATACATCTTTAAAATCAGCATCATGAATATACTGATCTTTGATGGTCTCCAAAACAAATATTTCGAAGTCAAGTTGCGAAAGCATAGTATAGCCGAGACAATGCATTAGCAATAACATTTTCTTTACCATTCTTGTGTTTAATGACATAAGGGAAAGTCTCAATGAATTCAACCCATTTAGCATGTCTACAATTCAGTTTAGCTTGACTTTTAATATGTTTCAAAGTTTCATGATCAGAATGTATAACAAATTCTTTGGGCCATAAATAATGTTGCCATGTTTCGAAAGTCCGAAAAAGAGCATATAATTCTTTATCAGAAGTAGAATAATTCAGACTAGGCCCACTCAATTTTTCAGAAAAGTATGCAATAGGTTTGCCATCTTGTAATAACACACCTCCTAATCAAATTCCACTAGCATCACATTCGAGCTCAAAAGTCTTATTAAAATCAGGAAGTTGGAGTAAAGGAGCATGTGTCAACTTATCTTTCAATACCGTGAAGGCTTCTTCCTGTGCGGTACCCCAAACAAAAGGCACATCCTTCTTTGTAAGCTCATCGAAAGGTGCAATAATGGTGCTGAAATCTCTCCAAAACGCCTCTAAAAAACAGTGAGGCCAAGAGAACTCCTCACTTGTGTGACAATTTTGGGCTGCGGCCAACTCTCAATAGCTTCAATCTTGGCTTTATCAACTTCAATTCCCTGTCGAGTAACAACATAGTCAAGAAAATATACTCATTCGGTGCAAAAGGTGCATTTCCTGAGGTAACCAAACAAACGTGCATCACGTAGAGAAATAAAAACATCACATAAATGTTCCAAATGTTCCTCCAAAGATTTTCTATAAATCAGTATATCATCAATATAGACTACCACAAATCGTCCAATGAAAGCACGTTAAACTTCATTCATTAATCTCATGAAAGTACTAGGTGCATTAGTTAGCCCAAAAGGCATGACTAATCACTCATATAAACCAAACTTAGTTTTAAATGTTGTTTTCCATTCATCTCCCAATTTCATACGAACTTGATGGTATCCACTACGCAAATCAACTTTGGAGAGTATTGTAGAGTCACTCGGTTCATCAAGCATATCATCTAGCCTAGGAATAGGATGACAATAACGAATAGTAATATAATTAATGCCTCTACAATCAACACACATACGCGACGTACCATCCTTTTTTGGCACTAGTATAATAGGAACAACACAAGGACTAAGAGATTCACGTATATAACCTTTCCCGAGAAGCTCATGTACTTGATGAATAATCTCCTTCGTCTCCTCTATATTGGTACAGTATGGCGCACGGTTTGGCAGCGAACACTACAAAAAAAGACACATCTGTGACATTTTGGGCCGAACGAAATTTTTTATATCATGCTTATGAAACTTCTACGACGATAATTGTGACAAAACACGGTATCATCATAGATGTGGTGGGCTCCTACTTCTATGACAAAAAATCATGACAGAAAATGGGCTTTTCGTCCTAGGTGGGCCGGAGACGGAGCTGCATGACAGTCTTTGGGCCGTCCATGATGGAAAAAACTATGGTAGAAGCGAGGGCGAAGAAAATTTCGAGGAGTTCCCGGTTACGGTGGGTGGTCGGGGGCCGAGCGATGCACGTTTCTCTCGTACACGTACGCACGTGTGTGCGAGGCATTGGGCTAACTGAACCCGAGTGAGGTGTTGGGCTCTATCTGAACCCGAGCGATTGTAGTACCTATGTTACTGAACCCGAGCGATTGACCCTTGTTGTTAACTAAACCCGAGTGATTCCTTCGCTACTGCTGCTAACTGAAGCCGATCGAACCCTGCTGCCTCCTTCCCTTGATGAACAGTGAGCGTTGTTGGGGGGTTTGGATGAATAGTTCCCAGTGGGGGTGGATGAACAGGACCCCGTGGTGTTGCCTCTGGATGAACAGGACCCCTATCGAGCCGGTTGGGGGTGGATGAACAGGACCCCGTGGAGGGCTGGATAAACAGGACGACCCCGTGGAGGGCTGGCTGAACAATAGCCCGTGGAGGGGTGGTTCAACAGGACCCCGTGGAGAGGGCTGGTTAAACGGTAGCCGGTGGAGGAGCGGTGGAGGCTGGATGAACATGAGCCCGTGGATGAACAGTCGCAGATCGAGGCTGGAGGTGGTCGATGGTGGATGGTGGATGAACAGTAGCCCATTGAGGATGGAGGAGGTCGAAGGTGGAGATGAACAGTATCCCGTGGAGTCCCGTTTTGTGGTATGCCACACCCCTTCCAATGAACAGGACACACGTTTCGACCATAGCGCTCCAACACAAGTATGTTTCCTCTGTTTTGCGGTACGCCACACCCTTCCCGGTCAACAGGACCCCATTTCGACCGTAGGAGGTCCAATAGAAGTCTGTTTCCTCCGTTTTGTGGTATGCCAGACCCCTCCCGATGAATAGGATCCCGTTTCGACCGTGGCCGGTCGAACACAAGGCCGTTTCCTCCATTCTGTGGTACGCCACGCCTCGTTTCCATCGGCTGTTCCGTCCAAGCCCTCCCGATGAACACGACGATGCATTTCGTTCCGACCCAGCCAGTTGGCTCCCCATGAACATGATGACAACGCAGTTTCTCTGTTCCGACCGAGCCATGCACACGAGCCCTGGTTGTACGTATGCGCGAGTATTTTCTTTCTTGCACCCTGGCCGCTGTATGTACGTGTACATGCTACATGCGCGCCTCTACTACGACACGTGCGCTCTTCTACTACGTCACGTGCGTGCCTCTACATCGACTAGTATGTACGTACATGTTCGCGACCAGAATGACAATGCTACGTATGCTTCGACCAGGTGGGTCCCGACTGTTAGGCACTTCCTTGTGTGCGAAGACGTAGCTGGTGGGTCCCACTAGTCAGGGGCGAATCATTTTTTTGCGTGTAATATGGACGCACTTCCTTGCATGCAAAGATGTAGCTGGTGGGTCCCAATAGGCCAGGGATGCGAGTATGGTGGGGCCGTGAGACCTGCCCGGCACCACAACCGGCCATAGGAGGCGGGAGCAGGTGGTTTTGCCAGCGCTGGTTTGGGCGGCTGGAGTATAAAGATCAGATACTAAAGAAGCACGATTACCGTTAGATTGAAATCTAATGGTTTGACGCTGGTAGAGTCAATTGTTGACTAAGTTTTTTTTGGAGAAACCTTGTGTACGCATGAACTTAGTAAGCCCACAAGTCAGCCTCCAAATCTGTGGCACACAACATAGAGCCCATTTGCTATTTTTTAATAATTTTCAGCCCATTTGCTAATTCCTAAGTAATTTATTACAACCCATTTTCTGCCCAGGACCACGGTCAAAAAGTTCAACCTTATTTTGCATATTTCGGTGGAGTCCGAACTGTTGTAATCCCGAAATGATAAACATTTTTTAAGAACTTATTGATTTGCCAAAAAAATAGTTTTGTTTTTTAAGCAAATAAGACGTGGGACAATTGAGTTGGTTTAAGGGAAAACCAGTGGTAAAAAAATCAGCACTGGGAGGGAAAACAACAACAAAAATAAGGATGTAAATATGAAAAGGGAATTTTATGTATTTTCAATATAATAATATGTGTATATGAACTAGTAAAGCTATAGGTAGAGATTAGAAAACGGATGTAGGACATGGCATTTCAAGAGGAAAATATAACTGGGTTATGTGTTTGATTCAGTAGAAAAACTGCCTGCGGATGTTGTAAGATAAAATATAACTAACGCTGGCGGGCCAGAGGCTAGTAGATACCTGCTGGATCTTTGTGCCCTGTTTTCATCATGGGTTGGGCCTGTTAAAAACAAAACCAAGCCTGGGCAGTCTACAACCCAGTTGAAACTTGCTCGACCTGAAAAAGAATATACCTGCTCAATAAACGAGAGAATTCTACAATTAGAGACTGATAACTGGGATGCAGCAGGTATATTTTTTATCATGATAATAAATGCATGCACTTGTTTCAAAAAAAATTGGAGAACTGGGAATTCGAACGACAGGTGCTTATGCTACCCATCAAATAAAAAACAGGTGCCTGAAAATTCGTTTCGAAACAAATGATTCAGCTTTATATCCACGTCGACCCTCGGCATGATGGTTGGAAGCAAATGCCAAGTTCATACCTAAAGATCGTTAACAACAATACCAACTTGCGGATGACAAGGTAGTACAAGTACCAATACCAAACTAAGTTATAATCTTTTTACTCCTGGCCCTAGTGTTCGTTTGGTAGAAAATTTTGCAGAGGACCAGCTCCCGCTCCTTCTCTTGCTCCAGGTCCCCGAGGTGGTACTGGTGCATCACCCAGTTGGTCTTATGTTAGTCAAAGTTCTTGTTGGTGTGCAGCACCAGAACCTTTTTGCTGCCCGTCTGTCGGCCGTTGACCATTATCGGCAATGTATTACTGGTCTTGTGCCACATCGCGTGCATGTCGCACTCCGACTATATCTTGCAACGCATCCACATGCCCCTTTTGAATGCCCTAGAATTGCGTTGGAAGAAATGCTTGCTTAGGCCACTCAGTGTGGTACCTGTAGTATTGTCGAATACAGGTTTTAGTGTACGTAGTTGGCATTTTCATAACATCTTTGGCATGCTGCACTCACTTGTTTCACTTTTTATTAACTATCAAATTGTAATTGCTTCACTAGGTCTGTGACTAAAAAGAAAAATAGAGCTATAAACAAAGGAATATGTCTGTGCAAGTAGACGGTCGATTGGTGTCTTACCTGGAAGTTTCTCAGGATGGGTGTAGCGTATGCCGTGCTCGTTGTCGATGGTTGGTTGGGGTATGAACAAATCGATGAGAGGGTGAGATCTCGCGCTGTCAGCACTCACTTTGGCCTCAAGGTGCTCGATCATCTACTAATCCGTGGGATCGAACTTGACGCCAGCCGGCAGCGGCGGCCAATCCTTCTTGGACATGCATCAGTTAATTCTTGTTATATGGTACTCAATGTATGATCAATCGACTGTTTTAAGTGAATGATGAAAGATTTCGACAGATAAGTGGTACTCCAAATCTGAAGCCCAGAATACCCGAACAAGCCGCCGGGATTTTTGTGTCACCTCACGCGCAGCGTGTTGTCACGTCAATTCAATGTGTGGACATGATGAATAATTTGACCGACGTATACTAATACTGCTACTGTACTACTTACTAGTCGTATTTAGTGTCACATTTTAACCATAGGTTTAACTAACAATTACGCACTTGAAGCCTAATTGATATATATATATATATTATATATTATATATATATATATACATGTCGTCTATTCTACAATCAATGATAGAATAATATTCTTCAATAATCTCGTACTTCCTGAAATAAAGATCTGGTACTGCTTCCGCATAACACTATCGTACTTCTTTTTTGTAAAGTCGGTACTGCTCTTCTGTACTTGCGTAGTAATTCACTAATAAATTCTAAACCGCTTTGCTTCCTCTGCTTCTAAGCCCAAGCTTCCTCTGCTTCTACGATTCCCGTCCAAAACCCTCTCCCCTTTCGCTTGCTAGGCTGCTAGCCACCCCTACCAGCTCACCACCACCAAATCGACCACCGCTGACTCCTCCGGCGAGATGCTTCTCTCGCTCCGTCGCCTCTCGGCCCCCCTCCGCCGCTCCCTCTCCACCGCCGTGTCGCGCCCCGCCTGGGCGATGGTCTATCGGATCTCCATGGCGGAGGAGTCCGCGGCCGCGCGGCGCGCGTTCGTCGCGCTCGCCCCGCCCCCGCTCGCCTCCCGCGTCTCCGTCCCCAGGCACGCCTTCGGCCTGGACCTGCTCCCGGACACGGCCAGCACCGACGGCTGGCCGCCCGTCAACTTCTTCGGCTTCGGCGCGAGCAGGGCTCCCCCCTGTCGGCGAGCTCCGGACACAACATCAACAACGTCTTCGGCAGTGGCGTGCTCGTCGCGAGCGGCGACGGCCTCCTCCTGAGAACTCAAATTCCCTTCACATGTACCTTGTACTTCCGTGGAATATGAGTTTCGTACTGCCCGATAATAATAATAATAATAATAATTGTACTTCTCAAAGTGAATAAATTGTACTGCTCAGATTTATTTTAAAAGAACACAAATTTGCCTTGTACTTTTGTGGAATACGGGTTTCGTACTGCCCGGCAATAAAGAAGTTTTTGTACTGCTCAAAATGATTAAATTGTGCTGCCCATAATTTCTCCCAGAGAACTCAAATTCCCTTCACATGTACCTTGTACTTCCATGGAATATGAGTTTCGTACTGCCTGATAATAATAATAATTATAATAATTGTACTGCTCAGATTTATTTTAAAAGAACACAAATTTGCCTTGTACTTCTGTGGACTATGGGTTTCGTACTGCCCGG
>NC_041385.1:313934661-313953590 GCF_002162155.2 Triticum dicoccoides | reverse complement strand
GTACTGCTCAAAATGATTAAATTGTACTGCCCATAATTCCTTCCAGAGAACTCAAATTCCCTTCACATGTACCTTGTACTTCCGTGGAATATGAGTTTCGTACTGCCCGATAATAATAATAATAATAATTGTACTGCTCGAAGTGAATAAATTGTATTGCTCGGATTTATTTTAAAAGAACACAAATTTGCCTCGTACTTCTATGGAATATGGGTTTCGTACTGCCCGACAATAAAGAAGTTTTTGTACTGCTCAAAATGATTAAATTGTACTGCCCATAATTTCTTCTAGAGAACTCAAATTCCCTTCACATGTACCTTGTACTTCCGTGGAATATGAGTTTCGTACTGCCCGATAATAATAATAATAATAATAATTGTACTGCTCGAAGTGAATAAATTGTACTGCTCGGATTTATTTTAAAAGAACACAAATTTGCCTTCTACTTCTGTGGAATACGGGTTTCATACTGCCCGGCAATAAAGAAGTTTCGTACTGCCTGTGCGCGGTGGCCATGTCCATCTCCGTCGGAGCGGCGGCCGCCCCCTTCTTCTTGCTCTGCTTCTGCTGCGGCTGCGCATGTGTTTTCTTGGCGGCGCGGTTGTCTCCTCCGGCGGCAGCGCATAATGCGCTGGTCCTGGGCTTGGGCTTGGCGAGGGTCGGCTGGAGGAAGAGGAACTTCTCCTTACCGTTGCTGTGGGAGCGGCCGCCGGAGCCGAGGATGTCGCCCAGGCGGAACCGGCACGCGGCCTCGCCCGTGCCCGTGGACGCGCTCTTGGGGAAGGCAGCCGGCTCGCGCGTGGGCGACCCTGGTGCGGACCGCGGCGCCCACGCGCAGTACGTGTCCGGCGAGGGCGGCGCCATCACGGAGGTGGCCGAGGCCAAGGCATCGTCCTCGTGGGCCTGGCGGCGGTGGAAGACCGGGTAGGCCGGGAGGATGCTGCCGTGCGCGAAGAGGTCGTCGGTCAGCGCCTCCCTGCCCGCCGGCGCCAGCGGCCGCGCGAACGCGAACTTGAAGTTGTCGCCGCTGGCGTCTGACGCTGCGTTGTCGTCATTGTCGTGTTCTTGCTGGTAGTCCTCCTGCGGCTCTGGGAAGGCGTCGGTGCCCTCCTCGGCGTGGTCCCCAAAGCTGAGGATGGTGGCGAGGCGCGCCATTGCTGCGGCCGTGGGCTGCCTGGCGGTGGCGCTGTACTAGCTAGCTAGTGGTAGCGAACAGCGGCCCGAGGAGGGAGAGTACGGGATCGGGGGTGGGGAGGTGGCGGCGGGATCGGGGATCTATTTTCGGGATCCTTATATAGGGTCTTGCCTATTGTAGAATATTATTCTACAATCAATTGTAGAATAGACCCTATATATATATATATAGGGAAAATCCATCCTACCACCCGGTGGTAGTTACCCCACATGTCTCATATACTATCATGTGGTACTATATATACTATTTTATTATTTTAAATATGTTCATATACTATATCTAAGATATTTCAAATCAAGTTACATGAAAAAATTGCATATGAGCCCATAGTTTTTGTTATATTTCTAAAATACGTACATATTTGTACGTAAAAATGAGCATACTCAAAAAATGGTACATACTACCTAAAAATTAGTATATATAGTACCTAATCATTGTTATATACTACATACTACACGTACATTCTCCCGGTTCCGGCAGATACTACATACAACATACAAAACGCAAGTGGTGGTAACTACCACTACTTGTAGGAAACATTTGTCCTATATATATATATATATATATATATATATATATATATATATATATATATGGCTTCTGCGCAGTATCTCCATCATCATCATCATTATCAGTAGATCCTACGTAGGTGAGTTAGGATGCACTTGATCCCAGAAAGGTATCTATCCTTCAAAGCAGAGGAGTGCTTCAAACTAACAACAGTACATAATATCCAACAAAATAGGGTCATGCAACAACAGCAGAATACATGGCTTAGTCTAGATATCAGTACGAATCAAGTTGTGCATATTTTCTATTGGCATGAACCACATCGCCGCATGTCGGGTTTGCAAAAGTCATCCATCGCATGGAAGCTTGATGCCTTTCACACACTGAAAATTATCTGGCAGCAAGTTGTGTCGACGATTCTCTGGATATGGTGATTCACGAAACCCATGGTATGATGTGTAAACAAAGTCCCCCTGGAGAATGGAAGTTGCATAGCACAGTAATCATCGCCAGTGATATGATCGATGATTGGTTGGATGATCGGATAATTGAGCCCGAGGAACATGGAGTGGTTGCCGAGGCGGTAAACCAGCCTCTAGTTGAATACGCGTGGCACAACGGAGCTGGGATCTTTCTCGAACATGAAGGAGCCATAGCCATCAATGTCACGAACGCCCTAGGCATTGTACTCCATGTGGTTTGATGTAATGGTTTGGTCAATTTGGTACGTGCGAATGAGCATCAAATGACCGCCGTCAGCTGAACGAGCGATAAACCACCACCCATCGGCTGGTATGATTCCAGGTCCTGGAATCATCAAGGCCAGCGCATTTGCATCTGCTGCAACAATTCTAATTAGAGACCAAAAGGACAAAAATAAACAATCATGTTCACAGTATGTGTGGAATTAAAATTATTATAACAGTGACACATGTCATAGACAGAGAATTGCAATGCCGTGGTCATAATCATACCCCAAGTTAAAAAAATAAGCCAATGGCTTTCATATTCTAGCAATATGTCATGTCTCAAACATCATGTAACAATGAGAGGAAAATAGCTATGACAGGGCCTACTAATATTCTACCATAGCACTTACTACTATTCTCATATCAACTCGAAGCAATAACATGTGTTGTTATAAAAAATTTGGAAATGAGAGTAACATGTAGCAATCATGAGATTATGCTCATAATATCTATTCTAACAATCATTAGATGCCAATTGTTCTCATATCAACTCTAACAATAACATGTGTGGTCATAAAAATCTAGGAAATGAGAGAAACATATAGCAATGATGTGGTTATAGACATACTATCTATTCTAAATTTGTAACAATGCACAGGCAGTCGTACTCATAAGGTAAATATGAGATGAGATAGAACAATTACACGACAATAGATTCCACCAGTATAGGCAGCCAATCTGTGCGTCGACCGCGTAAATGATGCCATCGTGCACTATAGCATCAGACAGAAATGTTGCCTCAACAGGATTGACGATGAGCCATAACCATGTATGGCGACCGGATTCCAGATAGACTAATCCCATGTTGAACAAGGGAATGAGCTTGCAATCCATGTAGTCTTCTGATGGTGTGGGCACTTCACGGATTACAACTTTCAGCAAACAGAGGTCGAGCCAAAAGCTTGACGTGTCTCGTGTGTAGTAGTCAAGAGTGTCCGACGGGCCGCGAGGCTTGATGGTGGCGATATCCAATGAGGAAGGGTGATCTCTCAACGGGTGTAGATATCCACGAGACGCCACGGACTACCGGATTGGTGGATGAGGACGATCTAGTTGGCCTTCATGCCCACCCAGTAGTGGTCGCGCATGAAGGACAGGTGGACGGGTAGTGGTAGCATGTCAAGGGGCACCACGGAAACCTCCGTACGATCGTCAAGTCGGTGTCTGGACCACCTGCGAGGATCGGGCATCAGCAAGCAGGGTGTCTTGAAAAGACCCGACCGGTTGGAGACGAGTAGACGGTACAAAGACACCGAGCATGCAGCCAGACGGACGGTGCTGAGTAGGTCCATACGATTACAGATCTGCTCCAAGAGAACATCGGGGAGGGAATTCCAATCGCGGTTCTGCGTGTCAGTCGGTTCTACCATTGGGGTTTTCGGTGCCTGCGAGCCAGCGGGGAAGTGGATTCGGGCGGGCGAGCGAAGAAGCTTCTCCTCGTGTGGCCGAGCAGTGAGCGGGGGGATATGGTACGCGCGAGCTACCAAGGAAGATGGCGTGGGAGGGCGAGCAGTGAGTGGGTGGAAATGGTGTGCGGCCGGCGAAGGGGAAGAGAAGAGGAAGAAGAAGAGAGGAGGAAGAAGAGTGAAAGATGGGGAAGAAAGTGCATTATACCTCAATTCTACTAGTACTACTACCAGGATATACCGTCCTTCGGAGTGTAAATAGTTACACCGATGACATGTGGGTCTACCTCAAGAGGGCCCATATGTCAGTTAATGAAGGAGAGATGTGTGTAGGCGTATTTGCGTAAGCATGCTCTACTGGCAAA
Organism: Triticum dicoccoides; assembly: GCF_002162155.2. Lineage (NCBI taxonomy): Eukaryota > Viridiplantae > Streptophyta > Magnoliopsida > Poales > Poaceae > Triticum > Triticum dicoccoides. The sequence continues at coordinate 313,949,365 of NC_041385.1, read as the reverse complement.
CATGATGACAGTACTGGGTAAGGCTGATTTAGTAACACCAACACGCTGGTTCAGCTTATTAATTAAGTTTCCCATCTGCTGCAGCGTGTATTGTCACTTCACTATGAAGACTAGTTGAATATTTATCTCTGACCGAGATGGGGAATAATTGATCGCCAAGACTTCCTATCTACAGTATCCCTATGCCTCTACGCTCACTTCACTCATTTTGCTCCATACGTAGTCACTTGTTGAAATCTCTAAAAACAAAAATACTCCATATTTGGGAACAGAGGGAGGCTTTTACTCCGTATTTGGGAACAGAGGGAGTATCACCATATGGAGGGAACAAAGGAAGCTTGAAATATGAACATGTCAATGGGAGGGAGTAAAAGCCGCATGCATGCATGCAACATGCAACACTCACACGTACACATGGACGCACGCAACACTCATGCACCCATGCGGCACATAGCACACGATGCAACACACACGCTCATGCTCAAGTGCTCAACCTACTCCCTACGTCCGTGAAAGAATGTACATTTAGAGATTGACACGTTGACTAGGGCATAATTAGCGCCCCAAAAGTAGAATACTTATGTGTGCATGCGACCATTGAGAGAAGAAGATTAAATGAAGGTTGTTGCATGTTGTAATTAAGGATGGACATGTAGCCTATACCTAGACCACAAGTTGGTGTATTAGTCAATCAATATCGATTTAGATTAAAGGCTAAATGCATTGGAAGTGTAGATGTACACTCTTTGTTTTTAGCCAATGTACACTCTGTTGGAAGACCGAGGGAGTACACGTGCATGCACTCACATACATAGCCAGGGTGGTTCACGCGCAAGGGTTGGACTCCTGCCGCGCCTGCGTAAAGTTTTGTTTAACTGATTTCTTTGGTCTACCAACTGACTGGTGGGACCCAGAAACCAGGAGACAATTTAACAAGTCAACAAAGTGCCACGTTGACTATGTGGCCGGTCAGTAGGGTGCAATACGGTGCTCTACGATGAGCTAGTGATCGTAAAATCACCGCAAAACTATATATAGTGACCGTAAAGAGCATATTGTTACATACATTGACCGCCATTGTATTTTTCTCGTTTCAAATTAAGCCATATTAGCCGAAAAGGACACAGTATGGACTAGTACTAGTATTGCTTTGATGTGTCCCGTCAACTCGCCGAACGAGGAGAAGCTTGCTTACTACGCCTCTCCCTCGCCCACGCGCGCGGTGGCTCGCGGGACGAGGAGTGGGTTTTCACTATAGCTCCCTCTCCCTCTCCCTCTCCCTCGCCCTCGCCCTCGTGGTGGACGTGTAGCAGTTCAATCGGTGTCATATTGCCAGAAGCATATTGTACTGTAGTATCATCATTGTTGGACCTTCCGAAGAGGCGAAGAGCCAAGTGTAAGGTTCACACGAGTATGAACTATTGAACCTCCCGAAGAGGCAAAGAGCCAAGCGCAAGGTTTTATAGGAGTTGTCGTCCTAGTAGGAGTATACTACAACTATAGTGAATGATGCTACTATATGATGCCGCCACATCACCTATATCCAAAGTTGTGCCACCTTTTTTTCTCAAAGAGTGTGTTGGAGCCCGTTCAACAACCACACAAGTTGCACGTACACATAACGCATTTACTAGCAATAAATTCTAAAGTACAAATGTCAGTATGCCACACAAGTTCATCTCCAATTCATGTGCTAAATTTGTGCATGACTAGTCTAAATATATTCACGACGCTACCATTCACAATTTACCATACTCCACTTACACGTTATAGATGGGCTACATGTCCTCCTCCAGGTTCCAGTTGCAGGTGTTCTTCATGGATGGCACGATCCATAGCGGTGGGTGATACGTCTCCAACGTATCTATAATTTTTGATTGCTCCATGCTACTTTATCTACTGTTTTGGACTATATTGGGCTTTATTTTCCACTTTTATATTATTTTTGGGACTAACCTATTAACTGGAGGCCCAGCCCAGAATTGTTGTTTTTTGCCTATTTCAGTGTTTCGAAGAAACGGAATATCAAACAGAGTCCAAACAGAATAAAACCTTCGGGAACGTGATTTTCTCACCGAACGTGATCCAGGTGACTTGGACCCTACTCCAAGAAGTGCCAGAGGCGGTCACGAGGGTGGAGGGCGCCCCCCTGGGCGCGGCCTTCGTACCTCGTGGGCCCCCTGACGCTCCACCGACGTACTCCTTCCTCCTATATATACCTACGTATCCCAAACGATCATAACGGGAGCCAAAAAACCTAATTCCACCGCCGCAACCTTCTGTATCCACGAGATCCCATCTTGGGGCCTGTTCCGGAGCTCCGCCGGAGGGGGCATCCACCACGGAGGGCTTCTACATCAACACCATAGCCCCTCCGATGAAGTGTGAGTAGTTTACTTCAGACCTTTGGGTCCATAGCTAGTAGCTAGATGGCTTCTTCTCTCTTTTTGGATCTCAATACAATGTTCTCCCCCTCTCTTGTGGAGATATATTCGATGTAATCTTCTTTTTGCGGTGTGTTTGTTGAGACCGATGAATTGTGGGTTTATGATCCAGTATTATCTATGGAAAATATTTGATTCCTCTCTGAATTCTTTTATGTATGATTGAGTTATCTTTGCAAGTCTCTTCGAATTATCCTTTTTGGTTTGGCCAACTAGATTGGTAGTTCTTGCAATGGGAGAAGTGCTTAGCTTTGGGTTCGATCTTATGGTGTCCTTAACCAGTGACAGAAAGGGTTGCAAGGCACGTATTGTATTGTTGCCATCGAGGATAACAAGATGGGGTTTTTATCATATTGCATGAATTTATCCCTCTACATCATGTCATCTTGCTTAAGGCGTTGCTCTGTTTTTAACTTAATACTCTAGATGCATGCTGGATAGCGGTCGATGAGTGGAGTAATAGTAGTAGATGTAGAATCGTCTCGATCTACTTCTCTTGGACGTGATGCCTATATACATGATCGTTGCCTAGACATACTCATAACTATGCTCAATTCTGTCAATTGCTCAACAGTAATTTGTTCACCCACCATAGAATATCTATTCTCTTGAGAGAAGCCACTAGTGAAACCTATGGCACCCGGGTCTATTCTCATCATATCAATCTCTATCGCTTTATTTACTTGCTTTGTTTTTACTTTGCCTTTTAATTTTTACTTTGCATCTATCTATCAAAAATACCAAAAATATTATTTATCATCTCTATCAGATCTCACCCTCGTAAGTGAGCGTGAAGGGATTGACAACCCCTAATCGCGTTGGTTGCGAGTAGCTATCGTTTTGTGTAGGTACAAGGGACTTGTGCCTGGTCCCCTACTGGATTGATACCTTGGTTCTCAAAAACTAAGGGAAATACTTATGCTACTTTGCTGCATCATCCTCTCCTCTTCGGGGAAATCCAACGCAGTGCTCAAGAGGTAGCAAGAAGAATTTCTGGCGCCGTTGTCGGGGAGGCTCACGCAAGCAAGTCAACTATACCAAGTACCCATCGCAATCCCTATCTCTCGCATTACATTATTTGCCATTTGCCTCTCATTTTCCTCTCCCCCACTTCACCCTTGCCATTTTACTCGCCCTCTCTCTCCCCATCTCCTTCTTTCTTTTCCATTTACCTTTCCGTTGCCATGGTTGAATCAAAAAGAACTATGGGTTTTCTCCCGAACTCTAGTGCCTTGGACAACCCCTCTATCCTCTCTAAGCTCATAAATAATGATGCTATAGAAAGACCCACCGGGGTCTCCAATGAGAGCTTGAATAATCTTGATGAGGATGACCCTATAATTTTTCGTTATTTACTTGATTAGTCTCTAAAAGATGTTTGGGATAGGTTACTTAGGATTCGGGCTAGTTATGTACCACAATATCAAATTGAAATTTACCTAAAAAGCTTTTATGTTGGCTTGTCCGCTTCCTTCAAACAAGTTTTAGATTCCATCTTTGAAGAAGGTTTTCTTGAAGGGGATGCTATAGATATCTATGAAAAAATTGAAACTATATTTGAGCACCCCATGAATGATAAGGTTGAATCAACTACCCTCTTGTGCTTTTATCAAAATGAAATTATTAAAGAGATGAAGTCTAGTTTAGAGGCAAATTTCCGTAACATGCTTAATCTTACTTCTTCCATTAATGACCATGTGCTTACCTTAAATAGAAGATTGAATGCCATAGAGAGGAGATCATCCTCTCCGAGTGCCAAAGATGGCAATACCTAGATCTATCCTTGCTTTTATGCCTAGCTAGGGGCGTTAAACGATAGCGCTTGTTGGGAGGCAACCCAATCTTATTTTGTGTTTTTTGTTTTTGCTTCTGTTTAGGAATAAATAATCCATCTACCTTCTGTTTGGATGTGGTTTTATGTTTTAATTAGTGTTTGTGCCAAGTAGAACCTATAGGATAACCTACGATGATAGTTGATTTGATTCTGCTGGAAAACAGAAATTTTAAACGCACGAATAAAATTTTGTTAAATCACAGGAACGTGCTTTTGCGTTGATTATTTTTTCTGATGTTCAATAAACAAATTGTCCAGGACTTCCTATTTTGATAGAATTTTTAGAGTTCCAGAAGTTTGCTTTAGTTACAGATTTCTATAGACTGTTCTGTTTTTGACAGAATCTGTTTTACGTGTGTTGTTTGCTTATTTTAATGAATCTATGGCTAGTAAAATAGTTTATAATCCATAGAGAAGTTGGAATACAGTAGGTTTAACACCAATATAAATAAATAATGAGTTCATTACAGTAACTTAAGTAGTTCTTTGTTTTCTTTCTCTAACGGAGCTCACGAGATTTCTGTTGAGTTTTGTGTTGTGAAGTTTTCAAGTTTTGGGTGAATTCTTTTGATGGATTATGGAACAAGGGGTGGCAAGAGCCTAAGCTTGGGGATGCCCATGGCACCCCCAAGATAATCCAAGGACACCAAAAAGTCAAAGCTAGGGGATGTCCCGGAAGGCATCCCCTCTTTCATCCACTTCCATCGGTAATTTACTTGGAGCTATATTTTTATTCACCACATGATATGTGTTTTGCTTGGAGCGTCTTTTATTATTTGCGTCTTTGCTTGTTAGTTTACCACAATCATCCTTGCTGTACACACATTTTGAGAGAGCCATATATGAATTGGAATTTGTTAGAATACTCTATGTGCTTCACTTATATCTTTTGAGCTTGATAGTTTTGCTCATAGTGCTTCACTTATATCTTTTGAGCGTCATAATTTTTGCTCTAGTGCTTCACTTATATCTTTTAGAGCACGGTGGTGGATTTGTTTTAAAGAAACTATTTATCTCTCATGCTTCACTTAGATTATTTTGAGAGTCTTTAATAGCATGGTAATTCGCTTAATGTTAATATACTTGGTTTTCAAGATATGTGGAACTTTCTTTTGAGTGCGTTGAATACTAAGATAAGTTTGATGCTTGATAATTGTTTTGAGATATGAAGATGGTGATACTAGAGTCATTCTAGTTAAGTAGTTGTGAATTCAAAGAATACTTGTGTTGAAGTTTGTGATACCTGTAGCATGCACGTATGGTGAACCGTTATGTGATGAACTCGGAGCATGATTTATTTATTGATTGTCTTCCTTATGAGTGGCGGTCGGCGACGAGCGATGGTCTTTTCCTACCAATCTATCCCCCTAGGAGCATGCGTGTAATACTTTGCTTTGATAACTTCTAGATTTTTGCAACAAGTATATGAGTTCTTTATGACTAATGTTGACTCCATGGATTATACACACTTTTTCCCATCCTTCCACCTTTGCTAGCCTCTTTAATACTGCGCACTTTTCGCCAGTATCATACACCCACCATATACCTTCCTCAAAACAGCCACCATACCTGCCTATTATGGCATTTCCATAGCCATTCCGAGATATATTGCCATGCAAATTTCCACTGTTCCGTTTATTATGACATGCTCCATCATTGTCATATTGCTAGCATGATCATGTAGTTGACATTGTATTTGTGGCAAAGCCACCGTTCATAATTCTTTCATACATGTCACTCATGATTCATTGCATATCCCGGTACACCGCCGGAGGCATTCATATAGAGTCATACTTTGTTCTAAGTATCGAGTTGTAATTGTTGAGCTGTAAGAAAAATAAAAGTGTGATGATCATCATTATTAGAGCATTGTCCCAAGTGAGGAAAGGATGATGGAGACTATGATTTCCCCATAAGTCGGGATGAGACTCCGGACCAAAAAAAGTCCATAAAAAAGGGAAGAGAAAGGCCCAAATAAAAAAATGAGAGAAAAAGAGAGAAGGGACAATGCTACTATCCTTTGGCCACACTTGTGCTTCAAAGTAGCACCAAGATCTTCATGATAGAGAGCCTCTCATTTTGTCACTTTCATATACTAGTGGGAATTTTTCATTGTAGAACTTGGCTTGTATATTCCAATGATGGGCTTCCTTAAAATGCCCTAGGTCTTCGTGAGCAAGCAAGTTGGATGCACACCCACTTAGTTTCTTTTGAAGAGCTTTCATATACTTATAGCTCTAGTGCATCCGTTGCATGGCAATCCCTACTCACTCATATTGATATCTATTGATGGGCATCACCATAGCCTGTTGATACGCCTAGTTGATGTGAGACTATCTTCCCTCTTTTTGTCTTCTCCACAACCACCCTTCTATTCCACCTATAAGTGCTATATCCATGGCTCACGCTCATATATTGCTTGAAGATTGAAAAAGTTTTGAGAATGTCATAAGTATGAAATAATTGCATGGCTTGTCATCGGGGTTATGCATGATTTAAATATTTTGTGTGGGGAAGATGGAGCATAGCCAGACTATATGATTTTGTAGGGATAACTTTCTTTGGCCATGTTATTTTGAGAAGACATGATTGCTTTGATTAGTATGCTTGAAGTATTATTATTTTTATGTCAATACGAACTTTTGTCTTGAATCTTTCGGATCTGAATATTCATATCACAATTAAGAAGATTTACATTGAAATTATGCCAAAGTATCACTCCGCATCAAAAATTCTTTTTTATCATTTACCTACTCAAGGACGAGCAGGAATTAAGCTTGGGGATGCCTCATATGTCTCCAACGTATCTATAATTTTTGATTGCTCCATGCTACTTTATATACTGTTTTTGACTATATTGGTATTTATTTTCCACTTTTATATTATTTTTGGGACTAACCTATTAACCGGAGGCCCAGCCCAGAATTGTTGTTTTTTCCTATTTCAGTGTTTCGAAGAAACGGAATATCAAACAGAGTCCAAACGGAATAAAACCTTCGGAAACATGATTTTCTCACCGAACGTGATCCAGGAGACTTGGACCCTACTCCAAGAAGTGCCGAGGCGGTCACGAGGGTGGAGGGCGCCCTCCCCTGGGCGCGCCCCCTACCTCGTGGCCCCCCTGACGCTCCACTGATGTACTCCTTCCTCCTATATATACCTACGTATCCCCAAACGATCAGAACAGGAGCCAAAAAACCTAATTCCACCGCCGCAACCTTCTGTATCCACGAGATCCCATCTTGGAGCCTGTTCCGGAGCTCCACCGGAGGGGGCATCCACCACGGAGGGCTTCTACATCAACACCATAGCCCCTCCGATGAAGTCTGAGTAGTTTACTTCAGACATTCGGGTCCATAGCTAGTAGCTAGATGGCTTCTTCTCTCTTTTTGGATCTCAATACAATGTTCTCAACCTCTCTTGTGGAGATCTATTTGATATAATCTTCGTTTTGTGGTGTGTTTGTTCAGATCGATGAATTGTGGGTTTATGATCTAGTATTATCTATGGAAAATATTTGATTCTTCTCTGAATTCTTTTATGTATGATTGAGTTATCTTTGCAAGTCTCTTCGAATTATCCTTTTTGGTTTGGCCAACTAGATTGGTAGTTCTTGCAATGGGAGAAGTGCTTAGCTTTGGGTTCGATCTTGTGGTGTCCTTACCCAGTGACAGAAAGGGTTGCAAGGCACGTATTGTATTGTTGCCATCGAGGATAACAAGATGGGGTTTTTATCATATTGCATGAATTTATCCCTCTACATCATGTCATCTTGCTTAAGGCGTTGCTCTGTTTTTAACTTAATACTCTAGATGCATGCTGGATAGCGGTCGATGAGTGGAGTAATAGTATTAGATGCAGAATCGTTTCAATCTACTTGTCTTGGACGTGATGCCTATATACATGATCATTGCCTAGATATACTAATAACTATGCTCAATTCTGTCAATTGCTCAACAGTAATTTGTTCACCCACCGTAGAATATCTATGCTCTTGAGAGAAGCCACTAGTGAAACCTATGGCCCACGGGTCAATTCTCATCATATCAATCTCTATCGCTTTATTTACTTGCTTTGTTTTTACTTTGCCTTTTACTTTTTACTTTGCATCTAACTATCAAAAATACCAAAAATATTATTTATCATCTCTATCAGATCTCACCCTCGTAAGTGATCGTGAAGGGATTGACAACCCCTAATCGCATTGGTTGCGAGTAGCTATCGTTTTGTGTAGGTACGAGGGACTTGTGCGTGGTCTCCTACTGGATTGATACCTTGGTTCTCAAAAACTGAGGGAAATACTTACGCTACTTTGCTGCATCACCCTCTCCTCTTCGGGGAAATCCAAAGCAGTGCTCAAGAGGTAGCAGTGGGCAATGGGAATCATTGTCGCAGCTTTCTAGTCTGGTTCCACACGATGGAGACTCATCCAAGCTGAAGCGGCATAAATCAGGGATAGCGTGTCCCAGCATTTCGTTCATCCGACGGTGCGCACTGAAGACATAGCCATGCTTCATGAACATCAGGCCATTGGTCTCATGCATGGAAGGTGGCATCCGCTTCACAATGGGGTAGTTGTCCCCAATGGAAAGCGAGTACTCTCCAAGAGTGTTCCTCGGCACCCACGTAGCATCACGGGGGTCGAACTCGGCACTGTTCATCTGGTACACGCGACATCTCAGATCTGGACACGTGGTGACGTACATAGTCAAGGTCCATGCATAATAATATTGTGCAATACTGTGCAGCAAATAGTACTACTCCGGTATAGAGCAAGTAAAATAACCGACTTATTATATATAGCCACTTGGCTACATGGATGAGATAGTAAGATATGGAAAAACAAAAATGGTGGCAGCTAGTGGGTTCAAGTCTTCAAGGTCCTAGCTAGCTATATGCGTCCTCCAAGGTAAAAAATTACTCCTACTAGTACTAGTAAGTAGTACAACAATGAGAGAAAAGGCGAGAGGGTTAAAAATATAATACTAAATGGAATACCTGGGTAGATGGTGACGGTCCGATCGTGGTAGATTGTGTGACCATGTTGCACATCAGTGGTACCATGGGTAACAACTGCTAAGATAGTTGATCCCAATATGCCAAAGTCAGCTACAAGGTTCCAGGTTAGACCGAATCGCTGATGCAAATGCACATCCAGGATCGGCGATCTTATTTTGATCGGGGGATGACTGGTCCCTGCAAAATAACGGAGTACCATTAGGGATGCAAATGATGGTTTGTGCATTTCGTTTGTAATCTCATGTATCGTAGGATGGCAACTAGATGAAACAAGTCCCATGGCTTGTCACCGCGAAGATGAGGCCTAGATGTTGCACGGTGTCTTTGAACGTGTAGGGGTACAAATCTGCCGCCGCCAACATGCGCCAGCCTATGCCGTTACTGCCTCTTGCATTGATGACAATCCTTATGTCGAACACTGTGATGAGATAGTAATCGACGTAGCTACGCCGCTTTGTCGGCAGGTCCGCAATTGCTATCTTCTTCAATCTCATGTAGGCATCATCATACGTATTCAAGCCCAGCCAGTCCGGAAGGCCGATCCCAATGGTGGATAAGGGGTCTACGAGAACGGCCGCACTGCTGTGGATGTTGTGCAGAATGATGGTGGTATCCGGCCGGAGGTATGCAAGTCAATCTTTGTTGGCACCGACCCAGACGTATATATAAGACGGTGGGCAGCGGAGAAATTACGGGATGGAAATGGAATAACTAAGTAGTACATGATCAAACTCCATGACTGACCTGCTCATCGGACAAAATCCGACTACCTCTCAACGTCGGTAACTCTAGCGGAGTCAATGTGTAACCATGGCCAGGGAGTGGTGGACTATTCGATGGATTGTCCCATAGAAGAAGCTTCTCCTCGAGGACGCATGGAAGACCAACAAGCATGGCCTTTTCCCAAGTCTGTTTAAGCAACATCTTGAAAAAGTTCATGCAGGAAGCACCGAGTCTTGCGGCGGTGAGGACGTCGGAGCGGCATGCGATTTCTCCCAGAGGATCATCGTCCAAGGTCTCCCAGCCCCGACAAGGAGGAGAACTGCCTGGCGAATCCATGGGAGCAGCGACGAACTGCCTTCTCTTCGGGGGGAGGGGAACTAGCGAGGAGGAGATAAGAGCATAGTAACGGCAGGGCCTCGTCCCTTCCAATTGTAGCTCCTCGATCGTTCCTTAGAGAAGGGGTGAGGCTATTATTTACTACATACTCGTACTATAGCAGTACTAGTACTAGTTTATCTACTAGTAGTGCGATGTACTATACTTCTAGTATAGTGCACCAGTTTTGAACTCTTGAATCTCAGGGCCAACGACCTAAGTTGGAAGTGGAGGGTACTACTGTTCTCTAGAACCATCGCTATACTATCAATGCAGGGAAAGTACACCTACGTAGTGGGTACTCTCGGTGCTCTATTCAAGCGTGTAGCTAGCCTACTCAGCCGCTCCTCTCATGTACACACTAGCAGCCTGTTTATCAGCGAGGGCTACTGCGAGGGCAGAACATTTGAGTTATTTGATACAGCGAGACTAGGCTTTTCGCTTCCATTTGTGGAGGTGTAATGGATCTCGTCGAACTTTGTTAGTAGTTCCTTCTTTATGAATGAGATGAGGCAAACCTTTTGCTTCCGTTTCAAAAAAAATCACGTCAAGAGGAATTTCTTTTATAGAGCCGATAAGGGAGTGAAGTCCATGCGTGCAACGCCAGAATCTACAGAGTAGTAGAGCACTAGTAGAACTTTATGTACGGAGCCATATTGCATAGTTCCCAATGCCCCGCCAGGCTTTTCCGGGTCCTCGGGTTTAATTAGGAGGCGCTAGTTTAAATATGCTACTAGCTGATGAGGAAGCTGCAAGCGAGGTGCGGCTAGGGCGAGCATGCGAGCCACGAGATGATGGGAAGGAAAACCCGTTCACGTGGCTAGGCTATCCAGTGCACCCAGATTGTGGTGCCGCACGTCCGTTCGACTTCAAAACTCAAACTACCTCTGGACAATATTGGCTCCCAATGAAGTTACTAGTTAAAAAAAGGCCGCCGTGCGTTCGGCCGGGATCGAATTCACAAAACAAGGTATACACTCCCGCAACCACTAGTAGTACTCGTTGGAGTACAACGCAACATAGAATCGCCTTTTGTCGCTAGTAGTACATTGTTCCTTACAAGAAACCACTAATGATGCCAAGAAACCACTAATAATGCCAAGAAACTACTACCACTTGCATATGTGGCAGACTTAAGATAAGACTACCTTATCAACCATTGTACATGCCCTTACCAACCAGCCCTACCCAGAAACGACTACTATAAAAGTGTCGTTATAGGCACATTTCAACCCATGTCGCCCCTTAAGTCAACGCCTTCTATTCGACCGGGAAGTTAGGCATTATGAATTGTGGGACCTACATGTCAGTTTGCACAAAAATACCCGAGTGACCTCCTACCTTCGGCCCGTCCACCTAGTCATCCTCGGCCATGGACGTAGCTACCGCCGCCGGCAGAAGGCGAGGTCAAAACCACTAGCGGTGCAGAGCCCATCTTGCGGCAGCCCGGATGCCAGCTCCGTCCGGCGCTCGCGGCTGCTAGCTAGCCAAGATAGCTCCGTCCTTCTGCTTGTCTGCAAGGTTTGCTAGCTAGATTGGCACGGCGGTGCTACGGCTTGCTCACGCGCGCCGCGCTAAGGCCAGCCATCTGGCTCGAGTGAAGGCCAGCGCGGCGGCTTGCTCGCTCGTGAGTCACGCTCAGGCCAGCCTGCCAACCCGTGCGGAGGCCAGCGCAGCGTCCGGTCCGTCCGGCAGAGCGGAGGCCAACTCGCTCATCACCGGCGACACCGACGAACATGCATCAGTACTGTTTGAAGTAATGTTCAGGAAAAATAATGATTTGAGGGGGAATAATAGGATAGAAGGTCAGATGTGGGTCCCTCGTGTCAATGGTCAAACAAAATGTGTTGGTTTAAGCTGCCTCGTCAGCACAGACGTGTGGGCCAACCCTGTCATAATTGGGTTTAAACGAGCCTAATCAGCACTAGGTAGTAGTTTTTGGCGCGGATTGAGAAATATTGGGTATGTTTTTGCTATTTTTTGTAAAATAGTTTCTTCCTAGGTTTGGTTGAAAGTGGTAGTTTTTTGTTAAATACTCTACATATTGTAAGTAGGAGTGAAAGTTAAGCTTTGGAAGCCAATAAGCAAGGCTAGTTACATAGTGCATATGTGTACATGATTGAAAGTAAATATCAACCATGAGTGACTAATATCTTGATGGAAAACTCGAAATTATGGAAATACTAGGTTTTTTCCATGGTTGGAAATACTAGCAATGTTCATGTGCATTGCAACGGATCATACTTAGAATAATATTTATTCACAAACTTGATACAAAACACTCTAATTTTGATATACATATATCACTAGAGATATATTATGTTTCAATCAGAATATATTCCTTCGACTGTTTTGGTGAGGTGAGGGAGGGATGTGGTTGGTTTTAAGATACTAATTATGGTTTTTTCTTCAAATAGGTAGAGAAGTGGGATGTTGGTGAGAAAATGCTACAACTTACCTCACAGTCGTTAGATGTAGATCTAATTGTCAGAAATGACGGATGGCAGACACACCATCATCACCAGCTTAGTCTTCTGTAGGAGTACTAGCAAGATATTTGTGCATTGCACGGGACATCAAGATGCATTTTTTATAAAACACTTGTTGTGATTAACCCATGCAGGAGTAATCTCATGTGTAAAAACTAATGATATCTTGAGAAATAGGAGATAAGGTGAAGAGGAGTGGGGCGTGGTGGTGATTGGTGGTCGGACTGAGTGGAGGCATGGGGATGGACGATGCCGGCAGCGGCCACCAGGCCAGTTTGTTCCAGAGGCTTCCTTTTTTAATTGCTCAACAATGATGTTCTTGGAGATAAGGATGAACAAGGGAAGGCCCTCTCTGCAAATGTGGAGAGAGGTGTGGGTATCTTTTAGTTTAATTTCCATCCATCGGATATAGATTGGACGGTCTATATTGCAAGATGGCACGCGACCATCATCACCAACTCGGTTTTCTAGAAGAGAAGAAATATAAGTATGGAGATACAAACGTAGTATTGATACTTGTTTCCGTAAACTAGGATCTACATTCTATTCAATGCCTCAGCATGTGGGACCTTAGCGCAATGACTTTTCGACTGTGTAAAACAAAGGTTTTCCCGTCGCCGATAAAGAGGGGGTGACGGCGGTATGCTTTCGGCTTGCTCTAGTCCTAGTAGTCATACTAGGTGGTCTAATTAAGCACGTGTAGATTTATTCTTTTTCATGTCTCGTGTTTGCCGTACTGCCACGACTATTGATGAATAGACAGTAAGTTATTCACGGGAAAACCTTTGTTGAGCGTGTGTGTGAGAGAGAGATAGCGTGCGTGTGTGATATGTCTAGAGACTGAAGCAATGATAAGAGATTCTTCGTGTCTATGTGTGTGGAGGATAGAGAGAGACCTGTATGGGGATTTGTGTTGTGTAACATGGAGACACATATACATAATCAGAGAGTGAGTGTGTGAGATACACATGCGGACATGGGGAGAGATGAGGATCCAGATAAATGGGTGTTTGTGTGTCTGTGTGTGTTTGTGCGCGTGTTTGTGTGTGAGAGGGAGTGTATGTATGTGGAGTAGAGAGACCATTAATGATGTAAACCTAGTATAATGGAAGGGGGGATGGTGTGACATGTGTAGTAGCAGGATAGCATGGGTGCGGGCGGGGGGAGCAGACTATTTGGAAGAGACATCGAGTGTGTGTGGGAGAGGGGTGTGAGAGCGAGAGAGAGAGAGACCTATTGACGGAGAGAGAGAGGGGGGGAGAGAGGGGGAGAGAGGGGTCATTTGTGTCCATAAATGGCGTATAGATAGGGAGACAATGTTGATGTTGTTCGAAATTGGCCTATGTACGGAAACGCAAGGGAAGCGAGTCATCATGTGTGTGATATGGACTTCATGAGAGATCTAGAATAGATGGTGTATAGAACAACGTGCGAGATTGAGAACGATGATACATTAGGGAGCTATGGAAAGAGTCACGACATATATGTATACAGGGAAGGAGCTGGGGCGGGTCCGCATGTGGGAGAGATAAAAGAGGAGAGTGGTGCACAAGGAGACAAAGTGTGCTTGTTTGCAGTGGGGGTGGTGTGTGAGGTGAGTGTGCGAGAAACACATAACTAGAGAGATAGACGTTTGGGGGTGACTTTTTGTGTGTATGGGAAAGATACACTCTACATAGTGTGTGTGCTTAGGAAAGAGAGATGCCGGGAGACCTGGAGAGTGGGGGAAGAGATGTGTGCATGCCCGAGAGACAAAGTGATAGAGACCTATATTGGGGTCCGGACTTTAGAAGAGAGAGGGGTGTAATGTGCTCGTGTGT
>NC_041385.1:313837427-313934449 GCF_002162155.2 Triticum dicoccoides | reverse complement strand
GGGGGTTGGCTTCAGATAAAGAGTGAGGTGTCTCTATTTGAGGGACCTTAGCGTAACTGAGATATATATGGTCAATTGTGTGTGCACTCATGGTTGATCAATTTGTTTCACAGTTTGGACTATGAGATAACGAAACTTTTGAACATGCGTGATATACCTTGATGTACCAGAATTACAAACCTAAGATTGGAATTTTGGAATTCGACTCCATCATTAGCTTTTGTAATTCATTTAAATGGAGGTACATTTTTTAAACCGGGATTTTGTGATTTCAAATTCATATATCAAACCTAGAGATATACACATACGGGCATGTTCAAACTTTATAATCATCCACTTAATTCATACACATATAGAATTTTGCTGTTGTCGTCATATTTAGGATAAACACATTTGGAATTTCATTTAAATTGGACCATATGATGGTATTTGCTTGTACTAGCTCAATGATCCATATTTGAATTGAATGGACAATCTAAGTTTCAAGTTGGAGACATTGATTTTCAAACCTTGCAAAAAAATTGCGTGCAAAACAAACAAATTTTCGGCCATGATATCATAGTCGGTCGTACAAGAGCAGAATATAATTTCAGGCGCCAAAATCTTTCAAACTTCCCGCTCATATCAAAATATCTCACGCCCGAAAGTTTAGCCCTACGATATTCCTGTTTTACCCCTGCCACATGAACGGAAAAGAGCTACTTTGGTAACTCCATTGTTTTCCCTTCTTTGCCCCCAACATTCATCCCCAGAGCCACTGCACTTCCCCTCCCCGACCCCCCAACCACGGCAAGCCACCGAATCTAGTCCTCCGCCGTAGCGATGGACCTCACACCCCGCCGGATCTACCTTCCACACCTTAGAACCCCCAACTACCAACTCACCACTTCACCGGAGCCGCTTCAGCGACTGGCATGTCCACTACTCCAGATCTCCTTGACCGCCATCATGGTCCACCGCACCAGATCTGCTTAACCAGCGCCCTTGTCCTCCACAGTGTAGGCCCTTAACTGACTCCCTCGTCTGCCCCATCGCTGGCCCTTCATACAAGCCCTCGTCCGCTACAACAGATCCGCCTCACCGAAAGCACTATACACCACGCCCGCCGAAGCCTTCGTCCACTGCACCGGACCCGCTCCACGAACGCCATATTCAACTCCATCGGCCCTACTTTATCGACGCCGCAGCCTCATCAGGTTATTTTTATTTGTACTCCTTAGATTTTCTCTTCTTTATCGTGCAACTGTTCACTTACAACAAATGAGCTTTCTTGTATGTCGATAGGCGCCGCAACCAAAGCACCGAAGCCACTTCAGCGCCGGTGACAGCCGGCCCAAACTCAACCGCAACACGAGCACCATCGATGATCCTTACCTATCAAGTATGACAACGATACCCATACGCCGCCGAGAATCAGGTACTATTATCCAACGGCCGGCGCCTATGTTCACTTTCTTAGCATAAGCACCGCACCTTTGAATTTCTTCAGGGCTTCATTCAATTTTTCATGAGACACGTTATTCTGCTTGCACCTGTAGGGCCATACTTCTGGCCGTGAACATGTTACATGTGCTAAATTACATACCAGTGCACATATAGTTAAGATGCTTTAGTTTTGTCCTAAGTATTACTATACTTCCTAGATATCACGACCTACTATTTTACTTCTTGCATGCTATTTTTATGATAATGCTGTTGTTCTGATGCCACTTGTTGCTTCCATCAGACTGCTTCATTTTCTCTATGCTTAATTACACATCAGCAAACTAGCATGTGGTTCCGCTGCTTTTTGTTTGTTTTACCCTACATTTTCTGATGATAGCTATTACATCACTACTTCGAGCCTCTATTCATTACTTTTTTGTGTGTCCTTGATCTTCCCAAGTTGCATGACTAATTTGATGCTTCTATTAATTATGGAGCTGCGAACCCCATCAAGCAAAATATTTGTTCTTTTGGGGCTGGCACCTCGAACAAGCATAAAAATAGAGGGAAGCAGATATATTGTCGTGTATGCACACACCCTTCTTTCATTAGTTTAGATGAACCATTGATGATCAATTCAAACCAGTGCATGCATTTAAAATTAATTTTACCTAAATAGAGGGTGAAGAATAAACTACAACAACTAGATTTGCAACCACGGGATGCTGACGATATCTTCAAAGAACATTGCAACAGCAGCGAGGATTCACAGCAACATATGGTAAGCCAGTGTGTTTTAGTACATGTGAAATGTAATGCGAGTGGGCTGCTTTGTTGGCTTGTGCCCTCAACCTGTAATCCTACAGAATTAAAAATAGTTCAGTTGTCTGCTTTGCTGTATTGCTTGATGTGAATGCTTGCTTGTTACTTGTTACGCTATACCTGAGTTGGCCAATATGTCAGCAGTGCCTGTTGTACTATCATAAAGAAATGCATGCCTAGTTCACTTCAGTCCTTAACTTTTCCTCTGAACTTCATCACAAAATTGTCTTCGTAGTTTATATGAGGCCACACTATTAAGTGCTTTCTCAGATTACTTCAACTGCTTAGATGCCTTGGCAACTTAAATATAGCGGTGGTACACTCCCTTTCAACTAGGGATGTCGATTGGGTCCTGTTTAATCCCGATTAAAGTCCACTAGTGGTATGATAGTTCAAAAGAGTTTTTGTTTTTTAGGAAAATGAACTAGAGATCTAGCAAAAACTAACTAGATGGGACTGGCAGATGTCATTTATTTGCCACTTACATCGCTAGTTTCATCTTACCATTTTAATTTCTTTTCGGCTGATGCTGCTTCGAACCATTTTAATATAGCTTGCCATGCTCGGCAATAATTCGTATGTCCTTTACCATTTAAGCTTACTGCCTGGATCATGCGATAACTATCTCTTACTTATGTCCAGCGGAAACCTTTCAGGATGCCATTTACACTAGGACACAATGTACAACCCCAGAATCTATTTGTGGAAGCAGTGTGCCATCCATGTTACCAAATGGTAGCAGTTCAGCGGCAACACCGCCGGAGAGCAGTCTGAGCATAGATATTATAGTTCTTGAGGCTCTACTAGAGGCAGAAAGAGATGGTGTGGCTTCTATGAATGAGGTAATTTGGATCTTGAGGCTAGAAATTATGCAATTAGCGGCACGCATTATGCAAGCAACCCAAGAATTGGAGGAAGTAAGAATGTTGCATTTGAAGATGGAGGAGGTCCTGCTATTTCTACTATCTGAAGCCCAGGGTAATCCCGGTTCTTCTTTAGATACCAGTTGAAATTGTCATTAGATTATTGTACTTGCATGTTGTTTCATGTCTCTGAATGGATTATGTTGTAAGACCCTCTATGTTGCCCATGTGTTGTGATGATCCGAATTTTTTAGGCGAGGTAATCCTCAGTACTTGTATGATTCACATAAGGTGAACTGTTTTTCGTGTGAGCATATTGTATTGGATGAAATAACTATTTGACTCAAAGTGTATCCAACCTGCTGAATTTGAAGATCACGGCATTTCTAAATCATAATCATATATAAAGGTGGAATAAATCTTTGTTGTGGTTTTGAAGAAATAAATAACAAAACATAGAATTATCTGTGGATATTCATAATCGAATACAGATTGGATTTGAATTTAGTTGCCAGGGCCCATGGAAAATGTGAATGCTAATTCTCCCAAGTTTTGAACGAAGCGGCTAAACACCCACTATAATACGTGGGCTGCCCGAAGCAAGTGTTTGCAAGATGGAAATTACTGTCTACCCCTGACACTTGACATGCTTATCGACCGGATTTACACTGTTGTCGATAGTGGTATACTAGTAACTTCAATCAGACGTGACACAACGGCCTCTGAGCCCATTCAGACACGGTGGGCGCCAAACGTGGGTAGCAAAACACATTTGATTCAAGCTCATCCGAAAGACATGTTTCTCTCCCTCCATTTCCCCATTCATACACGATGGGCGGCAAAACAAACTCTCCTCGTCCGAAATCGATGTAGGCTAATATTTTAAATAGGGGCAGATGTGTTACTACCCTTAGACGTGACACAACCACCCTACCTGTCATCCCTGTTCATACACTGTGGGCGCCAATCGAGGGCGGCAAAACACCCTCTCCTCGCCCAAAATCGTTACCGGCAAATATTTGGGAGATGCGAGATTACCGTCCTATCCCCAACAGACATGATGTTCGAAATTTTAAACGGGGGATAAGTTCATAACTTTCCCACATTTCACACAAGCGCGTCCCAAAGTTTGAGATCCCCCCTCCCCCTCCATTTCCCCATTCATACACCGTCGGCGCCACGACAACCTCCCCACTGCGGCCAGCCTCCTCCGTCCGCCACCCCATCCTCCACCTTGCCGGAGCCGCTACCCCTACCCTGTCGTCCACTGCAAGAGATGGGTGTCTCTCATCCATGGTGCTGGACCAGGATCCTTTCATCGCTTCCTCTCGCTTCATTAGCGTCGTCGTCCACCATGCCATTGCCGCTCCTACGACCGCCTCGTCCACGGCAACATCATTTATCCCCCAACCCGGTCGTCTGCCGTCTAAAGTCTTCTTCCCCACCGCTGACAGCCATCGCACCTGCAGCACCCTCAACGTATCAGCAGAGGCCTACACGACATCGCAAGAGAGGTGGTACTCTTCCATATGTGCTTAAGTTATTGATCTCACCCAGGAAAATAGATCGTAAATTGTTTACTGTACTTTTCTTGTCCGTACCAAAACATAGTGCCCAGTTGAAAGCAAACATTAGTTGTGAAGTAGCTTTGTTCGGTTTGCACCGTCAAATCCACCATGGAACGGTCACTATACTCGTAAAGCTTATGGTTTCCCACCTTTATATTCACTACCATCATCGTAGGTGCTTCTTGTCGTGCTAGCACTGCTCCTCAAGACCTCAACCCAAAGCTTACGTGTTGAAATACGAATCTGATATGATGCTCATATCACTAAAACAGAGACGTTTAATTGGTCACCTAATGTTCCTATATTCGTTTCGAAAAGCATGTGCACCACCCACTGGTCCAACTAGTTCCACTTTCCTGATTTTACTCTTGATGCTTAGGGTTTTCCCCTTTTATCTACTCTACTATGATCTACGTAGGTGCTTTCTGTCGTACTAGCATTACTCCACCCTTCAAGCTGAACAACACAACACTCAAAATTCCAAAGCTTAGTTGTTCAAATATGATTGTGATATGATACTGATATTAGTTAACAAACACATTTAATTGGTTAGCTAAAGGTCCCACTTGAGTTTCCAAATGCATGCCGCGACATATAGAGAGACAGCTGAATTGCATTTCTTTGTTACTTGTTGACTGTACTTTCTTGTGCATACCAAATCTTAGTTGTTATTTAAAAGAAAACATCGGTTGCTAACTACCCTTTGTGCGTTTTGCAGCTTCAGATTTGCCATCCCACTGCCACGGTCAACACTATACTCATCATGCTTATGGTTTCTCCATTTTATGATAACCACGATCATCCTATGTGGTTCGTGTCGTAATAGCACTGCTCCACCTATCGAGCTAAACAAGCTTAGTTGTACAAATTCAAATATGATATTATGCTGATATTAGTAAAACTGAGAGATTTTTAGTTGGTCAGCTAAATGTTCCTACTTTTGTTTCGAAATGCATGTGGGCCAGATATGGAGAGACCGGAAGGAATAGTATTTCTCTGTGCGCTCTGGTTCATCATGGGTGACCAACCGACATTATACTGAAAGACTTGAAATATCTTCAATCTGCTTGCTCTTCTGCTGTTCTTGAAGATGATCCTCTTCTCTTGCGGTCGACTGGTCAGGTCGAGTTGTTCTCCCTTAGTATATTTTGAATCTGTCAGGTCAGGTCGACTTGTTCTACTTTACTATATGTTGAAGCTGTCATCTACAAAGTGTCATCACTTCTGGAGCTCTCATATTTTGAGTAGTAGGCCACATTATATTAATGCACACACCAAATTAAAGCATGCATGTCATCTCTTAGAAGAATTGCAGAGATAGCACAAAGGGTTTGCAGGGAGGCAGTATTGGATTAGAATCACTTCTGCATTACAAAGATAATATCACTCATTTTTATGTTTTCACGCATGTCAGATATTGAACATTATCAAAATGAATATGATAATGGGCGCACGAGAGGAATATTGCGGAACAATCCACTGGCTAACAAACTTGGCATGGTGGAGGATGGCCTATCTTATTCACCAATCAAGGTGCTTGCTCTAACTTGGCAAGGTTTTATTGGTCGCACATATTTTGCATCTGACCTCTTGCATTACTTCTACTTTGTTACACCTTCTGCTTAGTTTAAGCATCATATATGAGTATATGCCATAACTATCCATTTTCTGTACCTATTCCATGTGTCGTCATACTATGTTTTTTCAGTCAAATGTTGTTCTTTCGTAATAGATGTCCAAAAGGAAGAGGGTGAGTGCAGATCCTCAAGGAGTACAAACTAGGTATTTGGAAAAGGTAGTGATACCTGTTAAATCAGATAGATCAGCAGCCACAGAAAACACAGGCCCAACTGTACCACACTTTACCCCTACTCCAGTGGCCAAACCCCTATTAGAACTGCTGAGAGCCTAGTGTCAGGTACTATCTATGATATCAATTCAAAATTTGAACTCCTAAATTTCTGCATGTGCCATACCTTCTCTCTTGTATGAAAACTAATTTTAGATGAATCTCCTTTCTCAAAGGATCATACGATCTCACAACAATACTAGACTCTGCATTGCTCTTGTCAATACCTCTTGCCCTTTTGCCTTGTAACGCTGTACTTAATTAATTGCTATTTGATTATGTATCATCAGTCTGCACCTGAGCTTCATTATCCTCTATTTCTTCCAATATTATTTGATCTATATTTACTCTTTGCAAAATGTAGAATAATGGCAACGCTTATAAAGAATTTTCTTTGGGGAATTTATTGAATTATCCTTCCATTAACATGGAGAAGGGCTTTGTCCAGCCCGTGTTAACATGTAATGTAAGTTCATCCTTCTCAAGCCTTCAAACTTTGTTCTAGTATAGATTTGAATAGGCATCATTTCCTCCAGTGTTGTTTACTTTGTTGTTTATATCTGATTAGATGTTTGCAACAACTACCAGTTTTAAATTGTAGTTGTAAAAACATGTTCCTTATGCATAACAGATCCATTTATTTGCTTATATAATTGTGAAACCTGTTACGTGTCTCCTTGTTTCTCTTTCAGAGTCGTATCTCTTATGCCAGGAAGAACTTTAGGGAAGATAGTGAGCCAAACCATCTTGAGGACAGTGAGATGACCCCAAGGTCCTGTCTTGATGAAGACAGTGAGTTGAAGCTACTCACCAGCAGGTGTGAGACAACCTCTATGTAGTCTGTTGCCTCAGTTAGTTCGACTTCTTCAGTCTCAACTTAAAGAAGAAAGGCTTGCTTTAGCTCAGCTTTGACTTGAAGTCAAAGATGTAATGAAGATGTCAGAGGACTGCCTTGCGCACTATCATGCCATACAGCTAGGGATGAAGCATCTATCGTTGACACAATTGAGGTCTCATCAGCTTGTTCAGCTGCTCGTGGGGCCCGTCTTGGCCAGGCCTAGTGCCTTCTGAAGTGCTCTCAGTTTTGTATATTCTTTTGTCAGCGTGTTTATTTGCACTAGTGGCGAAATTTGATGCCCAGTGGATGTAATATGTGTAATAGTTGTGATAGCCTAGCGTAAGTTGCTTGCTGATTTATTTCCTTGTTGTCTTGTTTATTTGTTTGCTTGTAGTGAGTGCAGTTCTTTTTCCGCGGTTTGCTAGTGGCTGCAATAACCTATTTTTTAAAACTAGGCCACAATAACAATGGGCTACATATTTACTGTAGTGACACTGGGCCTCCTACGGGCCGTAGAAACAATGGGCCTTCTACGGGCCGTACAAACAATGGGCCTTCTATGGGCCGTAGACACAATCGGCCTTCTATGGGTCGCATCATCAATGGGCCTTATACGGGCCATATGATTGATTGGCCAAACATGGGCCAATAACAAACCGCATTATGGCCGTAAACGGGCTAGAGTTGGAATCGTCCGTTCATAGGCCAACCATAACGGGTCATCGTTCATAGGCCATATTTGATGACGCTATGAAAACGTCCCAACGTATTAACGGGCCACAAACGGGCCAACTATAACCACAGGCTGAATTTGGCCCAGAAGCAGAAAATGAAGTAACGGGCCATAAGTAACCGAATGCTGGAAATGAGCCCAAGAATAAATGGGCCCTGAGAAGGCCGAAAGATAACATGGGCTGGAAACAGTCCTATGGAATAATGGGCCCTTAATGGGTATAAAGTGATAAAATTTTCATTACGGGCCAGTTTCACCACGGGCCGTTAATGGGCCAAGAGTAACAAAGGGCCTTGTATGGGCCGAAAGACGTCATGGGCCATACATGGGACAAAAGTTAAAACAGGCTGGAATCATATTGGACAGCCCAGACCACGCTACTGGGCTTAATTCAGATAGGTTTTAATGGGCCCTGGGTTAGCGGGCTGTAAATGGGCTATATGTGAACAGGTCGTTAACAGGCTTTCCTGGGCCGGCCATCCACTGTCGGTGTCAAAACTGGCGGATCTCAGGTAGGGGGTCCTGAACTGTGCGTCTAAGGCTAATGGTAACAAGAGGCGGGGGGCACAATATTTACCTAGGTTCGGGCCCTCTCTATGGAGGTAATACCCTACTTCCTGCTTGATTGATCTTGATGATATGAGTATTACAAGAGTTGATCTACCATGAGATCATAGAGGCTAAACCCTAGAAGCTAGCCTATGATTATGATTGTTGTTGTCCTACGGACTAAACCCTCCGGTTTATATAGACACTGGAGGGGGCTAGGGTTACACAGAGTCGGTTACAGAGAAGGGAATGTACATATCCAAATTGCCAGGCTTGCCTTCCACGCAAAGGAGAGTCCCACCCGGACACGGGCAAAGTATTCAATCTTGTGTCTTCATAGTCCAACAGTCCAGCATAAGCATATAGTCCGGCTGTCCGAGGACCCCTTAATCCAGGACTCCCTCAGTAGCCCCTGAACCAGGCTTCAATGACGATGAGTCCGGCGCGCAGATTGTTTTCGGCATTGCAAGGCGGGTTCCTTCTCCGAATACTCCAAAGAAGATCTTGAACACAAGAATTGTGTCCGGCTCTGCAAAACAAATTCCACACACCACCGTAGAGAGCACAATATTCCACAAATCTAATATGCTGACGACTTTCCCATAGCATGACATCACGCTGTGGCCCGATCATTATACAAACTGTTTTTCTCAACCTGCCACTACACGTCTAGCGAGGCGGTTTTATTAGCACGTCTTGTCGATGCAGAGATCGTGTCCCCCTTATCACGGGATTCTCATCAATACGGGTGTGGGTAACCCAACCGTGACGTTAGTGCGACTCCTTGGTTTAGGCAAGTTCCAAACGGTCGCGCGGAGGACGCTTGATAGTCATCCCCTTTATAAAGAGGTCAAGACATGTCCTTTTCTTTCCACGCCTGATCCTTCCTTTCTCCCACCTCGAGTTCCAACACCCAAGGTTTAGTCTAAGCGATCTGGACCTTCAACCATGTCCGGATCCAACCTTCAAGGCCGGTGGATGGCCTCTTCCATCACAGAGGTGGACATGAAGAAGCTTAGGGAGGCTAGGTATCTGACTGCCGAAATCCTTCACAGGCTTCCTGCTCAAGGGTAGGTTATCCCTACTCCCGAATCCAACGAGAGTGTCATATTCATCTCCTACTTCCTCTGAGATTGTGTGTGAGACCCTCATCCCTTCGTTAGAGGGCTCATGTTCTATTACGGGCTAGATTTTCACGATCTAGCTCCAGATTCCTTCCTTCACATCTCGACGTTCATCGTTGTGTGTGAGACCCTCATCCGCATTACCCCACACTTTGGCTTATCGCTCAAGACCTTCAATGTGAAGCCAAAGATGATCAATGGGCGACAGGCAGAGTGCGGAGGCGCTACAATAAGCAAAGGTGTTGATGCTTTATGGCCAAAGGGCTCTTTCCCAGAAGTTTCTGACCTATGGCAACGGGAGTGGTTTTACATCACTGCGCCTCGAGGGGGGAAGTGGGCTGCCGCCCCAGCCTTTCGCTCTGCCCCTCCGCCACAGCTTGCATCATGGGTCAACAAGGGGCTGGCCTGGGGATCGGTTAATGACGTGCCGATATTGCAAAGCCGCATTCGGAATCTCCTCAAGAGGCATATTAGTCTCGTCAAAGTAATTCAAGTAATGTTAGTTCGTCGGGTCTTGTCGTGCCAACGTCGACCTCTCCGTATGTGGGAGTTCAACCCAGAAGGATCGCAAACTATTCAACACTTCTTCGGCAGGACGCTCGAAGGAATGTATCAATTATTCTTCGGATCACGAATAAAGTGTCCGGTCACCACAGAGGATGCGGGTCTCAACCGTAACCGTCCAGATACCCAGGTAAGTAATTCCGCGACCTAACCTCCTGTTATTATATTTATCACAACATATCTGTGAAAAACTACCCTCGGCTAGGACTAGATAAGAAAGGCGGAGAGGATCAGGTGTTCGGCCCCTCTTCCCGAGGACTCGCCGGATCCTGTACTAACCAGGATGCTGGCTCGCGCGCCTTATCAAGTGCCATCAGGGGAGGACAAGGAGAGGAATGAGGAAGCCAAAAGCGGACTTCATGCTTGAGGTACGTTACGCATCCTAACCGAGGAAATCAGTACCCTCGTGTCGGAGGATGAACGGGGAGGAGAATCCAGCTTCCCCTCTCCCCACGGGGAGAAAAGGGCCGCCCCTGAAGATTTGGAAGCAGAGGTCTCCAAACGAGGGAAGAAACCTTCATCAGGGGGCCCCGCCCCGGAGGGCAACATTGCTGCACAACGCCCTCAGGGGGGCCGGCCATTAACCGAGCCGTAAGTGACCAAAGGTGCTTAGTGAACCTACCCTGTTCTTTCCTTGAGAATAACGACCGAGACATATGTTTTTGCAGTTCGTCTCATAGCCTCTGAGGGAGTCCTGGATTAGGGGGTGTCCGGATAGCCGAACTATCATCATTGGCCGAACTCCAAGACTATGAAGATACAAGATTGAAGACTTCGTCCCGTGTCCGGATGGGACTTTCCTTGGCGTGGAAGGCAAGCTTGGCAATACGGATATGTAGATCTCCTACCATTGTAACCGAATCTATATAACCCTAGCCCTCTCCGGTGTCTATATAAACTGGATGGCTTTAGTCCATAGGACGAACAACAATCATACTATAGGCTAGCTTCTAGGGTTTAGCCTCCTTGATCTCGTGGTAGATCTACTCTTGTAATACCCACATCATCAATATCAATCAAGCAGGACGTAGGGTTTTACCTCCATCAAGAGGGCCCGAACCTGGGTAAAACATCGTGTCCCTTGTCTCCTGTTACCATCCGCCTAGACGCACAGTTCGGGACCCCCTACCCGAGATCCGCCGGTTTTGACACCGACATTGGTGCTTCACTGAGAGTTCCTCTGTGCCGTCGCAATCAGGAGGGATTCCTTTTCCCGTCTTTAAAGACGGCGCCGTCGTCAAGGGAGCTTTGGCCACCGGCCAAACTATCCGGCTAGGCGGTTTTCTTATGACCGCCTGTTCGGCCACTGCTCTGACAATGACCTCTTAGGTCATCAAAAGAGATCTTCACGTCAACTCGGAATTCGCCGAGCAGCTAGACCCGATGGAGCTCTCCTCCATAAATGAGCTCTTGGATCGCATCGCCGCCCTGGGAGTCACCACAGACTACGATCAGATTGGGCTTAAAACCGATCAGAGAGAAATTAACTCTCCCCAGGCTACCCACCACGTTGTCGTGGTAGAAGAACAACGCGGCGACTCTTCTTCTATATTGAAGACCAGTTATTTCCGGATTCCCGATCCCTCCATGCTGGATTCTCGCGGAGGGACGGACATCAATCAAGTACTGAACCTAAAGTCAGGCATCAGAACAGATTTGTTGGACAACATCCAGCAATCCAAGCTTCCAAATCTAGAAACTTCTCGGCCTTTGAGCCTCAGATGGGGCGAGGTTCCGAATTTAATTCCGCACGCCCACCCAAATGTAAGAGATCTATCTCAAATACGGCAAGAGCCCGATGAAACAGTACCTCATTACTGGGCCAGATTCCTCCTGGTTATGGACAGGATAAAGGACTGCCGTGAGGAAAGCGCGATCTCAATTTTCTGCAACAATTGCACGGACAAGGGAATCATGAACGCCATAAGTCATCGCGAAGTTACATGCTTCGCCGACCTAGCGACCATAGTACAAAAATATTGTGCGATGGAGAGTGCCTGGAAAACCGAAACCAGGTTTTGGGACAATCTGGCCCTGAACACAACCCTAGTTCGAAATAAAAGGGTGCATCATACTCAAGCACCTGGGTTGAAAACCAAAAAGCAAAAATCCCCTAAAGGGCACGGAACCGTACTGGAGGGATGGCTCAACGGACCCTGTAAAATCCATAGTACAGAAGGCGCCACTCCAACACATAGCCTTCGAGCATGTTGGATACTACGGCAGGTGGCCAAAAGTGGCGAACGCTTTCTAGCCCCGGGTAACCAGCCCAACAGTACCAGTACGGTATTAATAGTCTTCGAGACTTTCGCATCAAATAACATGCGGAAACGAACAATCTGCATCTTCGCCGAAGTCTACCAAGTACCAACAACAAATCCATGGAGCGACACGGCTATCACCTTCAATGCCAGCGACGAACCTAAATTCCGAACAGCCCGAGCACCAGCCGCATTGGTTCTCAGTCCGATAGTGGACGGCTTTCGTCTTACCAAGGTACTCATGGATGGCGGCAACGGATTAAACCTCATCTACGAGGAAACCCTCCAAAAAATGGAAATTGACTGGAGCCGCATTGAGCGAAGCAACACAACCTTTAGAGGAATAATCCCTACTCGGGAAGTATGCTGCACAGGAAAAAACACACTAGATGTAGTGTTCGGCTCGCCGGATAATTACAGGTCCGAGGAAGTCACGTTACAAGTGGCCCCGTTCGGCAGCGGATATCACGCCTTGTTAGGACGAGAGGCATTCACAATCTTCCAAGCTATACCCCATTACAGGTACATGAAGCTTAAAATGCCCGGGCCCAATGGAATCATCACTCTTGTCAGTGATCCAGATATAGCACTCCGCGCTGAAAATAAGACAGCCGCACTGGCCCTAGAGGCATTATCCGAAGCCCTAGCGGCAGAGGAACTCACTGCGCTGCGCTCCATGGTGGATAGGGACGATGTGATACTCGATAAGAGGTCTAAGTCCACCTCTTTTAAACCAGCAGACGAAATAGTCAAATTCCAGGTCCATCCAATGGACCCCACAAAGACGACCTCCATTGGGGCACAATTAAACCCTGATGTAGAAGCCGCACTACGAGAATTCCTTCGGGAAAATTAGGACATTTTTGCCTGGCACCCTTCAGATATGCCAGGAATCCCACGCAGGCTAGCAGAACACAGCCTAAATATCCTAAAAGGATTCAAGCCAGTCAAACAGGCTCTTCGGCGATTTTCCGAACCCAAAAGACAGGCAATGGGAGAGGAGCTAGCCAAACTCCTAGAAGCCAGATTCATCAGAGATATAAAACATCCGGACTGGCTAGAAAACCTGGTAATGGTACCAAAAAGGACAAATCCTGGCGCCTTTGTGTCGATTTCAAAGACCTTAACAAGGCTTGTCCAAAGGATCCTTTCCCCCTCCCCCGCATCGACCAAATCATCGATCCTTCCGCAGGGCACGATTCATTGTGCTTCCTCGACGCATACTCTGGATACCACCAAATCAAGATGGCGGAAAAAGACCAGGCCGCAACGGCATACATTACTCCATACGGACCATTCTGCTTCAACACAATGCCCTTCGGACTCAAAAACGCCGGCGCAACATATCAGCGCATGATTCAGACATGTCTAGCTACCTAGATAGGCAAAACAGTGGAGGCATACGTAGACGACGTAGTCGTTAAGACCAAACACGTCGAAACTCTAGTAGACAATTTGAGGCTTACATTCGACAACCTTCGAGCATACAACATTAAGCTCAACTCGGAAAAATGTGTTTTCGGCGTACTAGCCGGAAAGCTCTTGGGCTTCATTGTATCCGATAGAGGAATTAAAGCAAACCCAGCCAAGATCCGAGCTCTGTCACAATTGGATATCCCAAAAGACCTCAAACAAATACAAAAATTAACTGGATGCGTGGCGGCTCTAAGCCGCTTCATCTCCCATTTGGGAGAAAAGGCGCTGCCCCTCTATCGCCTCCTCCAGCGCACCGAACACTTTGAATGGACGGATGCTGCCACGGCCGGACTCGAAGAAATTAAGGCCATATTGGCAACAAATCCGGTCCTGGCCGCGCCCAACCTGGGCGAACCTATGTTATTATATATCGTGGCAACACATCAAGTTGTCAGCGCCGTACTCGTCGTCGAACGAGAAACAGAAGGGCACAAATTCCCTCTTCAAAAACCAGTGTACTACGTATCCACTGTCTTAACTCCATGCAAGTCCCGGTACCCACATTATCAAAAGATAGCGTATGCGGTGTTCATGGCATCCCGGAAGCTGCGACACTACTTTCAAGAGTGTTCCATAACGGTGGCCTCCGAAGTACCTCTCAACAATATTATAAACAATCGCGACGCGACGGGCAGGATTGCAAAATGGGCCATTGAGCTCTTACCATTTAACATAACCTACAAACCACGGCGAGCTATAAAGTCGCAAGTTTTGGCTGACTTCATCGCCGAATGGACTGAAGCCGAACTCCCTAAAGAGTACGGCGCATACTCCAATTGGATCATGCATTTCGACGGCTCCAAAATGTTGGCTGGCTTGGGGGCTGGCATCGTCTTAATGTCCCCAACCGGAGACACAGTCCAATACGTACTTCGAATAATGTACACGGACTCCAACAACGCAGCCGAATACGAGGCCCTTCTACATGGTCTCCGGATGGCAATCTCCATGGGTATTCAATGCCTAGAGGTGCGCGGGGATTCAAACCTCGCAATATCCCAAGTAAATGGAGACTTTGACGCCAAGGATCCGAAAATGGCAGCCTACCGTAACGCCGTCCTAAAAATGTCAGCTCGGTTCGAAGGACTCGAATTCCACCATGTAGCCCGGGATAATAACCAGGCAGCAGACGTGTTGGCATGCATCGGTGCAAAACGCGACGCCGTCCCTCCAAACATCTTCCTGGAGCGGCTCTTTAAGCCATCCGTATTATGGGAAGAGGAGTCCGGAAATAACAACCCGGAACCAACTGCACCACCCAACACGGAACATTCTGACACAATCGGTGGCTCAGCCAATGAAATAACACCTTCAGCCCATGAAATAATGGCAGTAATTGCCCCGTGGATGGAACCATTCCTAGCCTACCTAATCAGGCATGAACTTCCCGAAGACCACAATGATGCCCGCTGCATAGTTCGGCGATCTAAAGCCTACAATGTCCATGAGGTAGAACTTTATAAGAAAAGCACAACCGGAGTCCTTCAAAGGTGTATCTCCGAAGAGGAAGGGCAAAATCTCCTGGCTGAAATTCACGCCGGACTCGGCGGGCACCACGCCGCAGCCCGGGCCCTTGTAGGCAAGGCCTTTCGTACAGGATTGTATTGGCTGACATCCCGGGCAGATGCTCAGGACTTAGTCCAACGATGCGTCGGTTGCCAGCTCTTTGCTAATCAAAGCCACATGCCACCCACCGCCCTCAAAACTATACCCATCACTTGGCCATTCGCGGTCTGGGGGCTTGACATGGTTGGACCCCTTAAAGGGGGAACCCACAAGCAAAAATACTTATTGGTCATGGCGGACAAATTCACCAAATGGATAGAGGCCAAGCCGGTTAAAACGGCAGAATCCGGACCTGTGATAGACTTCATATCCGGGGTAGTACACCGTTTTGGCGTCCCCCACAGCATCATCACTGATAATGGCAAGAATTTCATGGCCGACGAGGTTAAACTCTGGTGCAAAAACATGGGCATCAAGCTCGACTACGCTTCAGTCTATCACCCTCAAACTAATGGTCAAGTGGAACGAGCAAATGGTCTAATCATGAGCGGCATTAAACCCAGATTAGTGCGGTCCCTCACGGAATCTAACATGCACTGGGTAGAGGAGCTCAACTCCATACTCTGGGGGCTGCGGACCACGCCAAACCGCACTACCGGATTCACACCATCTTTATGGTATACGGCCCTGAGGCAGTTTTGCCCTGCGATATAATTCATGACTCACCTCGCATGCGCATGTACGAAGAAAGAGAAGCCGAGTTGGATCGGCAAGACAGTTTGGACGCCTTAGAGGAGGAGCGCGACGTGGCAAAATCCAATTCCGCATTCTATCAGCAGCAGGCTAGAAGATATTAAAGCAGAGAAGTACGGGCCAAAACTTACAATGTTGGCGAGCTAGTTCTACACCTGTCGGACAAGAAAAAGGACAAACTTAAGCCCAAATGGGAAGGTCCCTTCATCATCGACCAAGTCCTTACCGGCGGTGCATACCGTCTATGCAACGCATCTAACAACCAACTCGAGACAAACCCATGGAACGCAGCCCGTCTCCGAAGATTCTACGCCTAGCGCCGGACTCAGAGTTCGTCTCCTTCCTCCGTCCACCTTTCATATTTTTTCGCTGTCTTTGTTTTCCCTCCTTTTCCCTCCCTCTTTCAGTACAAGCCTCTTGAGGGCTGATCTGCGCTTTGTTCGCACTAACTTGATGTGCTACTCGCACTCGTTATACCTGGGGGCTTCTTTAACAGAAGCTTATTTATATGGGCTTCATGCCCAACACATGTGTCATACTTCCGCATGTACCTTTTACTCACCATTATATGCATCGATATGACTTAAGTTTTGGCCAAGCTGGGTTGCCTGGCTCCTATGCTTACCCCTACGTTTCCGATTGTTCGGCTAGGAGGTAAAGGGAGCACCTCTGCGATTGTTACTGCCGGGTCAGCCGGATGTGTACCGCAGACTGGGTGAAGCCAAAGGCTAGCGTTCTTAAGGGAATATTCGGTCGGTGACCTGAAAGATGATTTATTACTTATTTATTTATCTGCCCCCAGATGCTTTTTCTGCTCTTTTCGCAGTCCGGACATGCACTTTAGGGCATGCCTCTCAGGGAAAGGAACCCCTAACGGAACTATTCTCCCTGGAAGATGTTTCTTACTAACCATGTAATATAACATAGCTAGTTGGGCACTTGTCTGATAAAGCACTTATGACCCCTACGCGTTGTCTCCATGCATGCCCCGGTTTTTGTATAACCGTAAGGGTATTCGGACACACTCCGGACTGTTGGGTCCCGAGGTTGAAGCGAAAAGGTCCGCAAAGACAAACAATCTACAATCCGGCTAGAAGGCGTTTTACATGTCATTTTAATCGTCAAACTGACTGATTGTACTCCTCTTCAATCCCATCTAACAAGCTGTCAAATTTACAGTCCCGTTGGGAATATTTCACGGCCAAGTCTACTTGGCCGTACATCAGGCTCACAGGGATCTCCTTCCCATCGGGCCCCACAAGTCCGACCTCGGCCATGTGGTTTGGATCAGCCTTCGTGTACCGCGTCTTCACCATGGCCCAGGCCTCCCTGGCGCCTTGACGGCAGGCCGATATCTTCCACAGACGGAAGCACTGCCGTACTCCCTGAAGCTTCTCAGCAAGCCCTCCAGGACCCTCGGGTAGGGAGACGGAAGGCCACAAGGCCTGAACGACGCCGCTCATCGCCTGCCGAACACGTTCGTGCAGTTGCAGCAGCTCGGGAAGAGGGTCTCCCGTGGAACCAGGCATCTCCTCCGCCGGACGACCCGTGAGCACACCTACAGACACATTTCTGTCAATCGACTTCCTCGCCGAACTCTTCTTTTCAAAAGAGTTTGCTCAAGCACTTACTGTAAATGCTGCGACGAAGCCGCCGATTCTCCTTTACAGAGTTAGACAGCTGGACCTGAACATCTTTTAGTTTTTCGCCCAGCTAGGTGTTGGCATCTTGGATTTTGTTCCTCTCCTGCTGCACCCTCATAAGCACCTTCTCGCCGGCCTTCAGCTAGCGCAGCAGATGTTGCTTGTCCGGATCTAGTCCGGCACCCTCTGCAATATTATTGTCAGACTATACACACACGCCGCACTTCATAAACTACTTCGATTTTCGAAATATGAATTACCAGAGGGGGTCTCTGTGGCTCCCCCGGCAGCGGCTAGTGCGGCCTCAAGTTGGGCCTTGCATTCTTGAAGCTCCTGGGATAGGTGGGTATTCGTCTCCGTAAGATCCTGCATAACAAATGATCCTTAAATCAGTTAGTTTCACTATTTTAAGTCTCGGGGGCTACTGGCATATATAACTATTAAAATTCCTCACCCGTATGTCTTTTACATACTGCTCTGTGGCTCTGGTTAAACCATCTTGAGCAGCACGGAGGTGCGCGTCTCCCGCATTAAAGGCATTCAACGCCTCTGGGGAGAAACACGCGTCACGAAAAACTGTCCGATGGCGCCTGTGATTCATGGTGCTCTCCACCTCAGACCTGGTGGCGGACAACCTGTCGGCATCCTCCGTTGGAGGAGCATCCGGCTCGCGCCTTGCGCTCGCCTCCCCCTCCGGACCAGGCGTTGGAGCCTGGCTGGCGGAGGCCTAGTTGCCAACCTCTCCGGGCTCAGTCCGGCGAGCGCTCTTTCTCCTGGAAGAATCATGAGCATTAATATACCTCCTAGGAGTCTTTCCCTTAAATGACAATGGTGCACCATACCTTTGCAGTGATGTTTTGATTCGCGCCGCACACTCTTCCGCCTGCTAGGCCGCACTGACCCTGGTTGGTCAGTCGCCGCGGGCTCGGCTTCCCGCCGTAAAGGCACCTCCTGCAAAGCACCGTTGGTGCATGGTGGTCCGAAATAAGCATTAAAAGAGTAACGGTGTCAGGACTTCGGTGGTACTCACTTGGGAAGCCGGAGATAAACCGGGGTAGTCAGCCGTAATGGCGACTAGAGCATTGTCTATGCTGAGCTGGTGGAACACCCCGTCAATCAGTTCCACCATTATGTCCGGATCCTCTCCGGAGGCCGGATCAAGGGATCTTCCCGGATCATCGGGTTGTGGAGTCGGTCTTTCTATGCCCTCCACATCCCGGCGCAGTTCCTGCATCGAAATCATAAAGTAAGACACTTATCTTTGAAAGCACGGATCGGATATATAAACGTCTGTTTACCCAGCTCCGAGGGTTATTCATGGAGAATCCATTCAATGGACTCGTGCGGACGAAGTCCTCCTTCTCCCCCTTGTACAAGCCGGACAGGATCTTCACCAGATCGGCGGCCGATCCCGGCCGCTTGCGGCGATGACGGGTGGCGTCATTCTCCCCGTTGAAATCCCACATGGGGTGGCCCCTATATTGGAGCGGCTGCACCCCTCGCATAATGCATGTGGTCATGACTCCAATCATGGTTAATCCGGAATGGGCCAATAACCGTATCCGGCCCATCAGATATTGGACGCTCCTATCGTCTTCCCGTTGAGGGCTCCGCGGGCGCCAACTCAGGCGTTTCTTCAAAGGAGCGTTGCTAAACTCTGGGAGGCCGATCCGAACTGGATCCGGCAGCGGGGCGTCTTCCATATAGAACCACTCCGAAGGCCAGTCTTCGAAAGCCTTCTTCGGGGTTCCGGATAGATATCCGGTCCCGGCTATGCGCCATATTTCGGCTCCGCCCACTTGATATATCGACCCCTCGTGAGAATGGGGTACGAGGCAAAACAGTCTCTTCCACAGCGCAAAATGGGGCTCGATGCCCAAGAACAGCTCGCAAAGAGCTACAAAGCCCGCGATGTGTAAAATGGAGGCGGGTGTAAGGTGGTGAAGTTGGAGTCCATAGAACTCCAGGAGCCCCCGGAGAAACGGATGTATGGGAAATCCGAGTCCCCTTATTAAGTAGGGGACGAAGCATACCCGCTCTCCTTTGGAGGGATTGGGGACGCTCTCCGCCTGCTTCCCACCCTTGTAGGTGGCCAGTCTGGCTCGAACTGGAACCATAAATGCTGGGGGGAAGGTATCCCTCTGCTTGGAGTGTCACTAACTCGCTATGCGGGACTGAGCATCTCCTCCAATCTCCTGGCTGAGGACTGGGAGCGCGAGAAGAGGAGCCGCGTCGACTGTCCATGTTGGAATGGATTTTTGTCAGATGCGCTTCGATGAGTACTTGCGGAAGGAGGATGGTGTGATTCGGATCTGGATCCTCGCCTCTCTTATAGGCGGCTTATTCGCGCAGCTAGGGGGGTAAAACATAAAAATACCCTGGCTTTTCGCATTCATACAACACGTGGAAGAAGGCCATTATTGGACGTGGAAGCCAAGGAGCGCAACATTTATGAAGAAACCGGACACTATTCAGCAAACACATGGAACATGGAGGGGAACCCGCCTTGCAAATGCCAAAGACAATATACGCGCCGGACTCGTCGTCATTGAAGCCTGGTTCGGGGGCTACTGAGGGAGTCCTGGATTAGGGGGTGTCCGGATAGCCGAACTATCATCATCGGCCGGACTCCAAGACTATGAAGATACAAGATTGAAGACTTCGTCCCGTGTCCGGATGGGCCTTCCTTGGCGTGGAAGGCAAGCTTGCCAATATGGATATGTAGATCTCCTACCATTGTAACCGACTCTGTGTAACCCTAGCCCTCTCCAGTGTGTATATAAACCGGATGGCTTTAGTCCATAGGACGAACAACAATCATACCATAGGCTAGCTTCTAGGGTTTAGCCTCCTTGATCTCGTGGTAGATCTACTCTTGTAATACCCACATCATCAATATCAATCAACCAGGACGTAGGGTTTTACCTCCATCAAGAGGGCCCGAACCTGGGTAAAACATGGTGTCCCTTGTCTCCTGTTACCATCCGCCTAGACGCAGAGTTCGGGACCCCCTACCCGAGATCCGCCGGTTTTGACACCGACAGCCTCCCTCAACAATGTTCGTCTTCAGGGGATCTTCTTCCAGAGATGACGGAGAGCAAAACGCCTCCTCCTACTTCTCCGCCTCATGAGGCGGACAACCCTGAGGTGTCGTCCCGGAGGATCTCCCCCGATCCGCAAAGACCAAAAGCTCACTCTTCGGCCGTTCGAAGTCCGGGGTTTTCAGCTCCTAGAGAGACCAACAAAAAAAGGCCCAGATTGTCTGATGTGCAACCGGACACATTGATGGGTCTTTTGCAGCAAGCAGCTATCTCAGAGGCACATCGTACCTTAATGGGTACGGTGGTTGAGAGGATTTCATCCGCAAAAAGCGGGTTGAATGAAGCTTTTACGAGCCTGCTAAGAGGCTTTGAGGTACGCAAAGTGATATATATAATTTTGATTGTACCGTACATGCAAGGTGTACTTTGTATAGATAGTATCCCTTGAGACTCTGGTTGCCATCCGGACGAGGCAAGCAGAGGATCATAGTCTCAGGTAATGATAGCGCTGATTCTGTACGCATGCGACTGCATATCCGGCGGCTGACCAAACTGCTGAATTAGCCGAACTAAGGCGGCAACTTGACATGGCGGATGCGGACATCACGCTTGTGAACAAGCGGCTTGGAGAGGCACAGGGTATGTATATTTGTGTGGTCAGCAAATATTAATAAGAGCATGATGCTAGGATTTATAATATGCTTTGACTGCAGATGGTGCTGCCGCCGTGGAGACGCTTCGGGCAGAGCTTGCCCGGGCCAAGGAGCAAGCCAGGAGAAGCGATGCGGCCGCCATGAAGGAAGTTGAAGACTTAAAGGTCGAACAGGCTGCTCATCACCAAAGTGAGGATAAAATAGCCAACATGGCTCTTGAGCTACCAAAGGCTGCCAGCCGATATGAGCTTCTCAAAAGGGAAAACCAAACAAAAATGGTTGACCTAAAGAAGGCCTTACAAGCAGCAAAGGAAACCCGCTCTGAAATCAGAGCGGTGCGGGAGGAGCTTCGGCAAGCCGGTGATATAGCGGCTGGGAAGCCCTTTTTATTGCAAACGAAATTCGGCGATCCGAAGTATGCCCCTCTTGATCAATTGTGGAGTTCTTCAGATGCATACTTGAATTTGGCAAAGAGTGCTGCTGATGCGACGTAGTATTTCAAAGATCGAGAAGATCATGAGGTGGAAATATTGTTCTGGTCGCAGTTCAGTGCTCTAAGGCGTCCGCTGCTATTGAATGAGAAAATGGCCGAATGGGCCGAGCTCCATAGGTTATACGGGCTTGCCATGAAGGCCGTCGTGGACCACCTGTGGCCGAAGGAACCAAGTCCGGATAGTTATTTTGGTTTGGTGCAATGATTTATTTGTGATGTGCCGCATATCGACGCTGTCAAGAGGTCGGCATGCATAGAGGGTGCGCGGATGGCCCTTGCCCATGTTAAGACGTATTGGGCGAAGATGGAGGCCACCGATATTGCAACCAGGGGTCCGCCCGGGGCTAGGACTCGCCCGAGCACTATTTTGAACAAGTCTTAGAAGGTGCCCATTTAATAGAGGCTCAGTCCTCAAAGAATACCATGTTCCAGTGACATGTATCTTGATTGCAAAAACAATGCTTTTGATAATAAAGGCTATATTTATACTTTTGCCCGTAAAGTATTGTAGTGCCTCCTGTGCGGCCGCTTATGTATATATGTATATAACCTGAAAGTTTGCAGTCGTCAGCTTCAGCCCCCTCACATATAATGCGGGGGTGTTCGGCAAAGCGCGTAATCACACTTGATCCAACGTCTTGGTCCGTTAAGGAGGTGGTAGCGTGGCGAACGAGGCAATCGGACTATATAACTTTAACACTTTCACTTAGCCATAGGAGGTTGACGGTGGGGCTACCATATAGCCCCTGGTATGTCTGCGTTCATCCGAATACGGTGCGTGTACATATGTGACCGGGAAACCGGTCCTTCGTTAATGCGGAGGAATCACGAAGATTCCGCTGAGACATCGAGTGGTTGACTAGTCTCTCGCTTTATCATGACAGTCAGTTTTCGGCTTTCTCTACTGAGGTGCTCATCTGGATGAACCAGGGCACAATCGCAGTAGTTCTCCCGGTGCCACCTTAGCCAATAGAGCGGAACATAAGGTAGCAAAACACGGGATCCGGGCAAACCCAACTATTGACCAAAGACATGATTCGGAGCTGATGCATATAAGGCCAAACTCGCGACGCCGAACACTCCTGAAGGTATTCAGAGTTTACAACATATACTGGGCTGAGTACCGCCCTCTATAATGAGCCCTGAATTTCTAGGTACGCACATTAATCCGGCATGACGAAAGGGCGGCTGTGGTGAGAGCATAGATCCCAAAAACACATTGGTTGTTGCCCTTGTAACGTCTATTTTTGATCTGTGAATCATAAGCTTGCCAACAACGCCGGTATCCCTCTTGGTCAATTTAAGTACCAGGAGGGTGTGGGTCAACAAGAGACAGTAAAAAAAGGTTTACACGGGGACTTAATCTAAAAAGAAACCTTAGAACTAGGCCCTGCTGCACGTCTACGCCTTTATCTCCATTTTGCCGTATCCTGGAAGGGTGTAGCACAATGGTCATCTATAAAAAGAAAGAAAAACCTAGGTGAAAGAATCTGGTGTGACTGTATGTAAAGTCGGTCAATCTTAATGAACCATGAAAAACTCAATCTCTTGAGCGTAAATACGGTCGGGCCAAACAATGGGCCTTTTTTGCATGCGGGCGGCCCCTAGCACCACATATGGGGGCCTAGCCATTAATCAAGCTCAGGTTTATCTGGGCTGCTACAACTAGTGGTGCGCCGGACATGTCTAGCCGTGTCCGTGGTCTCGAAGACCGATTAGTTACTCGGGTTGGAGGGGTCGTTCAGTGGTTCGGCTGCTAGAGCCGCCACGTAGTCTTCCGCGCGAAGAGAACGCTCTGTTTTTCCGCTGATAGTAATGACGCCGCGTGGACTGGGCATCTTAAGTTTGAGATAAGCATAATGCGGTACTGCGTTGAAATGAGCGAAGGCCATTCTTCCGAGTAGTGCATGATAGCCGCTCCGGAACGAAGCGATGTCGAAGATTAGTTCTTTGCTTCAAAAGTTGTCGGGAGAACCGAATACAACCTCTAACATCAAAGAGCCCGTGCAGCGGGCCTCTACGCCTCGTATTACTCTGTTAAAGGTAGTATTGCTTTGGTTGATTCTCGACGGGTCTATCCCCATCTTGCGGATAGTGTCCTGATATATCAGATTATGACTACTGCCGCCTTCCATGAGGACTCGGGTGAGATGGTATCCGTCAATTATTGGGTCGAGCACCAAGGAGGCCGAACCTCTTGTTGGAAATATGCCCTAGAGGCAATAATAAAATGGTTATTATTATATTTCTTTGTTCATGATAGTTGTCTATTATTCATGCTATAATTGTGCTATCCAGAAATCGTAATACATGTGTGAATATATAGATCACAACACGTCCCTAGTGAGCCTCTAGTTGACTAGCTTGTTGATCAACAAATAGTCATGGTTTCCTGACTATGGACATTGGATGTCATTGATAACGGGATCACATCATTAGGAGAATGATGTGATGGACAAGACCCAATCCTAAGCATAGCACAAAGATCGTGTAGTTCGTTTCGCTAGAGCTTTTCCAGATGTCAAGTATCATTTCCTTAGACCATGAGATTGTGCAACTCTCGGATACCGTAGGAGTGCTTTGGGTGTGCCAAACGTCACAACGTAACTGGGTGACTATAAAGGTGCACTACGGGTATCTCCGAAAGTGTCTGTTGGGTTGGCACGAATCGAGACTGGGATTTGTCACTCCGTATGACGGAGAGGTATCTCTGGGCCCACTCGGTAATTCATCATCAAACTGAGCTCAAAGTGATCAAGTGTCTGGTCAAGGGATCATGCATTACGGTACGAGTAAAGTGACTTGCTGGTAACGAGGTTAAACGAGGTATTGGGATACCGACGATCGAATCTCGGGCAAGTAACGTACCAATTGACAAAGGGAATTGTATACAGGATTGATTGAATCCTCGACATCGTGGTTCATCCAATGAGATCATCGAGGAGCATGTGGGGGCGAACATGGGTATCCAGATCCCGCTGTTGGTTATTGATCAGAGAGGCGTCTCGGTCATGTCTGTATGTCTCCCGAACCCGTAGGGTCTACACACTTAAGGTTTGGTGACGTTAGGGTTGTTGAGATATTAGTATGCAGTAACCCGAAAGTTGTTCGGAGTCCCGGATGAGATCCCGGATGTCATGAGGAGTTCCGAAATGGTCCAGAGGTGAAGATTTATATATAGGAAGTTTAGTTTCGACCATGGGGAAAGTTTTGGTGGTCACCGGTACTGTACCGGGACCACCGAAAGGGTCTCAGGGGTCCATCGGGTGGGGCCACCTATCCCGGAGGGCCCCATGGGCTGAAGTTCCCCCCCCCCCTTGCCCCCCCCTACGCCTAGGGTTGGAAACCCTAGGGGTGGGGGGCG
The DNA here is from genome assembly GCF_002162155.2 of Triticum dicoccoides. NCBI lineage: Eukaryota > Viridiplantae > Streptophyta > Magnoliopsida > Poales > Poaceae > Triticum > Triticum dicoccoides. The sequence goes on along the minus strand of NC_041385.1, from coordinate 313,908,924 downwards.
CCTCACTTGCCTTGGGGGGCAAGCCACCCCCCTTGGCCGCCGCCCCCCTTGGAGATTGGAACTCCTAGGGCCGGCGCCCCCCTAGGGGCCCTATATAAAGAGGAGGGAGGGAGGGCAGCCGCATCCCAAGTCTCTGGTGCCTCCCTCTCCCCTGGTACACCTCTCCCTCTCGCAAGTGCTTGGCGAAGCCCTGCCGAGATCGCTGCTGCATCCACCACCACGCCATGGTGCTGCTGGATCTTCATCAACCTCTCCCTCCCCTTTGCTGGATCAAGAAGGAGGAGACGTCTTCCCAACCGTACGTGTGTTGAACGCGGAGGTGCCGTCTGTTCGGCGCTAGGATCTCCGGTGATTTGGATCACGACGAGTACGACTCCCTCAACCCCGTTCTCTTGAATGCTTTCGCGCGTGATCTACAAGGGTATGTAGATGCACTCCCCTCTCTCGTTGCTAGATGACTCCATGGATTGATCTTGGTGAAGCATAGAAAAATTTTGTTTTCTACAATGTTCCCCAATAGTGGTATCAGAGCTAGGTCTATGCGTAGTTACTATGCACGAGTAGAACACAAACTTGTTGTGGGCGTAGATGTTGTCAATTTTCTTGCCACTACTAGTCTAATCTTTCTTCGGCGGCATCGTGGGATGAAGCGGCCCGGACTGACCTTACACGTACGCTTACGTGAGACAGGTTCCACCGACTGACATGCACTAGTTGCATAAGGTGGCTAGTGGGTGTCTGTCTCTCCCACTTTAGTTGGAGCGGATTCGATGAAAAGGGTCCTTATGAAGGGTAAATAGAAATTGGCATATCATGTTGTGGTTTTACGTAGGTAAGAAACGTTCTTGCTAGAAACCTATAGAAGCCACGTAAAAACTTGAAACAACAATTAGAGGACATCTAACTTGTTTTTGCAGCAGATGCCTTGTGATGTGATATGGCCAAAAGGATGTGATGAATGATATATGTGATGTATGAGATTGATCATGTTCTTGTAATAGGAATCACGACTTGCATGTCGATGAGTATGACAACCGGCAGGAGCCATAGGAGTTGTCTTTATTTTTTGTATGACCTGCCTGTCATTGAATAACGCCATGTAAATTACTTTACTTTATTGCTAAACGTGTTAGCCATAGAAGTAGAAGTAATCGTTGGCGTGACAATTTCATGAAGACACAATGATGGAGATCATGATGATGGAGATCATTGTGTCATGCCGGTGACGAAGATGATCATGGCGCCCCGAAGATGGAGATCAAAGGAGCAATATGATATTGGCCATATCATGTCACTATTTGATTGCATGTGATGTTTATCATGTTTTACATCTTATTTTCTTAGAACGACGGTAGCTTAAATAAGATGATCCCTCGAAATAATTTCAAGAAAGTGTTCCCCCTAACTGTGCACCGTTGCGAAGGTTCGTTGTTTCAAAGCACCACGTGATGATCGGGTGTGATAGATCCTAACGTTCGAATACAATGGGTGTAAGCCAGATTTACACACGCAATACACTTAGGTTGACTTGACGAGCCTACCACGTACAGACATGGCCTCGAAACACGGAAGACCGAAAGGTCGAGCATGAGTCGTATAGAAGATATGATCAACATGAAGACGTTCACCGATGATGACTAGACATCTCACGTGATAATCGGACACGGCCTAGTTGACTCGGATCATGTTTCACTTAGATGACTAGAGGGATGTCTGTCTGAGTGGGAGTTCATTGAATAATTTGATTAGACGAACTTAATTATCATGAACTTAGTCTAAAATCTTTACAATATGTCTTGTGATCAAATGGCCCACGCTAATGTTGCCCTCAACTTCAACGCGTTCCTAGAGAAAACCAAGCTGAAAGATGATGGCAGCAACTATACGGACTGGGTATGGAACATGAGGATCATCCTCATAGCTGCAAAGAAAGATTATGTCCTGGAAGCACCGCTAGGTGAAGCACCCATCCCAGAGAACCAAGATGTTATGAACTCTTGGCAGTCTCGTGCTGATGATTACTCCCTCGTTCAGTGCGGCATGCTTTACAGCTTAGAACTGGGGCTCCAAAAGCGTTTTGAGCAACACGGAGCATATGAGATGTTCAAAGATATTAAAATGGTTTTCCAAGCTTATGCCCGGGTCGAGAGATATGAAGTCTCTGACAAGTTCTTCAGTTGTAAGATGGAGAAAAATAGTTTTGTCAATGAGCACATACTCAAAATGTCTGGGTTGCACAACCGCTTGACTCAGCTGGGAGTTAATCTCCCGGATGATGCGGTTATTGACAGAATCCTTCAGTCGCTTCCACCGAGCTACAAGAGCTTTGTGATGAACTTCAATATGCAGGGGATGGAAAAGACCATTCCTGAGGTATATTCAATGCTGAAATCAGCCGAGGTAGAGATCAAAAAGGAACATCAAGTGTTGATGGTGAATAAAACCACTAAGTTCAAGAAAGGCAAGGGTAAGAAGAACCTCAAGAAGGACGGCAAGGGAGTTCGGCCAGGAGTCTCCTGACAGGGAGAGAGATTTAACGAGTTTAGCACGTTGCCCAAGGGCGAGTGCTGTAAGATATCCATGAAGCTAAACTCCATGATCGGTGCCCAGTTAGGTATGATGGGCACGGATGCACGTGGTTCGGAGCCTATGGCCGGGGACGAGTCCGAGGGTCCGATAACACAGACCTCCTTGGAAGTGATATCTGTGTTCGGCTCTATCGCGGCTGAGTGTGCGGCCTCCGTGGCGGGGTCCATCCACCCGTCCTCGGATGGCATGATCTGCTCTGGATTTAAAGCCGGGGCAGCTGCAGGTGTGATCTCCCGAACACCATCCGATGGCAGATGTAAGTCATGCTCATCGTGACTGTAGGACGCACCTGTCATGGGCTCGAATTCGTAGAAGATCAAGTCTCCGCGGATGTCGGTAGTGTAATTCATGCTTCCAAACCTGACCTGATGGCCAGGAGCATAGCTATCGATCTGCTCCAGCTGGCCAAGCGAATTGGCCCGCAGTGCGAAGCCGCCGAATACGAAAATCTGTCTGGGGAGGAAAACCTCACCCTGGATCTCGTTGTTGTGGTTGATTGAAGGAGCCATCAAACCTTATTGTGATGGCACAGTGGAACTCTCAATGAAAGAACCAATGTCGGTGTCAAAACCGGCAGATCTCGGGTAGGGGGTCCCGAACTGTCCGTCTAAGGCTAATGGTAACAGGAGGTGGGGGACACAATGTTTACGCAGGTTCGGGTCCTCTCTATGGAGGTAATACCCTACTTCCTGCTTGATTGATCTTGATGATATGAGTACTACAAGAGTTGATCTACCACGAGATCGTAGAGGCTAAACCCTAGAAGCTAGCCTATGATTATGACTGTTGTTATCCTACAGACTAAACCCTCCGGTTTATATAGACACCGGAGGGGGCTAGGGTTACACAGAGTCGGTTACAAAGAACGGAATCTACATATCTGAATTGCCAGGATTGCCTTCCACACAAAGGAGAGTCCCACCCGGACATTGGACGAAGTCTTCAATCTTGTGTCTTCATAGTCCAACAGTCCGGCATAAGCATATAGTCCGGCTGTCCGAGGACCCCTTAATCCAAGACTCCTTCAGCCACCTCTTGACCAAGTCAAACGGACCAGCCTTTTCACAGGAATGGGCCTCTGTTGGGACGTGCCATGTGTCGACGTATCATAGGCGCCTTTGGTCCAATGAGTGGATGACATCTGTCCCAACGGTGAGCCCACATGTGTTTCCTCCAGCTAATGATGATTTTACACATGGAAAATCCCCATTGGTTGGGGCTGTTAACGGGTTATCGAATCCAAAACCGGACCCGATAGCTTAACGGCAAGCCGTTATGATGGATGCCACATGTTGGTCACCCTTGATGAAAGCACTTCTATGACGCGCATTTTATCGTCATGGAAGTGGATACTTCTGTGATGATAATTTTGGTAATGTCATGGAACATTCTACGACAGCACAGGTATGACTATCTTGATTCTGTCATAAAATCGTCATGGATGTACATGCATGACAGAAAATGTGACCTACTATGACAAACACGTATCATCACGGAAGTGTATTTTTTTGTAGTGGAAGCACCGGGAATTAAGTCGATCTAATGCTCAATCCCTCGAATAGGTGGTAATCCCGGTGACACGTCTTGTGGAAATACGTAAGCGAACTCCTGCAAAATGTTAGTGACAATAGGAGCCAAAGAGGAAGGCACGTCCTCGAATGAAAATAATGCTTCTTTGCACACAAAAGCATAGCAAACAGATTTGCTGAAATCTAGCTCATCAATATCAGATTTGGTGGCAAGTAAACATGCACTTTTCAATTTAATTTCAGAAGCAACACTAGACGGTTTATTATTAGGCTTCATTTGTTGCTCAAATTCTTTTGCCACAATCTTATTTTCACTCTTAGTTTTCTCCTGTTTTGCTTTATTAGCTCTACTAATATCATCTTTCAAAATGGAATCAAGAGTCATAGGAAGCAGAGTAATATGTTTATCCCTATGAACAAGAGTATATTGATTGTTTCTACCATGCTGTATAGATTTTTTATCAAATTGCCATGGTCTATCAAGTAATAAGGAACAAGCTTGCATGGGGACCACATCACGATCAACACAATCAGCATATGTAGGGATACTAAAATGCACACAAATAGTACGTGTTACATTAACCTTGCCGTTGTTGTTTAACCATTGGATGTACTCCCTCCGTCCCAAAATTCTTGTCTTAGATTTGTCTAGATACAGATGTATCTAATACTGTGACTTGATACATCCATTTCTGGAAAAATGTAAGACAAGAATTTTGGGACGACGGGAGTAGTAAGGATGTGGATGTGGTTTGTGATGAGAGATAGCTTCTCCACCATCTCCATGCTAGCCAAGTTGTTGCAGCTCCCTCCATCTATGATGACGCGAACAGAACATTCCTTCGCAACTCCCTTTGTATGGAACAAATTATGCCTCTGATTTTGCTCAGCTTGTGTGACCTGCACACTTAAAACACGTTGAGCAACTAAACTTTCATACTTGTCAGCGTCTTCAGCAGCCATGTATTGCGTATCATGTTTAGAATCATCTCCATCGTGATCTTCACTTGTAATAACAGCCAAAGTCTCCTCATCATAGTCACTAGCGGACTCATACCCACCATCCTCAGTAGCAATCATCACACACTGAGATTTGCATTTTCTCACATAATGACCTCTTCCCTTCCAACGACGACAAATGATATCACTTGGGTGTCCTGTTGATGCCATGGAAGAAGAAGAGCTCTGTGCAGGCCTAGCAGGTGTGCTATTGGCAGATAGTGGTTGTTGTGTCTGCTTTCTTGTATCACGGCTAAAGGTAGCAGCTGATGGAGGTGTTGGCGCAGTGGAAGTAGAGGACGCACACGGTGTCCATGATGAAGATCGACCTGCAGAAAAGTTAGTTCGCGCCAATGCATGTCGATCCTGCACTTCACGTTTAGCTTTACAAGCAAGATGGAATAAACGAATGATATTATGATATTCCTTATACTCTAAAATAGTCTGAATCTCTTTATTTAATCCACCCATAAAGCGTGCAAGCATAGCTTCGTTATCCTCAAGAATACCACATCTAATCATACCAATTTGCAATTCCTAATAATATTCCTCTACAAAAAAATTCCTTGTCTTAAACGCTGCAATTCTTTAAGCAATTCACGTTGATAATATGGGGGAACCCAACGAGTACGCATAGCAGTTCTCAAAGCAGCCCAAATAGCTGGAATAGGATATAATCTACAATGTTCAGACCACCAAACAGAAGCAAAGCTAGTGAATTCACAAACAGCAGCAGCAACACGTCTATCCTCAGGATATTGTAAGCATGTGAAATGTTGTTCAGTTTCTAACTCCCAAGTAAGATAGACATCACGAATGTATCGACCCTCAAATGGTGGAATTCAGTTTAGGAACATGGTCATAATCTCATACCTGAGCTGGTAGTTCAGCCCTACCATTGCGATTATTTGAATGTGGACAACCTGGTGCTGTTGGTTGCATGTAGTTCTAATTTTGATCAACCTTATCCTCGTAATCGCCCGCATAATCGTCATCCTTCTCGACACCAGCAGTAGTAGCAGGAGCCAAAGAAGCATCAATAGTAGGTACAGTAGCACCAGAAGTTTGGCCATCCTCAATAGGAACACGCTTCGATCGTCCTAACTGATTCGGAAGGGGGCATTGTTGTCATCGTTGCAGAGGTGCGACAGGTGCACCTGTGGTGGTTGTGGAAGATGCATGATCAATTCATTAGACTTGTTATCCAGCTTTGTCTCGAACGACTTCTCCATGTCATCTATCTTCTCCAGGGCCTCTTCAAATCTGCTTAGCACATCTCCCACCTGGCCACTCATCATTTGCTAAAATTTATCATGCAACTCCTTGTTCGTCATTTTCTCCCAATCAATCTCGTCGGCTTGTGGTCCTACCATGGTTAGCAGCAATAGAAATACACAAGAATATAATCCTACAAACTACTATGAAGTGGCAGGCTGTCACAAATCCGTCAAGCAAATCTCAAATTCTTACTAGTTCTTACCTAGCAGTAGGTGGTGATCAGCAACTATTGTAGTCAAAACTCTCAAAGCTTGGACAGAGCGATTGCCAGGTGGTGTCAAACGCGTGACGTAGATGTGTGTGGAGCTAGGAAGTCTTATAATATGGTAGCAAAAATGTCAGCAATAATCAATTCAGATATGCAAAGTTGAATACACGCTCAACGACGGTACTGTGCTGGTCCTTGGCTAGACCGTGCTAGAGATGCGAGCCTAGAACACTAACAAAATCACGGCACGGCACGATAACAAGGGAAAAGCACACTCTGAAAATAAAAGAAACCTTCACTCTTTTTTTGCGCTCCTCTTTTTATTTTTTTGCAAAAAGTCACTATAATGGCAAGTGTCTCAAAACTCTTCCCAAGTCAAAGTAACAGGATAGGCATGAAATTTTTTGACTATTTTTTTGGAAATCAGGGCAGCGATGACGAAAAAGTGCGACAAAAATTGACTATGATGGCGAGTGTCTCAAAACGCTCCTTGGGACCTAAAAACATGATAGGAAAAAAATATTTTCGGTCGCCGAAATTTTGGCCTAAAAACTACCCGGGGTCTCCAGACTCTTTTTTTCTCCAAAACCTACTCAGGCAAGGAAATAGATAGATCTCGAAAACAACCCTACTATGAAAAGAACTCGGAATGATGGTGGATATATGGTGGTGGTATATGGTTGCGGTGGTGGATATATGGCGGCGGCGGTGGTATATGGATACGGATCGGTGGTGGTATATGGATACGGATCGGTGGTGGCATATGGATTCAGAGTGGTGGCGTATAAGCGGTGGTGGTAGATGGCAGGGGCGATGATGATAGTGCGGCAGCGGCGTGACAACATATAACCAGAACTCAAAACTCTAAAAGACTAGACACTAAGACCAGCAACTTGACACGATTATGCAACCGCAAATTCAACAAAGAAAAATACTAAAAAAGACTATGCAAAGGCTCAGACTGGTTCAAATATGATGAACTAACCCTAATTGTTTTTGGCTTTTTCGTGGACTGTAGGTATGAAGAACAGACTCGATCTAAACTATGAAAGACTGTAAAATCGCACCGAGCAACCTGGAAATCTGATACCACTTGATAGAGGCAAAGATGTCCCATCTTTCAATGAGATGGTGGCTATCATTTTGGGTGGAGTAGACTTCGATGATCCGACTACGAAATTGCGAGGACATCGCGCCTTAGCAATCGCTAAACCAACTACGAGAGGTTATTGACCGCACCGGAGCACGATCAACCTGACCACGAGGGTCTATTTCCTGCAAGCAAACGAAGAACAAGCAAGAAACTGAGATTGCAATCTAGATATTACGAATATAAGAGGAAAGCTTTATTGATGAACGTGGGGTTTTATGGCGTCTTTGTCTGGTTGTTGAACACAAATGAAGTACGCGAAGTTGCAGCTATGGCGAACTTTAATCTAAACAAAACCCAAAGTCTAAACTATGCCCTAAGGGCTGTATATATGGAGGAAGAGGGGGAAATTTCGTGGCCCATGGGGAAGGGGTCCAAAACCAACCATATCTCTTGTTTCCCCACACATACGGACTCTAAAAACAGCCTATACTCTAGTATTTCTAAATTACAATGGTCTAGCCCAATAATAAGGCGACGCAACACCTATAATCATTGTTCAAGATATCTTCCGATTCACCGATTAATCTTCCGATTTATCGCTAATCGGGGGGTGACCGATAAGATTATGACTTATCTTTGCCATTTATCTTTTGGATCGATTTATCGTTCTGACAAGCGATTTATCGGGAATCTACCGATAAATTAGACCTATTCATAGCACGATGTTTGCAAAAACTATGTTTATTTATGTTTTGTGGACCTTGATACGAAATATGTAATATTTTTCTATTTTGTTTGCCATTATACAAGGATTCAAAGGCTCGAAATCAAGGTAACGCTTCTGTCAAATATTGTTTTGGTGTTGAATATGGCGTATTTTAGTGTTGGGAACCTGATATTTGCAAAAACAAAATATTCGATTAATAGTCGACCGATAAAATCGATTAATCGGTCGATTTCCGATTAATCTCTAATCCCTAGCTGACCGAAATGATAACGATAAGCGATATCCTCAACATTGCCTATAATAGCCTCGGGATGAAATTTAGGAAGTGGCATCTTGTATATTTCATCCAAGCCTTCATATTATGGTGGCTTCAAAGTCCTGAAATCATCACTTGAAACTCTAGTCTTGTTTCCCTTGCGCATGCCATCATCTCCATGCTTGATCTTGCTCAAGTGATCATCCCTCTTGTCAATGCTAGGACCTTTATTGGTAAGCAAAACAAACGTATCCAATTTAGGCAGCATCATATTCTCATGAACATTAGAATCATTACCAAGAAACGAAAGTACGTGATAATTTAATTGGCATGCGTGAGCTCTAGTAATTGGTCTAGTATATGTAGCAGTAGGGGTTGTGGGTGTAACAATGGTATTGATGTCCTCATCAGAGGGGTTCTGACTTAACACAGAAGATAAACTCTCATCACCCTATTCTCCTCGACAATCGATTCGTCAAGCGATGTTGATCACTCGTGGTAGATACTTGAAGGCGATCTCCGAACCTTTACAGACTTCTTCTTCGAGAACCACAATCACTCTTGGTCTCTGAAGAAACTGACACCAAACCATCTAGAGAGTTTGCAGCTCTCAGGAGTAATAGGCGGGGCATACTAAACTTAGATTCCAATGATGCCAAACCACTATCTAATCCTTCGGCTCTAGGTTTTTTTCCTCTTGGTGGATTTTAAACTCAAATCGCTCAGAGAAGGGGTCGCTCAAAAATCTTCTCAGGAATCAAACGGAGTAGCTACCAAAAAAAGCCGGTGCAGGGTGGCTATTTATAGCTGCAACCTTCCCAGATGGGAAATTACCATTTCGGACACGAGGTCCAGCCAATGGCCAACCGACACGTTCACAACGGTTGGATTTTGGAGCAACGATAACATTACTTGAGGAACAAGTAATGCTAACTCCTCGGTCCGAGACAAATCTCTCGTAGCGAAGAAGATCACAGTCTCTTGCTGGCAAGTATTTACTCAGAGCACAAAGAGATTTCTCTCATAGCTTTCATAGGATTTGGGTTTAGCATCAGAGAATCAAAGCTTCGAACTATACACCCCTCTAATAATACGGTGGTCCTATGACTCAATGCAAGAAGAAGAACAACGAAATAAATGATATGTCTTCATCTTGTCTTCATTCTTCATCGGGCGCAATCATTTGCTTCGAACATGCACCGAACAAATTGCTTGGACTTCGGCAATTTTTAGGGGTCAATCTTGTTAGCTTTATCTTCAGTGATAACCTTCACTGCCGTGCAAGAAGATTATCTTCGTCGTTTGCTTCAAACTCCTCGATACTTCAGGGACCTATTACTCTGTGTGCACTAGCAAACACATAAGTCCCATAGTGTTTATGTCAACAAACTCCAAAACATAAGGGGCCTATCATTGCACCAATAGTTGTGCCCACCTCGGACACCTTCCCGACTCCGTTTTCCCCTCGTTTTGCTTGTTTCCCAAGATAAAAAATCTTTATATACCCCCTGAATGTATTAACCACTACATCGCAGAGAAATCTTATGTTCTTCTTTCACGCTGTTTTTCTGAAAGATAGATCGCCATGGCCGCTCCGAGCTCCTCCAAGGACAAGTTCTTTGAGAACATCATCAACCCGTATTTACGGGAGGTGATGCAGCACGTAATACGTCTCCAATGTATCTATAATTTATGAAGTATTCATGCCATGTTTACAACAATTTTATATGGTTTTGGTATGATTTGATTAGAACTAACCTGGACTGACGCTGTTTTCAGCAAAACTGTCATGGTGTCGTTTTTTGTGCAGAAATAAAAGTTCTCGGAATGGGCTGAAAATTTACGGTCATTTTTTATGGACCAAAAGAGACCCCCCCGAAGCACCGGAGCCGGGCTAGGAAGTGACCGAGGTGGCCACAAGCCGCCAGGGAGCGCCCTAGGGGGTCGGGCATGCCCCTAAGGCTTGTGGGCCCCTCGGGCACCCCCTTGACGTGAGACCAACGCTAAAAATTCTTATAAATCCCTAAACCTCTGAAAATAAACCTAGATTAGAAGTTCCGCCACTAAAAGCCTCTGTAGCCACGAAAAATCAATCTAGGCCCTCTCCGGCAGCCTGCCGAAGGGGGTCATCATCACCGGAGGCCATGGAGGAGGAAGCCGGAGGGGGCCATCATCACCGTGGAGGCCAAGGACCAGAGGGAGAACCTCTCCCCATTTAGGGGGGAGGCCATGGAGGAGGAAGAACTAGGGGGAGACTCTCTCCCCCTCTCTCTTGGTGGCGCTGGAGTGCTGCCGAGGGAACCATCGCTGCGGTGATCATCTTCATCAACACAACCTTCTCCATCACCGTCCTCATCTCTTTTAAGTGGTCCACTCTCCCGCACCCTGCTGTAATCCCCTACTTGAGCATCGTCCTTTATGCAACATATTATGATCCAATTATGTGTTGCCATCCTATGATGTTTTGAGTAGATTTCTTTTATCTTTTGGGTTGATTGTTGATCTAGATTGGTTTGAGTTGTATGTTTTATTTTAGTGTTGTCCTATGGTGCCTTCCGTGCCACGCACACATGAAGGATTCCCACTGTAGGGTGTTGCAATACGTTCATGATTCGCTTATAGTGGGTTGGTAGAGTGATAGAAGCTTAAACACGAGTAAGGGGGTTGTTGCATATGGGATAAAGGGGACTTGATACTTTAATGTTATGGTTGGGTTTTACCTTAATGATTTTTAGTAGTTGCGGACGCTTGCTAGAGTTCCAATCATAAGTGCATATGATCCAAGTAGAGAAAGTATGTTAGCTTACGCCTCTCCCTCATATAAAATTGCAATGATGATTACTGATCTTATTAACAATTGCCTAGGACAATTTCACACACGGACCCATCATTATTCCACACTCGCTATTTATAACATATAGTAATATATTCTAACTTTATGTTAACAGTGCCTATTTTTATATTTAGTTCTCCAATATCATGCAAAGCTATCCTCTTTGTACCCACAATGTGGTTTTATTTCTCGTTTCTAGATGGAAGCAAACATTCGGTGTACGTAGAGTCGTATCAATGGCAGATAGGACTTGAGAGAATATTGATCTTACCTTTAGCTCCTTGTGGGTTCGACACTCCATACTTATCACTTCCACCTTTGGAAATTGCTACGATGATTCCTTGCACTTGGGATTATCAGCACGCTCAAGCCATTGAGATGCATGGGGGGTGCTCCACATCCGAGACATCCAGGGGCCCAAGGGGAAGGGGACCGTGGAGGCCAGGCTCGAAGCCATGGAGCAGGAGGTCTTCAAGTGCAAGGGGATGGTGGAGAGCGGACTCAACGCCAATCACCTCATGATTACATATTTCACCCGTGATCACAAGGTGGATGGCCAGTCCATGAAGGACGTCGTCTTCACCCTCAACGAGCAAATCAACTTTCTGCAAAGCCAAATCTATGATCTCCAAAATCAAGTCTTTGAATATGAGGCAAGATTTAAAGGTATGGGTTTGACTGCCAGTTGCAGGACTCGTGAGACCCATGCTTCCTCTTATGATGGTGAGCCTCTGCCATGGAAGTCGGAGGGCAAACTTACTACCTCATCACCACCACCACCACCACCTTCTTCACCACCAAAAGAGACTTGAGTATCGGGTATGGGCACTCCCCTTGGCTTGTGCCGAGCTTGGGGGAGGTGCCTCGGTATCGTATCACACCATCTCTTTTGACTTTATCTATCTTAGTTCGATCTTTAGTTATCTTTTGAATTAGTTCAATAAAAAGTTTAGTTCAATCTTTTTTGAGTGTTTTGCTTAGTGAACTATATATCTTTGTAATGGTGTGCGAGATATATAACAAAGTTTAGTTCGAGTTTTGCTTTCTTTACTTTTATGTTTTAGTCAAAATAAAGAAAAGAAATAATTGAAAAAGATCATACGCTAATCTTATGGCAAGTAATGACATCACATAAGGAAAAATGTAAGTGATAAAATTTATTGGAGATTGACAAACATAGCATTGGTCAATGATGCAATTCATGAAAGAATTAATAAGGAAAGAGAAGATTCACATGCAAATACACTATCTTGGACATCTTTTTATGATTGTGAGCCCTCATCAAAATATTATATGCCAAAATTGTTGACGTTGGACAAGGAAGACAACATAATGATTTATGCTTGTTCATATTCACATAGAAGTATTATTGTCATAGATCCTTTAACATGTGGTGCTTGCCCCTATCTTTTCTAGCCAAAAAATCCACACTAAGTAGAGACTCTACTTGTGCATCCAAAAACCCCTAAACCCAAATCTTGTTTTGAGAGCCCACCATACCTACCTATGCATTGAGTAAGATCCTTCAAGTAAGTTGTCATCGGTGCAATAAGTCAATAAAAATTGCTTCTAAATGTGTTGGATCATTTAGTGTAAGAGAAAATTGAGCGTTGTACGGACTTATGATGGCAAAATAATAAAGGCGATAGACTGCACAATAAAGTTTGTCATCATAAGGGGAAATATAACATGATGTTCTTTTGCACTAAGAGATTGAGCACAAACCAAAAAGAGCATGAAAACCTCTGCTTCCCTCTGTGAAGGGCCTATCTTTTACTTTTATGTATTTACTTTTATGCAAGGGTCAAAGTATTCTTCCCTATTCCTTTTTATTTTCTCTTTTGCAAGCATCATGTGGTGAGGAAAGATCTAGGCACATATATCTAGTTGAATGTGAGTGAGCATGAGTTATTATTGTTGACATCACCCTTGAGGTGAATATGTTGGGAGGCGAAACAATAAGCCCCTATCTTTCTATGTGTCTGGTTGATTTGCTCATGGGTATGCGGTGAGTGTTAGCAATCATAGAAGATTATATGATGGCTGAGTATGTGGACTTGCCAAAAGGCTCCGATACGTGACCCTTCCTGAAAAGATGATGAATTGTAGTTGCAAAGTTGACTAGGAACATAGTTTGTTGGTTTTCAATAGAGTTTATGCTTCTACTTCGATGTTGTGATGAATTGTTACTTGTTCATGAGAAGTTATATGATAAAAGTTAGGTGATAAAGTTTTATGATGAACTTTGTTGCTGTTATAATAATATACATGATGCTTCTATATCTATATTTTGTTTTTATCGGCACCTCTTTTTCTATGCCTGTGGACATGTTTTTGGATATCGATTTTTCGCTTGAGGACAAGCGAGGTCTAAGCTTGGGGGAGTGACAGAAGCTTAAACCCTAGTTTATGCGCTACTTCGTAAGGGACCGATTTGGATCCAAAAGTTTAATGCTATGGTTAGATTTTATCTTATTAGTTTTCTCGTAGTTGCGGATGCTTGCGAGGGGGTTAATCATAAGTAGGAGGTTTGTTCTAGTAAGAATAACACCTAAGCACCGGTCCACCCACATATCAAATTATCATAGTGTCGTGGGGAACCATGGACACCTGTGGGGCCATCACCCCCTTTGTGGTTCAGCGGGGGGACGAGCATGTAGCACAAAGAGCGGAGAAGCAAAGCACAGCACGGCAGAGATCACACGTGCAATTTTACCCAGGTTCGGGTCGCCGTGAGGCGTAAAACCCTACTCATGCTTTGATGGATTTATGGTGGATTGTAGTAGAAAAATGCAGCGCTCTTGCCCGGCAGGGTTGCCTCGGGGCGAGAGCGACTATGCGCGTATGAGTATTCGAGGGTCCGAATCCCTTCTACGGTTGCCATGGGCCTCCTTTTATAGATCAAGGGGTCACCACAGTGGCAAATCAGTCTTTACGTACTGATTAGATAGCAAACAGTGCTATCACACCTAATTCTGCTGGCGGACAGAGCGCATTAAATGTGCTACTTAGTGTCACACCACAGCATGCTCGGCAAGCCTTGCCGGGCTGTATTGCCAGCTTCGCGCCTGCTTGCTTGACAAGTCTCAGGATGGGGGTCATTTGGAGGTGTTTTCTGTAGGAAGTGGCTGCCATGTGGAAAGAGGCAGCCACTTAGTCACTCGGGGGCTTGACACTGCACTGATCGATGATTTGCATCGCTGTAAGGTGGAGCGGTGAAGCTTTGGGGGGGCAGCCCGCCCTCACCGTGCCTGGCAAGCCAGCCGGGGCGGTCTGGTGGCTTCTCTTCGGGGCAACGCTCGTCCTCGCCAGGCTCGCCTGCCCAGCAAGGGAGGTTTTTCCCTTAGTGAAATCTTGTCTCTCTGGTTTGGCTTAGTCTTCTTGATCTGCACTTTGATTCTTCAAAGAGCTGATCTCTAGTGCTTGTTCTGATCTTGGGTGCTGCAATCTTGGTGGGTCGGTGGCTTACTGTCCATGCACAAGTCAGGGGAAAACATACGCCCATGTTTGTTTACCCCGACAGAAGCCCCGGGGCCTGAGCCATACTTGTCGCCGGGCACGTTGAGTTAGGCCCTAAACAGTGCACAGATACATGGCAAGATGTAACATCCCAAAATTCTAAATTTTGGAATGTTACATTAAATAAATATTTATGTTTGTTTGTTTGGTTGTTGAGTGATTGATTGTGTGAATTGAGTGAAATTTGAAACTTCTGAAAGTTGAATAAGAGGGAATAAAAGGACTTTCCCAAAAGTGTTACCATTTGAAATGATTTGAAACTTCATTTGAAATTAATTCAAACTTCATGCCACTCAAGGACTCTCAAGAGAGGAGATTAAAATGACTTCTCCAAATTTAAATGAAAGAGAGTGGGAAGTAGAAGGTCACTTTCAAGATGGCATTTGAATTTGAAAGATTTCATTTGACTTCTTTTCAAAAATGGCATTTGAATTATGTTCACAAAGGCCTGACAAAATACTTTGAACAAAAAGTATGAGAGGAGGTGACATGACTCTCCAAAAATTTAGAAGAAATTAATGCCAAAAGTTTTTGAATTCAAATTGGGGTTTATTGGGAATTTTCAAAAAAAATTGTTTTTATAGAGTTTTTATTTAGCCTCTGGAAAATAGTTCATCTTGTAGGATTTATTTTTCTGATCTTTTTGAGATATATATATATATATATATATATATATATATATATATCCTATATACAAGTATTTTTATTTTCTCTATATATTTTTTCCCCTATAGAAATTCAAAAAAAAAGGAAAACCCCAAGCTGACCAGGCCAACCGGTGCAGTCAGCAGAGCCGCAGCCAGCGAGCAGCGAGGCCAGTGCCCACTCGCCAAACCCTAGGGCTACAACCGTCGCACCTGCGCACATGTAGAGCTATCCCATTTTTTCCTTCCTTCTCTGATTTTTTTTGCATGGTAATACATGTCTCATTTATATCATAAGTATCATAGTACAAGTCACGTAACCGACCTGGCAAAACTGAAAAGACAGCAGAAAGATAGCCTTTGCACAAAGGAACAACAACCAAGAAGTAAAATTAGAATCAAGATTGAAGAAACCTTTGAACTTGACATCAACACCCATCACCTGCCTTTGGAACCACGACAGTAGCCACCAAAGGGAAAAATGACGGATCACCTTCACACCCGAGCTCGTAGCGACTCCATCACTGACATGCAGCTTTGCGGACCTCCAAGGTGGCTCACCAAAGGTAAAACCATTACCGTTGAATGAATCAGACCGGGGCAACAGCCCGGACACGCCATTGAACTCCAGATTTGGCACCCCCACACAAATAGAACGCCGGAGGAGAAAACCACATCTGTCATCCACGAACCGCGAACCCAGCACATGATCCACCATCTTCCAGATGCCGCCGATGCAGACCACAATCTGCATCCGCTCCTGGACTACCTCCCAAGCTCCGCGCCGACGCTGGAGCAAACACCGTCGTAACGGCGGAGCCCGAAGACACAGGTCCACCACAAGGATGTCGCCGCCGCCACGCAATCCTTGCTTGAACAGACTGATTGCCAAATCCATCCCCAACATTAGGACCGATCGCCTTGTTTGAGTAGGATCCAAAGAAACTTTATTCAGCGCCGCCATCGCTGTCGCCGAAGCCAAGACGATGAGCAGCCTAAAATCCTAATCTATAAGAGAAAAAACGATCCACACGCGTGGATCCGGCGACCCCCTCCACCGAAGACCGAGGCCGCCGACGGAGGGGAGCCGCCGGACGGCGGCGGCGGGGAAGACTCCTGGCGGCGAGGTCGCCTTTTCTTTCTTCTGGCGAAAGAAAGAAATGCTCCGTCCCGACTCTAATACCCTGCGCAACCACAGCAACGCTAGCTTGGCTTCCTTCCTTCTCAGATCGATGGACCCCTCCTCTTCTTTCTTCTTCACGTACAAAAAAACAGAGTTCTATATGTACACGTACATGACGCCGTTCCGCGTCCAATCTTCGTGGAAACCCCACTCAGGGTCGACCCCATCCCCAAGCAATATGTCCTATAAATACTCGAGGTTGTCCTCCTCCGATTCCCCTTTAAAACCCTCGCCAAAACCATCTCTAAACGACGCCATCGCCGTTCCAATCTAGGTCAGCCGAGCAGAGTTCACCGCTCGAGTTCGACCATCGGTTAGATCTTAGAGGCCTCTCTTCCCAGAGGTTGCTACCCCTCGTATTTACGAATCTTTTTGACATACTTTGGTCACCTAGGTTCAGCCGGAGCCACCACCTCAAGCTCACAACGCCGCCGGAGTTTATGCAGAGCACGAGAGGTTACGCCAACTCCCGCTCGACCCCGACGTCTCCTCGCCTCACCATCAATAGAAAATCGAACACCCTTGGAGTTCTCCATCCGCTGGACATCGTCGCCTGCGCTACGGTCACCGGAGCCGCCGCCACCACCATGCCCGATCGCCCCAACTCCCGTTCTTCTCTGTAAGCGTTCAGTCCATCTGTTCGGTTCAGTTAGAAAAAAATACGTTTAGGTTTTTTTTGGTTTTTATTTAGATCGGTTTAGTAAGTGTTTTTTAGAATGGTTTTAGTGTATGTGTTTTTTGGTTCAAATCTAAACCAGTTCACCGGTTTCTTTTTGTTATACACTATACGTGAATGATATTTAACGGCCGAGCTTTGTTTAGTTTCAGATCGCACCCCACGCCCAATAGCGCCGTTTTTTTCGTGTCTGTTTTTTAAACAGAAAAGTTTCAATTTTAGATTGCTAATAACTTTTATGTTTTAGATCCAAATTGAGATTTTTGTATTGTGTCACAAATTTATTATTGTTTCTGTTTGCATACTTAGTTTTACACTTTGAGTAGTTTAAATTTGAATTTGATAAAATTTGTTCAAATCACTATTTTGGTCATATTTTGAGTTTTACAAAGTATTTTTGATTGATTCCTTTTGTTGTTGTTTTGTTGTTTGTATTTCCTACCCAGTAGCATATAGTGATTTATTTTTAGTTTATTTTAAATTAGGTTTATTGCAAAACAGTATTGTTTTGCTTATGTAGTTGTTTTAGCCATATAATTAGTGTTTTTAATTATTTTTAGTTAATTATTTTTGTAAATTTTTACATGTTGTTATATGTTTATGTTAGACTACACTCGATAAATTTTTGTAGTTATTTATTAGTGTTTAGCTACTGCTTTTGTATTTGCTTGTTTAGTTCAGAGTGATAGTTAATAAAAATAGTTTTAATAGTTTAAAAAAAGTAATTCTTTTTGCCACTTCAAGTTATGTTGTTATTGTTTCTGTTATTCAGGAGTAAATTAGTTTCATAATTATTTTAGTATTGTTTAATTTTGTCTTAGTGTTTCGCTAGTTGTTATAGTTGTTCTGGTGTTAACTAGATAGTTATAATAGTTTTCATACTCGTTCTTTTTGCTAGTAAATACTTTAGTAAATTATTTTCTTTGTTTCATTAGAACTATATTTTCTTTGCTGTAGAAAGAGTATTAGAGTAATTTAGTGTTGTTATGAAAAACTTTGTGTGAGTTGGTTTTCACTAGTTTTCCTTGAAGTTTCTTTTGAAGTTTCCTTTGGTTTTCATTTGTTTTTCTTTGAACATTATTGTTTTCTTTATTTAATTTTGATCGTTATTTTTGTTCGATAGAATTGATTGATAGAATTGTTGCTTATGTGATTACAATGTTTGACAAAATAGTTTTTCTTCAGAGAGTGACGATTAGTTCTACCAAGTCATTTTCTAAGAGCGTTGTTAAGTATTACCAGGCAAGTTCACTTTGTCCATGCTTTCATACCTATGTTTTTATTGCATTTAGTGGCATCTTTGCAACAATCCTCCAGTAGTGATATTGAATTCTTGTAATTGAGTAGTATGCATGAGGTAGGAACCCATCACCCTGTTAGCAAGCCCGGGACGTTATTTATTTTAATGCTACGCTATAATAGACGGGGTTTGGTATGAGTGCACGAGAGTGGTGTGAAGAAGGAGGACTCTATGTCAATGACGACAACTCCATGATGGCATGTGACGCCCAGATAATTAGGCTACAATAATCATATACTAATGATGCCATGTCACCATTGTCACTGTTGTTGATCTCGCGTTAGTCCAAAACCGAGTCAAGTTCAAACTTCAAGTAATAAGTCAAATTATTATTTCTTCGAACTATCAAACAAAAATGTTCGATGAGTTGAAAATATTCACGAAGTAATTATCATATAGAAACCAACATATTTTAAAATATTTTAATTACTTTAGAATATTCAATAAAACATGACCAACAACATTTATTGGACCATTTCAATTTAGACAAATATTTAAAACCATCCAAAATAAATTGGAACTTGTTGTACTAACTCAGCATACCGCCTAGCATTTATGTGCAAGCTTAGTACCAAAACAAAAATCATTTGCTATTTATGACAACTGCGAACGTGAGAGAAAATTAGAAACATAAAAGCATAAAGAAAGGAGCTATGGGGCAATGTCTAGTTGGGCTTCCGTGTGAACAGTGTGTGGCCTAGCCCACCTTCTCCCCATCTCCTTTCTCCTGTACATAGGGGAGGGCGTGTCGCTCATCCACTGGCACCATGGTCGACGATACACACACGTCGGGCATCCACCTGAGCTCCGGGGGAGATAAGGCCGACCCCGAGCCAGCGCACAAACCCTAGACCTCACATCCCCCTTTCCCTTTGCCCGTGCGCTCGATCAGAGCTCCACCACAAACCCGTCGCCATGCTCACCGTCGATCCCATGGACGTTGGATGCCCATCATCTTGACTCCATGCCCAGGAGGACCAGTGCATCACGCTGGACACCACCCTCCGACGGGTTTGTCGCCGGAACGCCTCCAGCCTCGCCATCGGGGTCTTCTTCACCATCGGTCGTCCAGGATCCCCGCCGTTGACCCATCGATGCTCGACCTCTTCCGGCCTCCCCGACCCGTCCCGAAACGCCCGAGCATCGCTGTGAGATGTTCCCCCTTTAGTTTCCCCCTTTCCCTTCCGTTCTCAGCCGTCTTAGTTCGCCGCACCACCGCACCAGGGGCTCGCGCTCTGGACCATGCGGTGCCCGCCCGGCCACGCTCCCGCGCACGCTTGGCCATGCGTGGCTGTACGCTCGCGCCCCCTGGCCCGCACGCGTGCAGCGCCGTCGCGCGCTCACCATGTCTGCGCCGGGGATTCGCGCCTGCTCGTGCACACCTCCGACCCTCCTGGTGCGTCGGGCCACACCCCGCCACGCCCTGGCAGCGCGATCACGCAAGCGCCCGCGCGCCCCGACCACTGCCCTCGTCGTGCCTTCGATTTCCCCCTCCCTGCTCGCCGCTCGTACTTTCGCCACTGCTGCTCGTAGCCGCTGCTGTGTTGCCAGCTCTTGCTAGTTGTCGTTGTTGCTCCCCTGTACTGCTGCTGCTCTACGCCGCTGCTGCGGCCGACCATGGCCAGCGCCCGTGCCTGTGTGTGTTGTGTTAGTGTGCAGCATGTGTGCGTGCTGTGTGTGTGTACGTGCAGTGAATGTGTGTGTGTGCCTCTGGCCGAGCCCGCCTTCGACTGGCCACACCCTCACCTGCTTGCTGTTGCTGCGTCTGCTCACTGCTGCTCCTGCCAAACTGCTGCTCCTACTGCATCGCTGCCCTGAGCGCCGCTGCTTGCTGTAATGCTGCTGCTACTAGTGCAACGTTGCTATAGTAACATTCAGTTACTGCAGCGGTGAGCTAGCTTTTATAAATCTACAATGACTAACCCTCTAGACAGTCCCTAAACTGCGGTTAGACAACTGTTAACAAGGCTAAAGAAAACATGAGTACAAAGTATGCTTGACAAGGTCCAAGTTACTCCGTTGGACCAAATTCAAATACAGCATGGATTAATTCCTATAAAAATGACAATAGTCTATGTTCTATTAAGAGAGAAAACTGAAAAACAGATTTAGTGTCTTAACTACTTCACAGCTGTAAATGGACCTGTTATAGGAGCTGTTCAGGCCATCTAATGGCATGGCCTTGTAGTACTGTTGATGTAGAGTAAAACACTTATATGCAGTGTCTTCATTAGAACTACATAACATTAATTATAGCCTTCAGAAAACAGCCCAATGGAGCTTTAAAAAACTGAACAGTCATCAGACTTAGCCAATTTTCAGGAATTCCATAGTATTGTTTAAACTTCGAAAAAATCATAGAAATAAATCATAGCTCGGATGGAAGAACTTTATACATGAAAGTTGCTCAGAACGACGAGACGAATCTGAATACATGCCCCTAGCATAGTGAACATGGAACCGTCCCCTCTCTTTCGTAAGTTCGAAAACTGCAAACTTCGGGAAAATTTTCATGGATGTTTTCCCCCTTCGCCAGTAACGCCTAGTACCGCATTAGGGCATACCTAGTACCGTGTATTGGCTCTTTATGTTTTGTGATGCTTTGTTTGCTCTGTATTCATTGTTTCTTCCCCCTCCTCTCTCCAGTAGACAACGAGACTGACGTCGCTGCTGCCTCGATCGACTACGGTGTTGACGACCCCTCCTTCTTGCCAGAGCAACCAGGCAAGCCCCCCCTTGATCACTAGATATCACCTATTCTACCCTCTACTGCTTGCATTAGAGTAGTGTAGCATGTTACTATTTCGATTAATCCTATTCTGTTGCATAGCCTGTCATTATTGCTACATCTGTTGATACCTTTACCTGCAATCCTAAATGCTTAGCATAGGATGCTAGTTTATCATCATTGGCCCTACATTCTTGTCAGTCTGCCTTGCTATACTATTGGGTCATGATCACTCAGGAGGTGATCACGGGTATATACTATACATATATACATACTATACAGATGATGACTAAAGTCGGGTCGGCTCGTTGAGTACCCGCGAGTGATTCACGGATTGGGGGATGAAAGGACGTTTGTTCCGACGGCCCTCTGTGTGGATCTTTGTGGCGGAGCGACAGGGCAGGTTGAGACCACCTAGGCGAGAGGTGGGCTTGGCCTTGGTCGACGTTCGCGGTTACTTCATAATAACACGCTTAACGAGATCTTGGTACTTGATCTGAGTCTGGCCACTGGCCTATACGAACTAACCAACTACGCGGGAACAGTTATGTGCACTCGGTGTCGTGGTATCAGCCAACGCCTTCGTGACGTCAGCGACTGAGCGGCGCGCGCCGGATTGGACCGTAAGCCTGCTCTTGTCTTAAGGGGGCTAGGTCTGCTTCCGGCCGCGCATGCAACATGCAGGTGTGCAATGGGCGATGGGCCCAGACCCCTGCGCGCATAGGATTTAGACCGGTGTGCTGACCTCTCTGTTGTGCCTAGGTGGGGCTGCGACGTGTTGATCTTTCGAAGTCGGGCATTGCCCCAGGAAAGTGTGTCCGGCCAGAGGGATCGAGCGTGTTGGGTTATGTGGTGCACCCCTGCAGGGAAGTTGATCTATTCAAATAGCCGTGTCCCTTGGTAAAAGGATGACCCGGAGTTGTACCTTGACCTTATGACAACTAGAACCGGATACTTAATAAAACACACCCAGACAAGTTCCACAGACAACTCGGTGATCGCTTTTCCACAGGGCGACGAGGGGAGGATCACCGGGTAGGATTATGCTATGTGATGCTACTCGGAGGACTTCAATCTACTCTCTTCTACATGATGCAACACGAAGGCTACCAGAAGTGTAGTCTTCGATAGGACTAGCTATCCCCCTCTTATTCTGGCATTCTGCAGTTCAGTCCACGATATTGCCTCTTTACACATATACCCATGCATATGTAGTGTAGATCCTTGCTTGCCAGTACTTTGGATGAGTACTCACGGTTGTGTTGCTCCCTCTTTCCCCCCTTTTTCCCTTCTTCCCGGATGCCGCAACCATACGTTGGAGTCCAGGAGCCAGAGGATCCCGAGGATGGTTCTACATGGAGTTCGGTTTCGAGGAGTAGTTAGGAGGTCCCAGGCAGGAGGCCTCGCCTTTTCGATCGTCGCTACTTTTGTGCTAGCCTTCTTAAGGCAAACTTGTTTAACTTATGTCTGTACTCAGATATTGTTGCTTACGCTGACTCATTTATGTTCGAGCACTTGTATTCGAGCCCTCGAGGCCCCTAGGTTGTAATATTATGCTTGTATGACTTATTTTACTTTTAGAGTTGTGTTGTGATATCTTTTCGTGAGTCTCCGATCTTGATCGTACAAATTTGCGTGCATGATTAGTGTACGGTCAAATCGAGGTCGTCACAAGTTGGTATCAGAGCCAACTACCTGTAGGAATCCCCCTTCCACACTCCTTGGGCGAAGTCAAGTCTTGTCACTACAAAACTTTTACTAACATGGATGTGAGTCTTACGGGCCCACGTCGCCATTGCGTGGTATTAGGATCTTTTACTCCTCGACCTTTACTCTGGGACTCTGATCTCTACTCTATTCGGGTTAAATTATTTTGCTAACTCTAACACTAGGTTCTCATTACTATTTCTTCCGGAGAGCCCTCATTCCGGAAGATCACCTGCTTCGTCAGAAGATTATGAGGATATCCCTCGATATTTTCCCGAGACCCTTCTGCTCATCGCCTTTGCAGTTCACTGCCACCGATATATCCCTATGGATATCTACATGCACTTGTCATTCTCATGATCATTTCTCGTCTCTCTTGTTGTTACAAGATGCCTCGAACTATTCTCTGTTGTCCCGAGAATCCTTTGAGTTTACTGTCTTGCAGTTTTATTTCGCATGAAAACTCTTATGGTTTTTTTCCTCGCATTTATCGAGGATTCGTTCTTCTCAATTGTTCATGTGTCGCACAAAATTCTTCGGGATACTTTTCGATCTTTCGAAAAGCCTCTGCAGCCTATTATTCTTGAAATTCTTCCCAGCTTGCATTATGGTTAATTACATATGAGTAGTAGTCCTTGATAACATCCCTTGTCTTAGTCATTTTGAGCCTATTGATTCAATATGTGCGTACACACGCAGTCATCAGTTTATCCTTTTCAAAATTATCTTTCCGACTCAGACGTCATTCCGCACACGAGTTGGTTCTCGGCAATTCAAACCTTTACTGATCATTCTGCACACGCTGTGGCCCGATCATTATACAAACCGTTTTTCTCAACCTGCCACTACACGTCTAGCGAGGCAGTTTTATTCGCATGTCTTGTCGATGCAGAGATTGTGTCCCCCTTATCATGGGATTCTCATCAATACGGGCGTGGGTAACCCAACCGTGACGTTAGTACGACTCCTTGGTTTAGGCAAGTTCCAAACGGTCGCGCGGAGGACGCTTGACAGTCATCCCCTTTATAAAGAGGTCAAGACATGTCCTTTTCTTTCCACGCGTGATCCTTCCTTTCTCCCACCTCGAGTTCCAACACCCAAGGTTTAGGCTAAGCGATCTGGACCTTCAACCATGTCTGAATCCAACCTTCAAGGCCGGTGGATGGCCTCTTCCATCACAGAGGAGGACATCAAGAAGCTTAGGGAGTGTCGCCAAAATCCTTCACAGGCTTCCTGCTCAAGGGCAGGTTATCCCTACTCCCGAACACAACGGGAGTGTCGTATTCATCTCCCACTTCCTCTGAGGGCTAGGCTTTGGTCTTCATCCCTTCATTAGAGGGCTCATGTTCTATTACGGGCTAGATTTTCACGATCTAGCTCCAGATTCCTTCCTTCACATCTCAACGTTCATCGTTGTGTGTGAGACCCTCATCCGCATTACCCCACACTTTGGCTTATCGCTCAAGACCTTCAATGTGAAGCCGAAGATGATCGATGGGCGACACGCAGAGTGCGGAGGTGCTACAATAAGCAAAGGTGTTGATGCTTTATGGCCAAAGGGCTCTTTCCCGGAAGTTTCTGACCTATGGCAACGGGAGTGGTTTTACATCACCGCGCCTCGAGGGGGGAAGTGGGCTGCCGCCCCAGCCTTCTGCTCTGCCCCTCCGCCACAGCTTGCATCATGGGTCAACAAGGGGCTGGACTGGGGATCGGTTAATGACGTGCCGATATTGCAAAGCCACATTGGGAATCTCCTCAAGAGGCATATTAGTCTCGTCAAAGTAATTCAAGTAATGCTAGTTCGTCGGGTCCTGCCGTGCCAACGTCGACCTCTCCGTATGTGGGAGTTCAACCTAGAAGGATCGCAAACTGTTCAACACTTCTTCGGCAGGACGCTCGAAGGAATGTATCAATTATTCTTCGGATCACGAATAAAGTGTCCGGTCTCCACAGAGGATGCAGGTCTCAACCGTAACCGTCCAGATACCCAGGTAAGTAATTCCGCGACCGAACCTCCTGTTATTATATTTATCACAACATATCTCTGAAAAACTACCCTCGGCTAGGACTAGATAAGAAAGGCGGAGAGGATCAGGTGTTCGGCCCCTCTTGCCGAGGACTCGTCGGATCCTGTACTAAACAGGATGCTGGCTCGCGCGCCTTATCAAGTGCCATCAGGGGAGGACAAGGAGAGGAATGAGGAAGCCAAAAGCGGACTTCATGCTGGAGGTACGTTACGCATCCTAACCGAGAAATCAGTACCCCCGTGTCAGAGGATGAACGGGGAGGAGAATCCAGCTTCCCCTCTCCCCACGGGGAGAAAAGGGCCGCCCCTGAAGACTTCGAAGCAGAGGTCTCCAAATGAGGGAAGAAACCTTCATCAGGGGGCCCCGCCCCGGAGGGCAACATTGCTGCACAACGCCCTCAGGGGGGTCGGCCATTAACCGAGCCGTAAGTGAACAAAGGTGCTTAGTGAACCTACCCTGTTCTTTCCTTGAGAATAACGACCGAGACATATGTTTTTGTAGTTCGGCTCATAGCCTCCCTCAACAATGTTCGTCTTCGGGGGATCTTCTTCCAGAGATGACGGAGAGCAAAACGCCTCCTCCTACTTCTCTGCCTCATGAGGCGGACAACCCTGACGTGTCGTCCCGGAGGCTCTCCCCCGATCCGCAAAGACCAAAAGGTAACTCTTCGGCCGTCCGAAGTTCGGGGTTTTCAGCTCCTAGAGAGACCAACAGAAAAAGGCCCAGATTGTCCGATGTGCATCCGGACACATTGATGGGTCTTTTGCAGCAAGCATCTATCTCAGAGGCACATCGTACCTTAATGGGTACGGTGGTTGAGAGGATTTTATCTATAAAAAGCGGGTTGAATGAAGCTTTTACGAGCCTGCTAAGAGGCTTTGAGGTACGCAAAGTGATATATATAATTTTGATTGTACCGTACATGCAAGGTGTAATTTGTATAGATAGTAGCCCCTGAGACTCTGGTTGCCATCCGGACGAGGCGAGGAGAGGATCATAGTCTTAGGTAATGATAACGCTGATTCTGTACGCATGCGACTGCATATCCGGCGGCTGACCAGACTGCTGAATTTGCCAAACTAAGGCGGCAACTTGACGTGGCGGATGCGGACATCACGCTTGTGAACAAGCGGCTTGGAGAGGCATAGGGTATGTATATTTGTGTGGTCAGCAAATATTAATAAGAGCATGATGCTAGGATTTATAATATGCTTTGACTGCAGATGGTTAATTACATATGAGTAGCTTGTTATTCTTGAAATTCTTGCCAGCTTGCATTATGGTTAATTACATATGAGTAGTAGTCCTTGATAACATCCCTTGTCTTAGTCATTTTGAGCCTATTGATTCAATATGTGCGTACACACGCAGTCATCAGTTTATCCTTTTTAAAATTATCTTTCCGACTCAGACGTCATTCCGCACACGAGTTGGTTCTCGGCAATTCAAACCTTTATTGATTGTCCAACTAAGTGTTTTCAACTTATCCATCCTTGATCAGAGCGTCTGCTTCTGATCCTTCGTTTTGGAAACCATAATTTCTTTCTATTTAAGCATCAGACTAATCAGGTGATTCTTGAATTTGATGCCTCTGCATTCTGGACTATTTTTGATGCCTCTGAATTTGATGCCTCTGCATTCTGTGTTGTGATGATCCGAATTTTTTAGGCGAGGTAATCCTCAGTACTTGTATGATTGACATAAGGTGAACTGTTTTTCGTGTGAGCATATTGTATTGGATGAAATAACTATTTGACTCAAAGTGTATCCAACCTGCTGAATTCGAAGATCACGGCATTTCTAAATCATAATCATATATAAAGGTGGAATAAATCTTTGTTGTGGTTTTGAAGAAATAAATAACAAAACATAGAATTATCTGTGGATATTCATAATCGAATACAGATTGGATTTGAATTTAGTTGCCAGGGCCCATGGAAAACGTGAATGCTAATTCTCCCAAGTTTTGAACGAAGCGGCTAAACACCCACTATAATACGTGGGCTGCTCGAAGCAAGTGTTTGCGAGATGGAAATTACTGTCTACCCCTGACACTTGACATCCTTATCGGCCGTATTTACACTGCTGTCGATAGCGGTATACTAGTAACTTCGGAAGCCGGTGATATCGCGGTTGGGAAGCCCTTTTTATTGAGAACGAAATTCGGCGATCCGAAGTATGCCCCTCTTGATCAATTGTGGTGTTCTTCAGATGCATACTTGGATTTGGCAAAGAGTGCTGCTGATGCGGCGCAGTATTTCAAAGATCGAGAAGATCATGAGGTGGAAATATTGTTCTGGTCGCAGTTCAGTGCTCCGAGGCGTCCGTTGCTATTGAATGAGCAAATGGCCGAATGGGCCGAGCTCCATAGGTTATACGGGCTTGCCATGAAGGCCGTTGTGGACCACCTGTGGCCGAAGGAACCAAGTCCGGATAGTTATTTTGGTTTGGTGCAACGATTTATTTGTGATGTGCCGCATATCGACGCTGTCAAGAGGCCAGCATGCATAGAGGGTGCGCGGATGGCCCTTGCCCATGTTAAGACGTATTGGGCAAAGATGGAGGCCACCGATATTGCAACCAGGGGTCCGCCCGGGGGCCAGGACTCGCCCGAGCACTATTTTGAAGAAGTCTTAGAAGGTGCCCATTTAATAGAGGCTCGGTGCTCAAAGAATACCATGTTCCAGTGACATGTATCTTGATTGTAAAAACAATGCTTTTGATAATAAAGGCTATATTTATACTTTTGCCCGTAAAGTATTGTAGTGCCTCCTGTGCGGCCGCTTATGTATATATGTATATAACCTGAAAGTTTGCAGTCGTCAGCTTCAGCCCCCTCGCATATAATGTGGGGGTGTTCGGCAAAGCGCGTAATCACACTTTATTAAACGTCTTGGTCCGTTAAGGAGGTGGTAGCACGGCGAACGAGGCAATCGGACTATATAACTTTAACACTTTCACTTAGCCATAGGAGTTTGATGGTGGGGCTACCATATAGCCCCTGGTATGTCTGTGTTCATCCGAATACGGTGCGTGTACATACGTGACCGGGAAACCGGTCCTTCGTTAATGCGAAGGAATCACGAAGATTCCGCTGAGTCATCGAGTGGTTGACTAGTCTCTCGCTTTATCATGACAGTCAGTTTTCGGCTTTCTCTACTGAGGTGCTCATCCGGATGAACCAGGGCACAATCGCAGTAGTTCTCCCGGTGCCACCTTAGCCGATAGAGCGGAACGTAAGGTAGCAAAACACGGGAGCTGGGCAAACCCAACTATTGACCAAAGATATGATTCGGAGCTGATGCATATAAGGCCAAACTCGCGACGCCGAACACTCCCGAAGGTATTCAGACTTTACAACATATACTGGGCTGAGTACCGCCCTTGATAATGAGCCCTGAATTTCCAGGTACGCACATTAATCTGGCGTGACGAAAGGGCGGTTGTGGTGAAAGCATAGATCCCACAAACACATTGGTTGTTGCCCTTGTAACGTCTATTTTAGATCGGCGAATCATAAGCTTGCCAACAACGCCGGTATCCCTCTTGGTCAATTTAAGTACCAGGAGGGTGTGGGTCAACAAGAGACAATAAAAAAGGTTTACACAGGGTCTTAATCTAAAAAGAAACCTTTGAACTTGTCCCTGCTGCATGTCTACGCCTTTATCTCCGTTTTGCCGTATCCTGGAAGGGTGTAGCACGATGGTCATCTGTAAAAAGAAAGAAAAACCCAGGTGAAAGAATCTGGTGTGACTTTATGTAAATTTGGTCAATCTTAATGAACCATGAAAAACTCGATCTCTTGAGCGTAAATACAGTCGGGCCAAACAATGGGCCTTTTTTGCACCACATATGGGGGCCTAGCCATTAATCAAGCTCAGGTTTATCTGGGCTGTTACAACTAGTGGTGGGCCGGATACGTCTAGCCATGTCCGTGGTCTCGAAGACTGATCAGTTACTCGGGTTGGAGGGGTCGTTCAGTGGTTCGGCTACTAGAGCCCCCACGTAGTCTTCCGCACGAAGAGAATGCTCTGTGTTTCCGCTGATAGTAATGACGCCGCGTGGACCGGGCATCTTAAGTTTGAGATAAGCATAATGCGGTACTGCGTTGAAACGAGCGAAGGCCGTTCTTCCGAGTAGTGCATGATAGCCGCTCCAGAATGAAGCATGTCGAAGATTAGTTCTTCGCTTTGAAAGTTGTTGGGAGAACCGAATACAACCTCTAACATCAAAGAGCTCGTGCAGCGGGCCTCTACGCCTCGTATTACTCTGTTAAAGGTAGTACTGCTTTGGTTGATTCTCGACGGGTCTATTCCCATCTTGCGGACAGTGTCCTAATATATCAGATTAAGACTACTGCCGTCGTCCATGAGGACTCGGGTGAGATGGTATCCATCAATTATTGGGTCGAGCACCAAGGAGGCCGAACCTCCTGTTGGAAATATGCCCTAGAGGCAATAATAAAATGGTTATTATTATATTTCTTTGTTAATGATAATTGTCTATTATTCATGCTATAATTGTGTTATCCGGAAATCGTAATACATGTGTGAATATATAGACCACAACACGTCCCTAGTGAGCCTCTAGTTGACTAGCTCGTTAATCAACAGATAGTCATGGTTTCCTGACTATGGACATTGGATGTCATTGATAATGGGATCACATCATTAGGAGAATGATGTGATGGACAAGACCCAATCCTAAGCATAGCACAAAGATCGTGTAGTTCGTTTCGCTAGAGCTTTTCCAGATGTCAAGTATCATTTCCTTAGACCATGAGATTGTGCAACTCCCGGATACCGTAGGAGTGGTTTGGGTGTGCCAAACGTCACAACGTAACTGGGTGACTATAAAGGTGCACTATGGGTATCTCCGAAAGTGTCTGTTGGGTTGGCACGAATCTAGACTGGGATTTGTCACTCCGTATGACGGAGAGGTATCTCTGGGCCCACTCGGTAATGCATCATCAAAATGAGCTCAAAGTGATCAAGTGTCTGGTCACGGGATCATGCATTACGGGACGAGTAAAGTGACTTGCCGGTAACGAGATTAAACGAGGTATTGGGATACCGACGATCGAATCTCGGGCAAGTAACGTACCGATTGACAAAGGGAATTGTATACGGGATTGATTGAATCCTCGACATCGTGGTTCATTCGATGAGATCATCGAGGAGCATGTGGGAGCCAACATGGGTATCTACATCCCGCTGTTGGTTATTGATCGGAGAGGCGTCTCGGTCATGTCTGCATGTCTCCCGAACCCGTAGGGTCTACACACTTAAGGTTCGGTGACGCTAGGGTTGTTGAGATATTAGTATGTAATAACCCGAAAGTTGTTCGGAGTCCCGGATGAGATCCCGGACGTCATGAGGAGTTCCGAAATGGTCCGGAGGTGAAGATTTATATATAGGAAGTTCAGTTTCGGCCATCGGGAAAGTTTTGGGGGTCACCGGTATTGTACCGGGACCACCGGAAGGGTCTCGGGGGTCCACCGGGTGGGGCCACCTATCCCGGAGGGCCCCATGGGCTGAAGTGGGAGGGGGAACCAGCCCCTGGTGGGCTGGTGCGCCCCCCCTGGGCCCCCCTGCACCTAGGGTTGGAAACCCTAGGGGTGGGGGGCGCCTCACCTGCCTTGGGGGGCAAGCCACCCCCCTTGGCCGCCGCCCCCCTTGGAGATTGGATCTCCTAGGGCCGGCACCCCCCCTAGGGGCCCTATATAAAGAGGGGGGAGGGAGGGTAGCCACACCCCAAGTCTCTAGTGACTCCCTCTCCCCTGCTACACCTCTCCCTCTCGCAAGTGCTTGGCGAAGCCCTGCCGAGATCGCTGCTGCATCCACCACCACGCCGTCGTGCTGCTGGATCTTCATCAACCTCTCCCTCCCCTTTGCTGGATCAAGAAGGAGGAGACGTCTTCCCAACCGTACGTGTATTGAACGCGGAGGTGCCGTCCGTTTGGCGCTAGGATCTCCGGTGATTTGGATCACGACGAGTACGACTCCCTCAACCCCGTTCTCTTGAACGCTTCCGCGCGCGATCTACAAGGGTATGTAGATGCACTCCCCTCTCTTGTTGCTAGATGACTCCATGGATTGATCTTGGTGAAGCATAGAAAATTTTATTTTCTGCAACGTTCCCCAACAGTGGTATCAGAGCTAGGTGTATGCGTAGTTACTATGCACGAGTAGAACACGAACTTGTTGTGGGCGTAGATGTTGTCAATTTTCTTGCCACTACTAGTCTTATCTTGCTTCAGCGGCATCATGGGATGAAGCGTCCCGGACCGACCTTACACGTTCTCTTACGTGAGACAGGTTCCACCGACTGACATGCACTAGTTGCATAAGGTGGCTAGCTGGTGTCTGTCTCTCCCACTTTAGTTGGAGCGGATTCGATGAAAAGGGTCCTTATGAAGGGTAAATAGAAATTGGCATATCACGTTGTGGTTTTACGTAGGTAAGAAACGTTCTTGCTAGAAACCTATAGAAGCCACGTAAAAACTTGCAACAACAATTAGAGGACGTCTAACTTGTTTTTGCAGCATATGCCTTGTGATGTGATATGGCCAAAAGGATGTGATGAATGATATATGTGATGTATGAGATTGATCATGTTCTTGTAATAGGAATCACGACTTGCATATCAATGAGTATGACAACCGGCAGGAGCCATAGGAGTTGTCTTTATTTTTTGTATGACCTACGTGTCATTGAATAACGCCATGTAAATTACTTTGCTTTATTGCTAAACGCGTTAGCCATAGAAGTAGAAGTAATCGTTGGCGTGACAACTTCATGAAGACATGATGATGGAGATCATGAAGATGGAGATCATTGTGTCATGCCGGTGACGAAGATGATCATGGCGCCCCGAAGATGGAGATCAAAGGAGCAATATGATATTGGCCATATCATGTCACTATTTGATTGCATGTGATGTTTATCATGTTTTACATCTTATTTGCTTAGAACAACAGTAGCTTAAATAAGATGATCCCTCGAAATAATTTCAAGAAAGTGTCCCCCCTAACTATGCACCGTTGTGAAGGTTCGTTGTTTCGAAGCACCACGTGATGATCGGGTGTGATAGATCCTAATGTTCGAATTCAACGGGTGTAAGCCA
Organism: Triticum dicoccoides; assembly: GCF_002162155.2. Classification (NCBI taxonomy): domain Eukaryota; kingdom Viridiplantae; phylum Streptophyta; class Magnoliopsida; order Poales; family Poaceae; genus Triticum; species Triticum dicoccoides. The sequence goes on along the minus strand of NC_041385.1, from coordinate 313,876,503 downwards.
GATTTACAAATGAAATACACTTAGGTTGACTTGACGAGCCTACCATGTACAGACATGGCCTCAGAACACGGAAGACTGAAAGGTCGAGCATGAGTCGTATAGAAGATACGATCAACATGAAGATGTTCACCGATGATGACTAGTCCGTCTCACATGATGATCGGACACGGCCTAGTTGACTCGGATCATGTTTCACTTAGATGACTAGAGGGATGTCTGTCTGAGTGGGAGTTCATTGAATAATTTGATTAGATGAACTTAATTATCATGATCTTAGTCTAAAATCTTTACAATATGTCTTGTAGATCGAATGGCCCACGCTAATGTTGCCCTCAACTTCAATGCGTTCCTAGAGAAAACCAAGCTGAAAGATGATGGCAGCAACTATACGGACTGGGTCCAGAACCTGAGGATCATCCTCATAGCTGCAAAGAAAGATTATGTCCTAGAAGCACCGCTAGGTGAAGCACCCATCCCAGAGAACCAAGACGTTATGAACTCTTGGTAGTCTCATGCTGATGATTACTCCCTCGTTCAGTGCGGCATGCTTTACAGCTTAGAAGCGGGGCTCCAAAAGCGTTTTGAGCAACACGGAGCATATGAGATGTTCGAAGAGCTGAAAATGGTTTTCCAAGCTTATGCCCGGGTCAAGAGATATGAAGTCTCCGACAAGTTCTTTAGTTGTAAGATGGAGGAAAATAGTTCTGTCAGTGAGCACATACTCAAAATGTCTGGGTTGCACAACCGCTTGACTCAGCTGGGAATTAATCTCCCGGATGATGTGGTTATTGACAGAATCCTTCAGTCGCTTCCACCGAGCTACAAGAGCTTTGTGATGAACTTCAATATGTAGGGGATGGAAAAGACCATTCCTGAGGTATATTCAATGCTGAAATCAGCCGAGGTAGAGATCAAAAGGGAACATCAAGTGTTGATGGTGAATAAAACCACTAAGTTCAAGAAAGGCAAGGGTAAGAAGAACTTCAAGAAGGACGGCAAGGGAGTTGCCGCGCCCGGTAAGCCAGTTGCCGGGAAGAAGTCAAGGAATGGACCCAAGCCTGAGACTAAGTGCTTTTATTGCAAGGGAAGTGGTCACTGGAAGCGGAACTGCCACAAATACTTAGCGGACAAGAAGGTCGGCAACACCAAAGGTATATGTGATATACATGTTATTGATGTGTACCTTACCAGCACTCGTAGTAGCTCCTGGGTATTTGATACCGGTGCGGTTGCTCATATTTGTAACTCAAAGCAGGAGCTGCAGAATAAGCGGAGACTGGCGAAGGACGAGGTGACGATGCGCGTCGGGAATGGTTCCAAGGTCGATGTGATCGCCATCGGGATGCTACCTCTACATTTACCTACGGGATTAGTTTTAAACCTCAATAATTGTTATTTAGTGCCAGCTTTGAGCATGAATATTGTATCTGGATCTCGTTTAATGCGAGATGGCTACTCATTTAAATCCGAGAATAATGGTTGTTCTATTTATATGAGAGATATGTTTTATGGTCATGCCCCGCTGGTCAACGGTTTATTCTTAATGAATCTCGAACGTGATGTTACACATATTCATAGTGTGAATACCAAAAAATGTAAAGTTGATAACGATAGTCCCACATACTTGTGGCACTTCCGCATTGGTCACATTGGTGTCAAGCGCATGAAGAAGCTCCATGCTGATGGACTTTTAGAGTCTCTAGATTATGAATCGTTTGACACAAGCGAACCATGCCTCATGGGAAAAATGACCAAGACTCCGTTCTCCGGAACAATGGAGCGAGCAACCAACTTATTGGAAATCATACATACTGATGTGTGTGGTCCAATGAGCGTTGAGGCTCGCGGAGGATATCGTTATGTTCTCACTCTCACAGATGACTTGAGTAGATATGGGTATGTCTACTTAATGAAACACAAGTCTGAGACCTTTGAAAAGTTCAAGGAATTTCAGAATGAGGTAGAGAATCAACGTGACTGAAAGATAAAGTTCTTACGATCAGATCGTGGGGGAGAATATTTAAGTCACGAATTTGGTACGCACTTAAGGAAATGTGGAATCGTTTCACAACTCATGCCGCCTGGAACACCTCAGTGTAACGGTGTGTCCGAATGTCGTAATCGTACTCTATTGGATATGGTGCGATCTATGATGTCACTTACTGATTTACCGCTATCATTTTGGGGATACGTGTTGGGGAACGTAGCAGAAATTCAAAATTTTCCTACAAGTCACCAAGATCTATCTATGGAGAGACTAGCAACAAGGGGAAGGAGAGTGCATCTACATACCCTTGTAGATCGCTAAGCGGAAGCGTTCAAGTGAACCGGGTTGATGGAGTCGTACTCGTCGTGATCCAAATCACCGATGATCCTAGTGCCGAACGGACGACACCTCCGCGTTCAACACACGTACAGCCCGGTGACGTCTCCCATGCCTTGATCCAGCAAGGAGAGAGGGAGAGGTTGAGGAAGACTCCGTCCAGCAGCAGCACAACGGCGTGGTGGTGATGGAGGAGCGTGGCAATCCTGCAGGGCTTCGCCAAGCACCGCGGGAGAGGAGAAGGGAGAGAGGTAGGGCTGCGCCAGGGAGAGGTCAAAACTCATGTGTTGGCAGCCCTCAAGACCTCAGCTATATATAGGGGAGAGGGAGGGGGGTGCGCCCCCTCTAGAGTTTCCACCCCAAGGGGTGCGGCGGCCCCAATCCCATCTAGGGTGGCGGCCAGGGGGGGAGAGGGGAAACTTGCCCCCCAAGTTAGGTGGGTGCGCCCCCTCCCCCAACCCTAGGTGCCTTGGGCCCTTGTGGGGGGGCGCACCAGCCCACCTGGGGCTGGTCCCCTCCCACACTTGGCCCATGCAGCCCTCCGGGGCCGGTGGCCCCACTTGGTGGACCCCCGGGACCCTCCCGATGGTCCCAGTACGTTACCGATAAAACCCGAAACTTTTCCGGTGAACAAAACAGGACTTCCCATATATAAATATTTACCTCCGGACCATTCCGAAACTCCTCATGACATCCGGGATCTCATCCGGGACTCCGAACAACATTCGGTAACCACATACAAACTTCCTTTATAACCCTAGCATCATCGAACCTTAAGTGTGTAGACCCTACGGGTTCGGGAACCATGCAGACATGACCGAGCCGTTCTCCAGTCAATAACCAACAGCGGGATCTAGATACCCATGTTGGCCCCCACATGTTCCACGATGATCTCATCGGATGAACCACGATGTCAAGGACTCAATCAATCATAATATGCACAATGTGATGATGTCCTACCGAGTGGGCCCAGAGATACCTCTCCATTTACACGGAGTGACAAATCCCAGTCTCGATTCGTGCCAACCCAACAGACACTTTCGGAGATACCTGTAGTGCACCTTTATAGCCACCCAGTTACGTTGTGATGTTTGGTACACCCAAAGCATTCCTATGGTATCCGGGAGTTGCACAATCTCATGGTCTAAGGAAATGATATTTGACATTAGAAAAGCTTTAGCATACGAACTACAATCTTTGTGCTAGGCTTAGGATTGGGTCTTGTCCATCACATCATTCCCTAATGATGTGATCCCGTTATCAATGACATCCAATGTCCATGGTCAGGAAATCGTAACCATGTTTTGATCAACGAGCTAGTTAACTAGATGCTTACTAGGGACATGGTGTTGTCTATGTACCCACACATGCATCTGAGTTTCCTATCAATACAATTATAGCATGGATAATAAGTGATTATCATGAACAAGGAAATATAATAATAATAACTAATTTATTATTTCCTCTAGGGCATATTTTCAACAATACGCTCTAGAGACAGCTACATTCACTTTAAATAGGGCACCGTCTAAATCTGTTGAGACGACACCGTATGAATTATGGTTTGGGAAGAAACCCAAGCTATCGTTTCAAAAAGTTTGGGGATGCGATGCTTATGTCAAGAAACTTCAACCTGAAAAGCTTGAACCCAAGTCAAAAAAATGCGTCTTCATAGGATACCCTAAGGAAATCATTCGGTATACCTTCTACTTAAGATCCAAGGGCAAGATCTTTGTTGCCAAGAACGGGTCCTTTCTGGAGAAAGAGTTTCTCTCGGGAGAAGTAAGTGGTAGGAAAGTGGAACTTGATGAAGTACTACCTCTTGAACCGATAAGTAGTGTAGCTCAGGAAGATGTTCCTGTGGTGCCTGCACCGACTAGAGAGGAAATTAATGATGATGATCAAGGCACTTCGGATCAAGTTGCTACTGAACTTCATAGGTCCACGAGGACACGTTCCACACCAGAGTGGTATGGCAACCCTGTCCTGGAAATCATGTTGTTAGACAACGGTGAACCTTTGAACTATGAAGAAGCAATGGCGGGCCCAGATTCCAACAAATGGCTTGAAGCCATGCAATCCGAGATAGGATCCATGTATGAAAACAAAGTATGGACTTTGACAGACTTGCCCGAAGATCGGCGAGCAGTAGAAAACAAATGGATCTTTAAGAAGAAGACGGACACGGATGGTAATATTACCATCTATAAAGATCGACTTGTCGCTAAGGGTTATCGACAAGTTCAAGGGGTTGACTACGATGAGACTTTCTCTCCCGTAGCGAAGCTGAAGTCCGTCCAAATCATGTTAGCAATTGCCGCATACTACGATTATGAGATTTGGCAAATGGACGTCAAAACGGCATTCCTTAACGGCCATCTTAAGGAAGAACTGTATATGGTGCAGCCAGAGGGTTTTGTCGATCCTAAGAATGCTAACAAGGTATGCAAGCTCCAGCGCTCCATATATGGGCTGGTGCAAGCATCTCGGAGTTGGAACATTCGCTTTAGTGAAATGATCAAAGCGTTTGGGTTTATGCAGACTTATGGAGAAGCCTGCGTTTACAAGAAAGTGAGTGGGAGCTCTGTAGTATTTCTCATATTATATGTGGATGACATACTTCTGATGGGAAATGATATAGAACTTTTGGACAGCATTAAGGCCTACTTGAATAAGTTTTTTTCAATGAAGGACCTTGGAGAAGCTGCTTACATATTAGGCATCAAGATCTATAGAGATAGATCGAGACGCCTCATAGGTCTTTCACAAAGCACATACCTTGATAAGATATTGAAGAAGTTCAATATGGATCAGTCCAAGAAGGGGTTCTTGCTTGTGTTGCAAGGTGTGAAATTGAGCTCGGCTCAATGTCCGACCACAACAAAAGATAGAGAAAAGATGAGTGTCGTCCCCTATGCCTCAGCCATAGGGTCTATAATGTATGCCATGACCTGTACCAGACCTGATATAAACCTTGCCGTAAGTTTGGTAGGAAGGTACCAAAGTAATCCCGGCATGGAACACTAGACAGCGGTCAAGAACATCCTAAAGTACCTGAAAAGGACTAAGGACATGTTTCTCGTATATGGAGGTGACGAAGAGCTCGTCGTAAAGGGTTACGTCGATGCTAGCTTCGACATAGATCTGAATGACTCTAAGTCACAAACCGGATACGTGTACATTTTGAATGGTGGGGCAGTAAGCTGGTGCAGTTGCAAGCAGAGCGTCATGGCGGGATCTACATGTGAAGCGGAGTACATGGCAGCCTTGGAGGCAGTGCATGAAGCAATCTGGGTGAAGGAGTTCATCACCGACATAGGAGTCATGCCCAATGCGTCGGGGCCGATCACATTCTTCTGTGACAACACTGGAGCTATTGCACTTGCCAAGGAGCCCAGGTTTCACAAGAAGACCAGGCACATCAAGCGTCGCTTCAACTCCATTCGTGAAAATGTTCAAGATGGAGACATAGATATTTGTAAAGTACATATGGAACTGAATATAGCAGATCCATTGACTAAACCTCTCCCTAGAACAAAACATGATCAACACCAGAACGCTATGGGTGTTCGATTCATCACAATGTAACTTGATTATTGACTCTAGTGCAAGTGGGAGACTATTGGAAATATGCCCTAGAGGCAATAATAAAATGGTTATTATTATATTTCTTTGTTCACGATAATTGTCTATTATTCATGCTATAATTGTGTTATCCGGAAATCGTAATACATGTGTGAATATATAGACCACAACACGTCCCTAGTGAGCCTCTAGTTTACTAGCTCGTTGATCAATAGATAGTCATGGTTTCCTGACTATGGACATTGGATGTCATTGATAACGGGATCACATCATTAGGAGAATGATGTGATGGACAAGACCCAATCCTAAGCATAGCACAAAGATCGTGTAGTTCGTTTCGCTAGAGCTTTTCCAGATGTCAAGTATCATTTCCTTAGACCATGAGATTGTGCAACTCCCGGATACCGTAGGAGTGCTTTGGGTGTGCCAAACGTCACAACATAACTGGGTGACTATAAAGGTGCAGTACGGGTATCTCGGAAAGTGTCTGTTGGGTTGGCACGAATCGAGACTGGGATTTGCCACTCCGTATGACGGAGAGGTATCTCTGGGCCCATTCGGTAATGCATCATCAAAATGAGCTCAAAGTGATCAAGTGTCTGATCACGGGATCAATCATTACGGTACGAGTAAAGTGACTTGCCGGTAACGAGATTAAACGAGGTATTGGGATACCGACGATCGAATCTCGGGCAAGTAACGTACGGATTGACAAAGGGAATTGTATACGGGATTGATTGAATCCTCGACATCGTGTTTCATCCGATGAGATCATCGAGGAGCATGTGGGAGCCAACATGGGTATCCAGATCCTGCTGTTGGTTATTGATCGGAGAGGCATCTCGGTCATGTCTGCATGTCTCCCGAACCCGTAGGGTCTACACACTTAAGGTTCGGTGACGCTAGGGTTGTTGAGATATAAGTATGCAGTAACCCGAAAGTTGTTTGGAGTCCCGGATGAGATCCCGGACGTCTCGAGGAGTTCCGAAATGGTCCGGATGTGAAGATTTATATATAGGAAGTTTAGTTTCAGCCATCGGGAAAGTTTCGGGGGTCACTGGTATTGTACCGGGACCACCAGAAGGGTCCCGGGGGTCCACCGGGTGGGGCCACCTATCCCGGAGGGCCCCATGGGCTGAAGTGGGAGGGGAACCAGCCCCTAATGGGCTGGTGCGCCCCATTTGGGCCCCCCTGCGCGTAGGGTTGGAAACCCTAGGGGTGGGGGAGCCTCACTTGCCTTGGGGGGCAAGCCACCCCCCTTGGCCGCCACCCCCCTTGGAGATTGGATCTCCTAGGGCTGGCGCCCCCCCTAGGGGCCCTATATAAAGAGGGGGAGGGAGGACAGCCGCACCCCAAGTCTCTGGCGCCTCCCTCTCCCCTGCTACACCTCTCCCTCTCGCAAGTGCTTGGCGAAGCCCTGCCGAGATCGCTGCTGCATCCACCACCACACCGTCGTGCTGCTGGATCTTAATAAACCTCTCCCTCCCCCTTGCTAGATCAAGAAGGAGGAGACGTCTTCCCAACCGTACGTGTGTTGAACGCGGAGGTGCCGTTCGTTCGGCGCTAGGATCTCCGGTGATTTGGATCACGACGAGTACGACTCCCTCAACCCCGTTCTCTTGAACGCTTCCGTGCGCGATCTACAAGGGTATGTAGATGCACTCTCCTCTCTCGTTGCTAGATGACTCGATGGATTGATCTTGGTGAAGCATAGAATTTTTTTATTTTCTGCAACATTCCCCAACACCTCCATGCCGGATACTAGTCGGATGATCCCTGCGATGGAAGGTGATCGGGCAGGCCGACCATGGATTGAATTTGTGGGCGACTGGTTCCACATCGTATACGTCTCGGAGTGCGCGTTTGCGCTTCCTCTTTGGTATGTGGGTGGCGTAAATCATGTTCACTGTTTTGACCTCTGGTGGAAATTTTTTCTGTCCCCCCGTGTTCGGCTGGCAAGGTTTGTCCTCGTCTTCACTTGGCGTCTCCCTCCCCTTGTGTTCAGCGTTTAGCTTTCCAGCCTGCTTGAAGACCCAGCATTCTCTGTTGGTGTGATTCACAGGTTTCTCGGGGGTGCCATGAATTAGAGAGGACCTGTCTAAAATTTTATTTAGACTGGACGAACATTTCTACTGCCTTTAAATGGCTTTTTCTTTTGACCGGGTCCAGAGCCCCTGAATCCGGCGTTTACCGCTGTATTGTTTGGGTTGTCTTCATTATTTCGACGCTTGATTTTATTGCGTCGCGGCTTTCCATTGCCATCCCTGATTTCGGATGTGCCTAGATCGCTGGTGCCACTGCGGGCCAACCAACTGTCCTCGCCCGCGCAAAAGCTGGTCATAAGAGTTGTTAGGGCTGCCATTATCCTTGGCTTTTCCTGGCCGAGGTGTCTGGCGAGCTATTCGTCCCAGACGCTGTGTTTGAAAGCTGCCAGGGCTTCGGCATCCGGGCAGTCGACGATTTGGTTCTTCTTGGTGAGAAATCTATTCCAAAGTTTACGGGCTGACTCTCCGGGTTGTTGAATCATGTGACTTAAATCATCTGCATCCGGAGGTCGGACATATGTCCCTTGAAAATTGGCCCTGAACGCGTCCTCGAGTTCCTCCCAGCTTCCAATGGAATTTTCAGGGAGGATTTTCAACTGCCGAGCTGGTCCTTTCAACTTGAGGGGTAGGTATTTGATGGTGTGGAGATTGTATCCACGAGCCATGTGGATGTGAAGAATAAAGTCCTCAATCCAGACTACGGGGTCTGCCGTTCCGTCATATGCCTCGATGTTGACAGGTTTAAATCCCTCTGGAAATTCATGATCCAGCACCTCATCGGTGAAGCACAGGGGGTCTGCGGCACCCCTGTATTTGGATGTGCCGTGGCGTTGGTCCGACGGCTGTAGTGTTCGGTGTTGATTCAGAGCTGGTAGTGGATCGGTATAGTTGGTTCGGTGGTCGTGATCCTGCATAGGAACATGTTTCTTAGATCCGTAAATGGATCTGGTCATGCCAGCTTTTTTGTCCAGGTGCTCACGTAGATCACGTGCTGACTTGTGTGCGGCGTCATTAGCCGCTCTGTCTCGGCCACGGAGTGGTCGGTCCGGCAGATTGGCCGTATTGTTTTTCGGCGGAATGGGTGCGATAGCCTCGTTGTTGAATTCGGGAAGCAGCTTGCGTTTTGGGTAGCTCTTTTGTGGCGATTACTGTCGTATATTTCATCAGTGTCAAGCACTTTGTTCCATTTGTGGTTGAGCGTATCTTGTGCGGCCTTAAGCCGTTGCTTCTGCTTCTTTAAGCTCCTCGCGGTGGCAATATGCCTTTTGTGGAGGTGCTCTTGTTCCAAGTGTTTTTCCGTGATGATGTGTGCATCGTCGTCCAGACTATTCTCTTCTCCGGAGACAGGTTCATAAGTTTTGTCTTTGGCATCGCTGCGATCGGGCAGCGGCCCCGGACATTGTTCATCGCCCCTCTGCTCGTCCTGCTCCATCGCTGGGTCTGCGGGGTCGTTATTATCTTTAGCATCGTCTGGGGTGTCATTCATTCTTATGTCGGTATTGCTATTTGATAGAGGCGGGGTGTCCCGATCTTTCGATGAGATGATAACTATCAATTTGGTGAAGATGACTTTGACGATCCGACTACAAATGTGCACGACGTTGCGCCTTAGCAATCGCTAAACCAACTTTGAGAGGTTATTGACCACGCCGGAGCACAATCAACCTGACCACGAAGGTCTATTCCTGCAAGCAATCGAAGAACAAGCAAGAATATGATAAAACCAATCTGAATATTGCGAGTATATATGAAGTATTGATATAGGTGGGGATCCGTAAGCGGTCTTGGTCTGGTCGTTGGACACAAATGAAGTACACGAAGTTGCAATGGCTAACTTATAACTAAAGAAATCCCAAGGGAAAAGCTACTAGATGGATCTACTTATATAGGAGCAAGGGGTGGCGGCCTAGGAGGTGGCAGGACATCCCAAGGCAGCCTAAAACTAACCCTAGGTCGTACAAGGCCAATGGGTCCAAGTGGAGGTGATGCAACACCTTTGGACTTGTTGTTTGACTCGGATTCTGCTGTAGCGTTTGATTGTTTCGTCGATATCTCAACACTCCGGACAAATTTGAAGGTGAATCCAATTGGGATGGAAAGAGCACAAAATCTAGAATCCAACAAAAAAAAGAATCACCCAATTTGGAGTCCGTATGAAAAAGTTGTTAGCGTTTTGAGTCAGGTATGTCTGTGCAGTCCGAATATGAATCCAGAACGTGAGAGACTTGGACTCTATCTTCTCTCGGCCCAAAAGTGGCGTGAGAGATCTTTTTGAACAGCACTTAAACATCTCTTTCTCCCTTATCTTCATATGTGAATTGTACAAATATTCCATACACCTGCAATTAGACAAAACACAAAAGTGTGTGAAGTATTTTTGTTCTGGATAACATAAATAGATTATTGAATAGTTTGCACTAGAAATCACCTTACAAACATGCATGTATGCAATATTTTTGGTCGTATCCAAGGTAGTCATGTCCTCATCATCCTCCCCTTTTTGAAAACAAAGCCGTCCTCGGCGTTGCTTAATCTGAAATGTGGCTAACAAAAGAGACAAGGTATACATGTTGTATACGTATATGTCATCCATTTTTACTTCCCTTGATTTTTGCACATATGACACATGTATACATGAGTAACTTTCATATATCATAAAATATAAAGGCAAAATATTATCATAAGTAGAAGGCATGAAAATATTGCAACTCAGATTGCACATATAAGTGAAGCTCTTATTCCTATCAAAAGATTGACAATATTCATCATTAAACCATCCCAATATTGGTGAATAAACCTTACTTGCATCAAATTTACATGCTACAACATTCTTAAATAAGCAAACATGTAGTAAGTCATTGGACACAGAATCATCACCAAGATTAGAGGTCATATCAAAATGATTAAACATTGGTTCTTTTGCATCAATAGTTAATTCAATGGGTGCACTCAAAATTGTTGGTATTTCAGTTGTTTGATCACATGATGCATTCACGATAGTAACATGATTCTCTAAAATAGGTGGCGTGCTCAAATCAACAGGTAACTCAACACATGATGTATTTAAGTTAATTAGGGATGCATCATTCTCATGTGAAGTGATAGCATCAATACCATTACTATTACCTTGTCGCAAAGACGTAGCTGATGTCGGTATGGACAATGACAATGTACCATACACTTGAGATGATGTCGCACTCACAATCTGAGGTGTCGCTGCTCTAGAAGGTGCAACGATGGAGGAATCAACCGATGGTTGTGAGCATGAATTGGAATAGTAATTGTTGTAGTCACCCAATGCATCGTCCTGTAACTGTCTCTCAAAGGTACAAGCACGAACATACATACTAGTAATGCAACAAGGAATATACTGATATCTTGCCTGAATATCATGGTTCAAACCACCAAAAAATCTATTCATTGTATCATCCTTAGATTATTCTATGTCACAATGATGCATATAAGATTTGAACTCTTGGTAGTAAGCATTAACAGTGTTCTTGCCTTGTTTAAATTGTTCAAATTTGCGAAGCAATTCACGACGATAGTAAGGAGGGAAAAATTGTTGTCTCATTACATCTTTCAAATCTTTCCAAGTTGTGGGTTGGTTATCAATGTTTTTCTTACAATGCAGACTCCACCAAGTAGAAGGAAAACCAGTAAATGCTCTAGTGGCAGCTCGTACTCGCTCAAGTTCAGAAAAGTCATGGTAACTAAAAACTTGTTCTACTTCAAGCTCCCAAGCTAAATAAATAGCAGGATTAAATCTACCCTCAAATGATGGTAAAGAGATAACCTGACCATGTGCTTGTGTGTGTTGTCCCAACTCTCGTGATGGTGAAGATGTGTTCGTCGTCCAAGAACTTCTTTCTCCGGAACCTGTCATGATTAGTAGAAACAAGAAACAAAATTTGAGAATAATGTTCCTATGAACTACTAGGATGTGGTTGTAACATGCTCATAGTAAAGCAAATATCAATATCTTACAAGTTCTTACCATGCGACACGTGGTGACACGCAACCAGCGGTGTCAAATAACTCCGAAGATTGTGTAAAGCGATTGCCAGGGGAACGTACGTATACACGGTGTAGAAATATGTGGAGCTGGGTTGGCTATATATGGTAGCAAAAGATTAGCAATAATCAATTCAAAGATGCAATGTTGAATAAACGCTCAACGACGGCACTGTGCTGGTCCTAGGCTAGACCGGACTAGAGACGCGAGCCTAGAACACTAATGAGGTCACGGCATAGCACAACTAGCATCAATGAAGGATAAGTAGCTCTGGACAGCAAGATATAAGTGAAGATCACAACGGCAGTAAAGATAATGATGAATAACAACTACCAAGCAGGATATATAATACCTCTCTCTCCAACTTTCCTCTTGAAAACTTTGCCACTAACTCAAGCTTTCCAATGCAAAAAGAATCACTCAATTCCGAATTGATATGAGGAGTCAAAGAATTCTAAAACTGGCGTGAAAAACTGGAACAAACTATATGCGCGAACTTCGGAGGGCAAAAAGACCTATTTAGAAGATGATTTTGAGATGCCAATTGTGGAAATAGCTTTTGCAACTATTCAGATGCGTCTAGTCGCTAGCTTTAATTTGAGTACTTGTGGAGCCAAAACGGACTTCGTATGAGGAACTTATGCCTGTTTTACTGAACAGTGCACAAAACAGATTGCAGTCGGAATTCAACTACGAGATTGAGTCGAGATAGATCCGAATTTTGTTTTTTTTTCTCTTCTCTCTTTTTTTGTCCTCACACTTATTTTCTTTTTCTTTCTCTTTTTTTTCCTTTTTTCTTTTTTTCTCTATTTTTTTTCTCTGTCTTTTTTTCTCCCTCTTTCCAAGACAAACTAGATAAGAGGCAGATTGGATCAGGTGAAGATGTGAATGACCTCAACTATGATTATGACAATGAACAGTGCGTAACACGTGGTGGAAATTGATGGATGGGATGGTGGACAACGGAAGGGATAATGATGCGGCGGCGGCGTGACTAATGTGAACAGAACTCGAAACTCTAAAGGAATTAGACACTAAGACCAGCAACTTGACACGACGCTGCAACCGATAATTCAATAATGCAAACAATGAAGAGAAAATTGCAAAGGCTCAGACTGGCTTGGAAAAGGATGAATAGATCTAACTTTTTTTGTGGCTTTTTTTGGGACAATAGGTAAGTAAATAAATCTAATCTAGGGAAAACTGGAAATTCTCACTGAGCAACCTGAAAATTGATACCACTTGATAGTGCTCTGGCGTGGTCAATAAACTCTCGAAGTTGGTTTAGCAATTGCAAAGGCGCAACCTCGTGCACGTTTGTAGTCGGATCGTCAAAGTCATCTTCACCAAATCGATAGTTATCATCTCATCGAAAGATCGGGACACCCTGCCTCGGTCACTTGATAGAGGCGGGGTGTCCCGATCTTTCGATGAGATGATAACTATCTATTTGGTGAAGATGACTTTGACGATCCAACTACAAACGTGCACGACATTGCGCCTTAGCAATCGCTAAACCAACTTCGAGAGGTTATTGACCACGCCGGAGCACAATCAACCTGACCACGAAGGTCTATTCCTCCAAGCAATCGAAGAACAAGCAAGAATATGATAAAAGCAATCTGAATATTGCGAGTATATATGAAGTATTGATATAGGTGGGGATCTGTAAGCGGTCTTGGTCTGGTCGTTGGAAACAAACGAAGTACACGAAGTTGCAATGGCTAACTTATAACTAAACATATCCCAAGGGAAAAGCTACTAGATGGATCTACTTATATAGGAGCAAGGGGTGGCGGCCTAGGAGGTGGGAGGATGTCCCAAGGCAGCCTAAAACTAACCCTAGGTCGTACAAGGCCAATGGGCCCAAGTGGAGGTGATGCAACATGATGGAGTCATGTACCTAGGGTAGGGTCATGAACCTGACCAAGGTACCCTCCCCAAGGACATCTCTTAGAAGAAACCGTCTTCCAGCCGACCAAGAGGGACTCCAGTCGACGGACTAGAAGACACTCGACGAACCTGAAGACACTCGACCATGAAGACTCACTCGACCACCAGGAGTTCAAGATCTACTCTGTATCCAAACAGTCTGTAATTAAGTAGTCTTAATTGTCATGATGACACTTTATGTAGGGCGTTACCAGTAACGCCAGACCTTAATGTACTTTAACCCTCTGCTACATGGGCTGGCTGGGGTCCTGGCATCCACTATATAAGCCACCCCCCTCCACTAGTAGAAGGGTTCGCACCCCTGTGACCCTCACACACATAATCCAGTCGACCGCCTCCGGGCTCCGAGACGTAGGGCTGTTACTTCCTCCGAGAAGGGCCTGAACTCGTAAAACACTTGTGTGTACAACTGCTCCATAGCTAGGATCTTGCCTCTCCATACCTACCCACCATTCTACTGTCAGACTTAGAACCACGACAGTTGGCGCCCACCGTGGGGCAGGTGTCTTAGCGACTTGTTGGAGAAGTTGCAATCTTTTCGATTCCCATCATCATGGTTTCAGGTGGAGTTTTGATTGAGGGCCGCGAGATCCGTCTCGGCGCGCTCACATTCGTCGCTAACGACTCTGCCTGGCTGCAGGAGGCTCCGCTCGACGTGGATGCGCTCCCGGTCCGCGGAGCTACGCACTTTCGAGCATGCGTCCACGGCGTCCTTCTGCGGCAGCCGTCGACTCAGTATCGGTCGGCTTTCTTCTCATCCTCCCTCCCAGCTTCCCGCCGGCGTAAGCGCTCCGGTCGGTCGAGGCTTCAGCGGTGGGTGAGGCACGCAGTGGCTCGCCAGTCGACCACTGCCCAAGTTGCGGCAATCGAGCCCGACGAATCTCTCTACGACCTGTTCGACCTGTCGACTGGCCCCGCAGAGACTGCATCCGAATGTGACAGCAGTGATCCGGTGGCGGAGGTCCTAATGGTCAATGGGCCGCACGTTCCTCCCGGCTTTCCTGGCGCCGAGAGAGGCAACGGCGGAGGCGACCCGTCGCACGACCATGAAGAGTACCGCCCCGAGCCCCTCGACTCGCAGCAGAGGGAAGAGCTTCGCCGCCGGAACATGGATGCGCTCCATACTCTGATAGTTGGAGAAACCCCTGAGGCTCGCACCTTAGAGGACGCGCGCTTGGCCAACCTGGCTGAGCGCACTCGACTGGAGAACCTTCAGCGGGCACTCGACGAGCGCGCGCGGCAACGGATACCAGACTCCAGTCGACGCCAACTCTTCAAACCCCCGACTTAGGTATACCGCACTCCAATCCAGAATTTGGCAGCTGCAACGCGCATAGCAGAGTCGATTCAACCTTCCCAGTCAGAGGCTGGCAGAGGCTTGATGCAGATCAGGGATTTGCTCCGAGCAGCTAGAGATCAGAATTCGGCTGTGTCGTAGTCGCGGAATAGGATTCATAGCAGGTCCGTGGCAGCGAATACTGTCCAGTCAGCTCATAGCCCCAGATCGCCCCCGAGGCGTGAAGGACATGGCGACCAACATGATCAGTACATGAATTATGAGCAGGACGATCACTGAGTCGATCGCAACGATCGATGTCGAGTGCCCACTCCTGCCCGGAGGGGTGGATCATATATGCCTCGACAGAAGGATGACATACGGCAGTACAGTGGCGGGCGAAGAATTCCAGTCGACCCCAGAGAACCAGGCTTTGATGAGAGATCCATCATCGTTCAAGGTCTGGTCGACCGGAACAGAGCCCACAGAGAGGGTAATGACAGAGATGTACCCACCAGCAGCCGAGTGCACGTCTCCAGGCCAGAGTGTTTCAGCAGAGCCATCAGAGCTGCGGTGATTCCTCCCAACTTCAGGTTGGCGACTGGAGTCAGCAAGTTCAACGGTGAGTCCAAGCCCGATACTTGGCTTGAGGACTACCGAGTGGCTGTTTAGATCGGCGGTGGAAATGACGAGGTGGCCATGAAGCATCTGCCTCTCATGTTGGAAGGGTCAGCCAGGGCATGGCTGAATCAGTTGACACCCAGCAGCATCTTCACGTGGGAGGATCTCTCCCGAGTGTTTGTCAGGACGTTCGAAGGAATGTGCAAGCGGCCGGCGGGACTGACAGAGCTGCAATCTTGTGTACAGAAGTCGAATGAGACTCCGAGGGATTACATCCAGAGATGGATCACACTGCATCACATAGTAGAAAATGTATCTGATCACCAGGCAGTTTGCGCCTTCAAGGAGGGTGTAAAGTACAGAGAGCTAAGTCTGAAATTTGGTCGAACCGGAGACATGTCTCTAAGCCGAATGATGGAAATTGCCACCAAATATGCTAATGGTGAGGAAGAGGATCGGCTCCGGAGCGGCAAGCACAAGTCAGTCGCCCAGGACCCCGGAGGCGGAAATTCCAGTCGGAAGCAAAAGCGTAAAGCCGAGCCAGCCACTCCTGGAGAAGCCTTGGCCCTGAACCAAGGAAAGTTCAAAGGGAAACCCAAGGGGCCTTGGAACCCCAAGAAAGTAAAAGATAAAGAAGGAAATGATGTGTTGGATTTACCATGTCACATCCGCACCAAGAAAGATGAAGAGGGTAATTTCATCTACCCGAAGCATACCACTCGACAGTGTCGGCTCCTAATACAGCAGTTCCAAGGGAAGCAGTCCAAGGACAAAGAAAAAGAGTCGGATAAGGTTGAGGACAAGGAGGATAGTGACGGGGAATAACTGCAGGTCAATTCCACCTTGATGATTTTTGCCGATGTTGAGAGCAAAAACCGACTGAAAGTTATAAACCGAGAGGTAAATATGGCTGCTCCGTCAACACCCAATTACCTGAAGTGGTCTCAGACTGCCATTACATTCGACCAATCCGACCACCCCATGCACATCGCCATCCCTGGGAGGCAAGCGCTGGTGGTCGATCCCGTCATTGAAGGCACTCACTGACCAAAGTGTTGATGGACGGCGGCAGCAGTTTTAATATACTGTATGCTGAGACGCTGAAAGTGATGGGCATTCCGATGTCCAGGCTGAGCACAAGCACCATGAGTTTTTATGGAGTCATCCCTGGCAAGAAGGCCGCATCACTCGGCCAGATTGCTCTTGACGTAGTTTTTGGTGATTCAAAGAATTTCCGCAAAGAGAAGCTGTCATTTGAGGTTGTGGATTTCCAGAGTGCCTATCATGCAATTTTGGGCAGGCCAGCTTATGCACGTTTTATGGCTCGACCATGTTACGTGTACCTCAAACTAAAGATGCCAGGCCCTAAAGGTGTGATCACTGTCACTGGTAACCGCAAGAATGCAGAAGAGTGCTTCCAGAAAGGCTCGAAGATCGCCGATGCTCAGATGGTGGCAGAAGAGTGGCAGGAACACCAAAGGAACGCAGACCCGAGCAACAGATTAAATGAAGTTGGTTTGAATACAAGATTCAAATTCAAACTCCATATGTGATTATTCAAATGCCATTTAATTGATTTGTGCTAAAAAGCAGCTATAAGTTGTTCTAACATGCATGAAAATGGTACAGATGGATTCCTTGAATTTTTCTGATAATTTTTCATATATAATTTATTTAATTTGGAGTTACGGTTAATTTTCTATGATTTATTGAAGTTTTAGCTATTTTCTGGAAATAATAAATCATTTTTGATTTATTTTAATTCCAGAAACAAATACTGCGTCAGCATGACGTATTAGTGACGTCAGCAGGTCAACGTGGCTGGTCCAGGTCAAACCTGACGGCTGGGACCCGCACGTCAGTGTAACAGGCAGGGACAGAGGCTGACTGGTGGGTCCGGTCAATGCTGACATGGCAAAGTCAACGGTGACAGGCGGGGCCCTCTGAGATTAGTGCTAATTTAACAGAGAGGTTAAACTAATTAATTAGGCACAGGGGCCCACTTGGCAGTGGCTCTAGTAGGTGATTAGCGAGGTTAAACTAATTAAGTGGCCACGTCGGCGAGTGACGCCGGCGACCACGGCGACGGCGAGACCTCGCCGGAGTTGCTCGGGACGGCGCTACGGCCCGCGGCTGGTCGCGCTGAGGGCACCAAGAGTGAGCCCGTGCTCCCGCGCATCTAGGGGGACCCACGAGAGGGCGTGGGGTGGCCGGAGTTGAGCGCGGCATCGACCCCGGCGGCGGCCGGAGCTCGGGGGTTCGCGGGACCGGCGCTGCGGTGTGCAAACAAGACGGTTGTCGCGCTAGTTTTACTCTACGGGACGCAACGAGTGCAACGGACGCATGCGTGGGACCAAAAGGTCACCGGAGCTTCACCGGCGACGAGCCCGTGCGGCGGAGCGTCTCGGCTCCGGTGGAGGGAGCGGCTGGAGCGCGAAATCGGACATGGGGTTAGGGGGAAACGAAGCAGGGGCTCACGGAGATCACGATAAGACGGTCGGCGTGCTCGGGGAAGGCCTAGGGCGACGGGACAGCGACGGCGATCTCCGGCGACCGGAGCTTGAAGACGAGTCGATGCGGTCGAATTGGGGCGTCCGAGCGCTCGGGGCTTGCTCGAGGCGACGTAACAGGCGGTGGCGGAGTTTGCAGACTACACGGGGAGGCGAGAGGAGCATGGTGGGCGTGGTGGCAGCGAACGACGGCGGCGGCTCTCTGTTCGGGCGAAGAACGAAGAGGGAGAGGGGAAAGAGAGCAGCGAGTGAGGGAGAGGAGAGAGGTGCAGGGGGGGCGAGGGGGAGTGCGTGGCTCCCTCGGGTGCCTCCAGCGGCAAGCAGGTAAGCAGGAGGTGGCCGAGGCAGCGTCGGCGCGCGCCACGCCTCGCCTCTATTCGTCCTCCTGGCAGAGGAGGAAGAGGACAAGGGGGGGAGGTGGGCTGGGCCGGCCAGATGGAGCTGGGCCAGGCTCTGGTGGGCTGCACGGTAAGGCCAGGTAACTTCCTTCTCTCTCTCTCTTTTTCTAATTATCTCAGTTTTCTATTATTCTGTAAATTTAGGGCTTTATTAAAAATACTCAGACACTTTCAAAAATCATGAAACTAATCATGGCTACTGTTTAGAATATATCCAACAGTAAACATTTTAGTTTATGATTATTTGAGCATTTGAAATATTTAATAGCATTTAAATGCCCAAATGAAAATACTATATGATTTAATTCAGTGACCAAATATGTCCTGCAAAAATATAAACCATTTTTGGTAGATGCTTCCACCTCAAACCAGAAATGTTGAACATTTTTAGAGGACATTTTGAGTTCAATGAAAAAGGTTTTATTTTGACCCTAGTTGAATTCATTTGGTGCTAGGGCTTAGTCAATCCCCATCTCAGGTTTAAATGAAATTTAAACATGATGTAACACTCTAATGCATGCACTAGGCATTGTCAGAACTAGGGATGTGACAACTCACCCCCACTAAACAAGAATCTCGTCTCGAGATTCAAGCGTAGGGTAAGATGAAAGGGAAACGCAAACTAGTATAATCTTCATGATCCAGGGTGCACTTCAAATGAACATTGATTTGAACACCATCTTTGTCTTGAAGTCTTGCTCTGAGAAATCCTGTCAACATGACACGGAGGGAAGGAGGAGACTCTAGAAGGGTCGATCTCCTCGAAGATCGAACAACTCAGGACTAACTCCCGGAATGAGACATAGGACCATCTCTCGGGTTGAGACACGAGCACACATCCAGAGGGGTGGGAGGAGACGGATGACGAAGGTGCACTAGGTGGACAACAATTCCACACTTAAGAAGGTGGTAAACGATTGTCAACGTAGCGAGGAGTTGAGTTGCTATGATACCACAACGAAACATCTTGGAGGAGGGTGATTCGTAGATTATTTTCTTAAGTGGCAAAAAGAATTACCTTTGATTCAGAGATCATTGAAAACCTTTATACCAGCCTAAGGCAATTCTCAAGCGATCGTTTGGAGGGGGTCGGTAGAATGGCATACTCGGACTTGGATGATGTGGATTACCTTGTTGAAGACAACGCAATGGATGAATTTGCTTATCACCGGAAATGGAAGAGACCCATGGTAGAATGGCACATTGGCGGTGCAAGCTGGGAACAAAATGCAAATGATGGGAATGATTCTAGTAACTGGGGAAGAACCCAACAATAGAGAGTGAATTCACTGTTTGAAAAGGTCATAGCATTGCCGAGGAAACCGAGAGGAATCCCAGTTAGTGCCGATGATAACACCTAGCGCTTATGCGTGCTCTCAAGAACTTGAGCATTTCCATATTCATCAAGGTTTTACCAGCATCCGTGTCCAGGATCCTGGCAACACAACATACCACCATGATGAACAACGATGGACGATGCAGATGCATAGGAAGATAACATCAACTCAGATTTCACCCTAGCGAGGCTAAGGAAACAAAATCTGGATGATCGACCGAGAGACATTTAGCACTCCGCTTCTAATGTTCTCCTTGATGTGCTAGTGTAATCCACCCATAGATATGGTTTGATATCTAGAACATCAAGTAAAGGTCGGACTTCGGAAACACAGAAATCCATAAGGAACAACTAGGGAGGTAGATCCTACGAAATCCTTATGGGGAGGTGGCCAACTTCCTCAATCAAGATACTACAATATTAGGTCTCTCGGCGGGGTGTGTTGGCCACGACATCCACTTTACCGGTTATCGTGAGACCAATATTATATTTCTTGGGAAATGTTCCAAACCATCATATCTGCCTGAGATTCAGATCTGGTTGGTGTCAGGATATTCCAGACTCATCGAGTCTAGGAAGAAAACGAAAGTTTGCAACATAAATCGATGAGATGACGTTACGAGATTCTCGGGAATGAACTACGATAGCAAGCTCCAAACATGAGCTGGTTCTGCTACTAACATGTGAACACGTTGTCCCAGACAAGCATGGCCACGTAGTAGTCTTTAATCAAACACTACCGAGTTCAGGTGGGGAACCATAATCGAGGATATCGAAGTCTTTACGCAAGTCCATGGATTAGATCCCAAGCATAGACTTCTTTTCCTTGAACAAGTCAATCAGTGGCTTAGTGTGCTAGGGACACATATAGAATGAAGGTTGCAAGTCTCCAGACTACAGAATACTTCGCACGTGTGCATGACTGATTTGGGATGATTCCAAAGGAAACAAAACAATCTTTCTCAAATTCACGGCGGCAACTTTCACCAAATGCACGTGTATAAGAGGAAGTCACTCCTTTCATCAAACAAATACTTCATGAGCTAGCATGAAGAAAATGCTTTCAAAAGTTTCCAACACTAGCTTAATGTTCAGCAAAATTATGGAGAAGACAAGGATGTTGTCATTAGGCACAACAACAATTCATCTGGGTTTCCTTTTAAAAGGAATTCCATAGTTAAGTGAACAAGTGATAGCATTGGTCAGACCCAAAAGATATAATGGTGTATGCTCGAGGGATCAACCACGAGTAAGACAACATTACGAATATCGTTGGTTCTGGTCTGATTGGATGATAGCCCATACTCAATCAAAGGTTTGGGTAAGACAATAGATCCAACAATTGTTCACAAGGACCAATTGATGAAGATATCATCTTTCTTCACACACACACACACACACACACACAAAGATATCCCTTAACATGAACTAAGTCGGACAAGCTTTTATCTTCCAGCTCTCCAAGTTGTTGTTTAGCTTATCCAACTAGCTCAGGGTATCCAACACGGATTCTTGGAGAAGGGGTGGTTTACAGGAATAAACCAACTCGATCACGAACTCAACATAGCGGTCAGGTGACAACCTGGTAATACTTCTGAGAAGATATTCAGAAAATCACGAACCACCGGTATGTTACGAAGCTCGAGAACAATCTTGCTTTTCAGGGCAAGGCGATATGATCAATAGAGCAAGGATTTGAAATAACCCTAACTCATCGATCGAGGAGTGCACCGAGAACAAGGAGTAGGTAGCACGATCAATCTTAGAATGATGATTCACTAACCAACATGCTAAGAATGAAATTATTGTCCTTTAACTACCAAACAACGGAGTTGCTAGCAGTATTGATTTCACACACCACGATTCACTTGTCGACATTCCGGTTACGATAACACAGGAACCGAGGAATGAACAATGATGGCGAGAAGTATCACTGTGTCAAGAGTTCATAGGATGGTGTGCAATTCCCATGACATTCTTGACATAAAGATGGTAATACTCCAAGGTGGAACAGAGTAAAAGTTGGATTGGCATTTTTCTCTGCGGAGTACGATGGTTTTGACCTAATCCTAGATATGGATGAGGTATTGGAGTTTGTTTCTCCTAGTCATTCCGCGATGGAATGGCTTGACGAACCACAAGAGTAATAGGCATCGATAAACGAACGCACGCATACTCTTGACTATCAATTGATAGACGAAGGTCAGAAGACAACTAAAGAGGGACAACTCAAAGGAACATACGATTTTCTGAGTTGTGGATGCATGGTTTAGCATGTCGAACGAATTCCACATATTTCTTCCGGATAACCCATGCGGAAAGGTAGAACTGGCAGAGTCACAATGTAGAATCGAGAACCCATCGAGAGCACTCTGATTGTGATCTTTCGATCAGCGAGGAACATCTGCCATAAGCGGTTCATAGTATTTGGAAGAAAGGAATACCACGAACATCGAGGACTAATGCAAAGGTTACTAATAACCTAAAGGAATGGGCAAAACTATCAACATGAAGCAAGTAGGGTGAATCTCGGGTTCAAAACCCAGGGATAGAATACCTATTACTAAGTAGCATCACGGGATGCTTTCGAGAATGATGGCCAGAATCATCACACTGGGAACACAAATCATGGCTAAATTACTAGATGATCCCCTAAGACACCTAGGGTCACAATAATAACTCCAACATAATGTCAAGGCAATAGAATACCTCAACTCAACAATTAGTGTGATTGAGCTGGCATAAAGGAACATCGAAACCAGAGGGAAAGGATTTTGCAAATGCATCAGACTATTTAGAAACCTGGAATGACTCGGACAGCATAACGGCTGTAAATGCTCAGAAAAGATTTGAGACATTCACAAAAATGGTGGCATAACCACTCAGAAGCACAATATCAAGGTCTCGAGATCAACAGTTAACATACAGAAGTAGAAACTGAACTCAAGCTTAGAACCATCAATCCTACAAGTCTGCAGATTAGTAACACGTGATCCTGATAGAAAGAAGAGATAGCCTAGTTCTTAATCCCCGTAGAAGAGAAGATGATGACTCAGATCAGAAGGCCATGAGGTATAAGGAGTAAAAAGAGCCTTACGTTCCATCCCACAATCAATTCCCTTATATAACTAAAGAATTTCTAGACTCAACTTCGACCAGTTTGGCTTGGTAATCCTACAGGCAGTCAAGCTCTGATACCAACGCTGTCAGGACCCCGACTCAATGCCACATCGATCTAGCATGTAACACCTCATATCACTTTGCGGCCTCACGCACGGTATTCCCACGGGTGTCGCCTTACCTTTGCCTGGGACCGTTTGCGCCTTTTGGCTCACGTATATGATGATGTCGCTAGCATCCATATGATAAAGAGTCCGGGCTGACATGACTAGTCGTAAACCCAAAGTGGCACAGACTTACAGGGACAGGCATCCATGACCCAGCATCGAACGTGTCGGTCATCAGCGAGTGAATCCAGGCTGTAGCACTGGGCTAGCAGGACTCCGGTGAACCGGGCTGTAGCGGGCTAACAGGACTCCGGTATTCATCGCGTGACATTTCCCCGAAGGGACAGACATAGGAACGAAGAAGGACACATGCCGGCCAGCCTAAGTGTTCCGGAGCAGTAGCAAGCTACCAAGGCTCAATGGAAACACTAGGAGACATTTCCCGGTAAGAGAGGCTACTAAAGATAAACAACTAGATGGTCAGATCCCACACATACCAAGCATTTCAATAACATACACACAATATGCTCGATATGTGCAAATACAACATGGCATCACAACATGACTCTACGACTCAAGTATTTAATCAATAGGCTCCGAGGAGCGAGATATTACAAACATGGGTCTCATGACCCAACACTCAGAGCATACAAGTCGAAGCACAAGCGGAAGCTATCATGTCTGGGTACAGACATCTATAAATGAAAAAGGCTGAGAAGCCTGACTATCTACCAGATCCTGCCGAGGGCACAAGATCGTAGCTGAGGTAACAAGCTAAACGTCAAAGTCCACGCGGAACTACTAGTGAGACCGAAGTCTCTCTGCAAAAACATAAAATAGGCAAACGTGAGTACAAATGTACCCAGCAAGACTTACATCAGAACTAACTACATATGCATCATTATCAACAAAGGGGATGCTGGGGTTTAACTGCAGCAAGCCAGCTTTGACTCGGTGGCTATCCTAAACTACGACTGCAATGTAACTCTTTTGAGGTGGCGCACACGAGTCCACATATTCACCATATCAATACACCACTATGGAACCGCTCCCGTCTCCCTACGAGAATGCCATCCATAGCACTCACGCTTATCTTGCGTATTTTAGGGTATCCACTTTCACTTGTCTATGAACTGATATAAGCAACCCAGAAGTCCTTTTCCGCGGACACGGCTATTCGAATAGATGATGTTAACCCTGCAGGGGTGTACTTCTTCACACACGCTCTCACCACTTACCGCCGTTTACACGACATGTACTCGGCAACCTTCAAGCGGAAGCCCAACATGGGTGTCGGCCACGGCCTACCTAAACACTCAAGTCTCTAGTCCAGGTTTATCGCCTATTCGGGTTCCATCCATGAGGAGATCCGGCCGGAGTTTCGCTCACAGCCCCAAACGATGTGAACAGGGTTCCGTGACACCAAACGGGCGCCCGGTTTACCCGGCCACGTGCCTACCGCATCACAGCCCACCCCTACGGTCAGCGCTGCGCACGGCCTCCAGCATACTACAAACACGAGAAACTACTTGCAACTCCTGGACAAAGGACAAGGGTGATCAAGAAGCCGAGAGGGTCCATTGGTTTCGGGCCCAATGCATGGTAGTAGCTGAATCATGGATCACAAACACAGAACTCAGTTCCTGAGGACGGCTGCAATGAGACAACCCACCATGTACTCCTACATGGCCTCTCACCGCTACCTTTACCAAATCGTGTTCACACACTTAGCTCACACACAGTAGGACATGTTCACACACCTCTGATTCATCCCGGATGAATCAGACCTAACTCAACTCTAAGCAGTAGCAGGCATGACAAACAAACATGAATGAGTAGGCACAACAGGGCTCAAACAACTCCTACTCATGCTAGTGGGTTTCATCTAATTACTGTGGAATGACAGGTCATGCAGAGGATAAAGGGGTTCAGCTACCGCAACAAGTAACAGATGAATCGATGTTGTCCTAATGCAGTAAAAGAGAGCAGGAGCGAGAGAGTGGGATTTTATCGGAATGAACAAGGGGGTTTTGCTTGCCTGGCACTTCTGAAGATAACATTGAGTCTTCATCAGTGTCAACGATCACATCATCGGTATCACGTCTATCGAGAGGGGACAAATACCGGCAACACAAAAGGGAACACAATCAATGCAATGCACAATATGATGCATGATCATGACATGGCAAAATGAATGTGTTTAGAGCTAATGCAACTAGCAACAGATTAAATGAAGTTGGTTTGAATACAAGATTCAAATTCAAACTCCATATGTGATTATTCAAATGCCATTTAATTGATTTGTGCTAAACAGCAGCTATAAGTTGTTCTAACATGCATGAAAATTGTACATATGGATTCCTTGAATTTTTCTGATAATTTTTCATATATAATTTATTTAATTTGGAGTTACGGTTAATTTTCTATGATTTATTGAAGTTTTAGCTATTTTCTGGAAATAATAAATCATTTTTGATTTATTTTAATTCCAGAAACAAATACTGCGTCAGCATGACGTATTAGTGACGTCAGCAGGTCAACGTGGCTGGTCCAGGTCAAACCTGACGGCTGGGACCCGCACGTCAGTGTAACAGGCAGGGACAGAGGCTGACTGGTGGGTCCGGTCAATGCTGACATGGCAAAGT
The DNA here is from genome assembly GCF_002162155.2 of Triticum dicoccoides. Taxonomy (NCBI): domain Eukaryota; kingdom Viridiplantae; phylum Streptophyta; class Magnoliopsida; order Poales; family Poaceae; genus Triticum; species Triticum dicoccoides. The sequence goes on along the minus strand of NC_041385.1, from coordinate 313,850,569 downwards.
CAACAGTGACAGGCGGGGCCCTCTGAGATTAGTGCTAATTTAACAGAGAGGTTAAACTAATTAATTAGGCACGGGGGCCCACTTGGCAGTGGCTCTAGTGGGTGATTAGCGGGGTGTTTACATGGGGTTAGGGGAAAACGAAGCAGGGGCTCACGGAGATCACGATGAGACGCTCGGCGTGCTCGGGGAAGGCCTGGGGCGACGGGACAGCGACGGCGATCTCCGGCGACCGGAGCTTGAAGACGAGTCGATGCGGTCGAATTGGGGCGTCCGAGCGCTCGGGGCTTGCTCGAGGCGACGTAACAGGCGGTGGCGGAGTTTGCAGACTACACGGGGAGGCGAGAGGAGCATGGTGGGCGTGGTGGCAGCGAACGACGGCGGCGGCTCTCTGTTCGGGCGAAGAACGAAGAGGGAGAGGGGAAAGAGAGCAGCGAGTGAGGGAGAGGAGAGAGGTGCAGGGGGGGCGAGGGGGAGTGCGTGGCTCCCTCGGGTGCCTCCAGCGGCAAGCAGGTAAGCAGGAGGTGGCCGAGGCAGCATCGGCGCGCGCCACGCCTCGCCTCTGTTCGTCCTCCTGGCAGAGGAGGAAGAGGACAAGGGGGGAGGTGGGCTGGGCCGGCTGGGCCGGCCAGATGGAGCTGGGCCAGGCTCTGGTGGGCTGCACGGTAAGGCCAGGTAACTTCCTTCTCTCTCTCTCTCTTTCTAATTATCTCAGTTTTCTATTATTCTGTAAATTTAGGGCTTTATTAAAAATACTCAGACACTTTCAAAAATCATGAAACTAATCATGGCTACTGTTTAGAATATATCCAACAGTAAACATTTTAGTTTATGATTATTTGAGCATTTGAAATATTTAATAGCATTTAAATGCCCAAATGAAAATACTATATGATTTAATTCAGTGACCAAATATGTCCTGCAAAAATATAAACCATTTTTGGTAGATGCTTCCACCTCAAACCAGAAATGTTGAACATTTTTAGAGGACATTTTGAGTTCAATGAAAAAGGTTTTATTTTGACCCTAGTTGAATTCATTTGGTGCAAGGGCTTAGTCAATCCCCATCTCAGGTTTAAATGAAATTTAAACATGATGTAACACTCTAATGCATGCACTAGGCATTGTCAGAACTAGGGATGTGACAGATTTGTTGCGAGCCAAGAAGCCTGCTACGGAATCAGCATTTCAGTCATCCGGTGAGACAAAACCCGTTTGACGGTGTCCTGGACTAGGGGGTACTCAACGCGTCGTCTCCTGATCAGTTGGATTGGGCCGAGGACCCCCATGGCCGTATACTCATGGGCCAGTCCGGACATCTGCCGCATACAAGGAAGAATCAACAAGACTTGGAGATCAAGACAAGGACTCCTCCCCCACCGGCATATTCGGCTAGGACTCTTGTTATCCTAGGCCTCTGGTGCATTATATAAACCGGGGCCAGGCTAGTCGATAGATATACAACAACAATCATACCATAGGCTAGCTTCTAGGGTTTAGCCTCCTTGATCTCGTGGTAGATCTACTCTTGTACTACCCATATCATCAATATTAATCAAGCAGGACGTAGGGTTTTACCTCCATCGAGAGGGCCCGAACCTGGGTAAACATCGTGTCCCTTGCCTCCTGTTACCATTGATCCTAAGACGCACTGCTTGGGACCCCCTACCCGAGATCCGCCAGTTTTGACACCGAAATTAGTGCTTTCATTGAGAGTTCCGCTGTGTGGTCGGCGAAAGGATCAATGGCTCGACTGCGGGTCAACTGCGACGTCGGCTTCTTCGTCACTAGCTCGACCGGTCACCTTGGCTTGACCGAGGACTACGCCCTACCTCCGATCGTCATGTTCGGATGAAGGCCTTCATCAACACCAACTCCGATCTCTATCAAGATCATGGAGGAGTCATCCATGGAGCTCGGGGGCTCAACGTCAACATTGCCCTTAGGCGATCGTGCTGTTTTTCTGGACAGCAAACTTGTATCTGCCGCCACCACCTCCTCGAGTGTCGCTTAAATGATTACTTCGATGGAATTATGCGGAATTAAGTCTACAGCAACCCTGCAAAAATTTCGTCGAGTTCCGATGGAGGAATCTCCGGCAATCTCCGATATACCAGAGCCATGTTGAATCTGGACGAGAATCCGGACGAGTTTAGGCGTGGTATCCAGCATCTAGCTCTGATGTTCTTTGGAGGATCCAACCGTTGATTTGCTGCGGAATTCTCATATCTACCACCTGCCCAAAATTCAGCTCGATCCGACCGTCCAAACTCCGGGAAACTTCCGATTAGTGCGTCACTTTTTGGATCTGTTTTCTACGCGAGAATGAATCTGACCCAAATTCATCTTCTTTATGGACGGAATCTCGAACATCCTTTTTGAAGGAAGTTTTCGTATGGGGTGTTGTATTTTATTCTCAAACACATCCCAGTAGTATTAAAAGTATTCTAGCAATACGAACTTCACCGTCACGCCGGTGTCAAACCAGCCCGACAACATCACTCCACGGCGGCCGACCTGCGTTAGACACGTCGTCGCTTTGTCGAGCCGAGCTCAATTTCTTCGCATCATCATCTCGGCCAGCCGAACAATAGTTCGGCATCACGAAGGATAAATCGTCACCAACATCGCCGCCCCACGGATTACACGGAGCGGGCACACCTGCATCGACCACGTCACGACCTGCATCGCTGGACCGGGGGCTTCATCATCTCTTCATCAACCTACTTCGGAGACTTCGGCATCGCTGGCCGACCAGCTCTGTCACATTAGCTGGACCGAGGGCTTTGCCTCGGCGAGCCAACCTTTGCCAGCATTGCCATGCCGTTGCTTTATCGCCCATCAGGCGATAGGTGTGCGGGTCGAGTCCCAATTTTGGGAATCACCTTTCTTCGGATTGCTACAACAAATAAGCTAGGTGCTATTAATCCTACTATTTTTTGCTTGTTAGGGTTCATTTTTTCCAATGAATTATTACTCTGGTTTGTCCGTCATATGTACGTAGGTCTATCAAATGATGGCCGCATTAACGACGGTCGCATGGTGGTTCGGTCAGTTTCCGTACATAGTCCGGCAAACGCCGCATCCGAAAGTCGAACCGACCTGTGAATTCAGGCCTTGCCATGCCCTTACCGCATCACGCTGCCGCCCTGAATCGACATTGACTTCGGCGCCAAGCCATATTTCTTTTATTACTCACTTTCCATAAATTATTTGTTATGCAACGAATTTTTTTTATTTTTATTATTATTACTATTATCTCCGGTTTGCACTATTTTTTGTGCACAGGAAAAAGATCCAGCCGGACTATATCCTTTGGCGTCACCTCGGCTGGACGGGGGGCTTCGTCAACACTTCATTATCCCATGCGGGGGAATTCGGCATCACCCTGCCGTCCTGCATTGACCGTGCTATGTCACCACTTCGGAGTGCCGAGCTCTTTGCTCTGCTACCTCGGGACCGGCTCGGGGATGGAACTTTGTCCCACATCAAGCTCGGACCGCGTCATCAATACCGAACACATTAACCAGCTAAGTTATCTTCATGCTCAAAGTTTTAAATTTTAACTTGTGTTCGGCTCGGTCAAGCATTATACTTTTTTGGAAAAAAGTGGCTTGTAAAAATTTCCTTGTCCAAACTTTGTTTCTGACGCGCAAATTCAAATACCCCGTTTACTTGGGGGCTTCCTTCATGAAGCTTTTCCTCTTGCATATTGTTATACTTGTATGGCTTCCTTCCTTGTTCGTGTATTACGCCGCAATATGCACCATATTGACTTAAGCGATTTGCAAGCTGGGTTGCCTGGCTCCTGTGCTTACCCCTACGTTCCCGATTGTTCGGCTAGGGAGTAAAGGGAGCACCTCTGCGATTGTCACGATCGGGTCAACTGAGCCGGACCTCAGACTGGGTGAAGCCGAAAGCTAGCGCTCTTATTGTTTTCAATCATGGTCGGCACACAACGGAACTCATGAGTACAAAAAATCTATTGCACAAGTCTCATAATAACAATGAGCACCGAAGAAAGGTATCGGTGGGGGTACTATTTTCTTCGAAGATGCTTCTTACTCTTCGCAGTAATATAGCATAAGTTCCCTGAGCACGCTTTGTCTGTTACAGCCTTATGGCCTGATTGCCTGGTTATTGGAAACACTGTCGATATTCTCGACAGATGGAGTACATAACACTTTTCGGTCCTTGACCGAAGAGGGAGAAGCCGACGGTCGGTTAAGACGCGTTTAAAGTTCGGCTGAACATAGATATGATATAAGTACTTCGGTACATGCAATCATTCTTTTACCCAAGTCACTTGGGGGCTCTTAAATTTATATGAGCCGTTTTATGATAAGTGTTTTTCTTCTTAGTCGTTGCAAAGTTTTTATTATTTATCACTCCTTTTTTCGACACAAGTGTGCGGTCACTAGCCGGGGAGCCTAATTTCTCTCTCAAAGTTGTCACAGCCCTAGAATTTGTTTGTCATTAGTTGCATTAAGGCATTCATGCATCATGTTTAAGGTTCATGAAACTTGAACTGGGGATGACAAACTCTAGCACTAAATAAAATGCAATTAGGATCAAAATAAAAATATTTTCAATAAACCCAGAATGCCCTTTAGGAAAGTTCATTATTTTTGTTAAAGGTGAAAACCCCTGCCAACAATGATGCACATATTTCTAGGCCATTCTGGATTTTTGAATTAAATCCTATTGTATTTGACTTTGGGCATTTAAATACTATAAATAACTTAAATGTTCAAATAAATGTTGGAAATTGTTAAGGGTCACTGAAATAATTCAGAAAGCACCCATAAGTGTTTCCAGGATTTTATGAACTGGTTTGGTATTATTACTAAATCAAAACAAATAGCAAAAACTAGAAAACAGAACAGAATTAAAAAAAAGAGAGAGAAGGCCACCAGGCCACCTACCTAACTTACCTGGCGCCCACTTACTTGGCCCAGCACGGCCCAGCCCATCTCCACTTCCCCCCCCCCTGTCGCCTTCCTCCTCGCGCCAGTAGGCACAGGCGCGTGGCCGACGCACGCCGGCGCACGCCCCGGCCACCTCCTGCTTGCCGCTCCACCTCGACACCCCGGACGCCTCCATGCGTGCCACGCCACTCCTCTGGAACTCTCTCACTCTCTCCCGAACTCATCCCCTTCCTCTGCTTCCTCTCCCTCCCGCGACCGAATGGAGCCGCCGCCACCGACGAGCTCCCTCGCGGCCACCGCCACCCCCTAGCCTTGCCGATGCGCTCAAAGGCTCCGCCTCGACCCCCTCTTCCTCCCCACCGATCCACGGCCCTCCGGAAGCCCTGCAGCGTCGCCCTCAAGCTCGTCCCCAACCTTCGGCCGCCGGCGAACTTTCGAGGATTCGCGAGCTCCAGCCCCTCTCCGGCCTCGCCGTTGCCTCCACCGGATCCGCTGTGAGCTCTTCTTCCATTCCCCCTCCTCCTCGCGCTCGTTCCCGCACTCTAGCCGCCCTTTTCACCGGAGCCGATTGCTCCTCGCCGCCGGCCATGGCGTGGCCATGGCCACAGCCACCGCAGCTTGCTCCCGAGCCCACCGTCATGCTCACCGCAACCTCAGGAGCCCGCAGCACCCACCAGTTCCTCCCGTAGTGCACCATAGCATCGAATCGGTCGGCGCCCGAACTCCGGCCGCCGCGGAAGCGGACACCGCCGTCGATTTAAGTCGTCTCCGGCGACCCCTCTAGCACCAGCCGACGCGGACGAGGCCCAGGGTTCCAACGGTGCCATCCGCGCCCCGAACCGTGGCCCGTGCTGCGTTTCCGGATCACGCCGCCGTCTCGGGCCTCGCCGGCGTCATGTCGCCGGCGGGTTTGACGTGTTTGACCTAGGGTTTGACCCCCCAGGGTCGCTGAGTAGTGGGGCCAGGCCCTGCTAATTTTAGTTAAATATTAACTAAACCTAATTAGCCACTAACACTGACCAGTGGGCCCCGGCCCCCCTAATCCTTTAGTCAAGCAAATAACCCCCTGTTAACTAACTATGACACTGACGTGTGGCCCCCACACGTCAGGTTTGACTCTAGGCGACCCAGTTGACCTGCTCACCTCCGCCTTACGCCATGCTGACGCAATATTCCTTTTCTGGAATTTAGTTTATTTTATAAATATTCAGGAAATTCCAGAAAATGCCTAAAACTTCTAAAATTCATAGAAATTCAACCGTAACTCCAAATTAAATAATTTATATATGAAAAATTATCAGAAAAATTCAAGGAATCCATCTGTACCGTTTTCATGCATGTTATAACAACTTATAGCTGCTGTATAGCACAAATCAATTAAATGGCATTTGAATAATCACATATGGAGTTTGAATTTGAATCATGTATTCAAACCAACTTCATTTAAACCATAGCTAAGTGCATTAGCCCAAAACACATTCATATTGCCATGTCATAGCATGCATCATATTGTGCATTGCATTGATCGTGTTTCTTCTGTGTTGCCGGTGTTGTTCCCCCTCGGTAGACGATGTTCCGACGTTGTGATCGTTGACACTGATGAAGACTCAATGTTATCTTCAGAAGTGCCAGGCAAGCAAAACCCCCTTGTTCATTCCTATAAAATCCCACTCTCTCGCTCCTGCTCTCTTTTACTGCATTAGGACAACATCGATTCATCTGTTACTTGCTGCGGTAGCTGAACCCCTTTATCCTTTGCATGACCTGTCATTGCCACAGTAAATAGATGAAACCCACTAGCATGAGTAGGAGTTGTTTGAGCCCTGTTGTGCCTACTCATTCATGCTTGTTTGTCATGCCTGCTACTGCTTAGAGTTGTGTTAGGTCTGATTCATCCGGGATGAATCAGAGGTGTATGAACATGTCCTACTGTGTGTGAGCTAAGTGTGTGAACACGATTTGGTAAAGGTAGCGGTGAGAGGCCATGTAGGAGTACATGGTGGGTTGTCTCATTGCAGCCGTCCTCAGGAACTGAGTTCTGTGTTTGTGATCCATGATTCAACTACTACCACGCATTGGGCCCGAAACCAATGGACCCTCTCGGCTTCTTGATCACCCTTGTCCTCTGTCCAGGAGTTGCAAGTAGTTTCTGGTGTTTGTAGTATGCTGGAGGCCGTGCGCAGTGCTGACCGTAGGGGTGGGCTGTGATGCGGTAGGCACGTGGCACGGTGTACCGGGCGCCCGTTTGGTGTCTCGGGAACCCTGTTCACATCGTTTGGGGCTGTGAGCGAAACTCCGGCCGGATCTCCTCATGGATGGAACCCGAATAGGCGATAAACCTGGACTAGAGACTTGAGTGTTTAGGCAGGCCATGGCCGACACCCACGTTGGGCTTCCGCTTGAAGGTTGCCGAGTACATGTCGTGTAAACGGCGGTAAGTGGTGAGAGCGTGTGTGAAGAAGTACACCCCTGCAGGGTTAACATCATCTATTCGAATAGCCGTGTCCGCGGATAAGGACTTCTGGGTTGCTTATATCAGTTCATAGACAAGTGAAAGTGGATACTCTAAAATACGCAAGATAAGCGTGAGTGCTATGGATGGCGTTCTCGTAGGGAGACGGGAGCGGATCCATAGTGGTCTATTGATATGGTGAATATGTGGACTCGTGTGCGCCACCTCAAAAGAGTTACTTGCAGTCATAGTTTAGGTTAGCCACCGAGTCAAAGTTGGCTTGCTGCAGTTAAACCCCACCATCCCCTTCGTTGAAAATGATGCATATGTAGTTAGTTCTGATGTAAGTCTTGCTGGGTACATTTGTACTCACGTTTGCCTATTTTATGTTTTTGCAGAGAGACTTCAGTCTCACTAGTAGTTCCGCTTGGACTTCGATGTTTAGCTTGTTACCTCAGCTACGATCTTGTGCCCTCGGCAGGATCTGGTAGATAGTCAGGCTTCTCAGCCTTTTTCATTTATAGTTGTCTGTACTCAGACATGTTAAGCTTCCGCTTGTGCTTTGATTTGTATGCTCTGAGTGTTGGGTCATGGGACCCCTATTTGTAATATCTCGCTCCTCGGAGCCTATTGAATAAATTACTTGAGTCGTAGAGTCATTTTGTGATGCCATGTTGTATTGCACATATCGAGCATATTGTGTGTATGTTATTGAAATGCTTGGTAAGTGTGGGATCTGACAACCTAGTTGTTTATCCTTGGTAGCCTCTCTTACCGGGAAATGTCTCCTGGTGTTTCCACTGAGCCATGGTAGCTTGCTACTGCTCCGGAACACTTAGGCTGGCCGGCATGTGTCCTTCTTCGTTCCTGTGTCTGTCCCTTCGGGGAAATGTCACGCGATGAATACCGGAGTCCTGTTACCCCGCTACAGCCCGGTTCACCGGAGTCCTGCTAGCCCAGTGCTACAGCCTGGATTCACTCGCTGATGACCGACACGTTCGATGTTGGGTCATGGATGTCTGTCCCTGTAAGTTTGTGCCACTTTGGGTTTACGACTAGCCATGTCAGCCCGGGCTCCTTATCATATGGATGCTAGCGACACTATCATATACGTGTGCCAAAAGGCGCAAACGGTCCCGGGCAAAGGTAAGGCGACACCCGTGGGAGTACCGTGCGTGAGGCCGCAAAGTGATATGATGTGTTACATGCTAGATCGATGTGGCATTGAGTCGGGGTCCTGACAGCGTTGGTATCAGAGCTTGACTGTCTGTAGGATTACCAAGCCAAACTGGTCGAAGTTGAGTCTAGAAATTCTTTAGTTATATAAGGGAATTGATTGTGGGATGGAACGTAAGGCTCTTTTTACTCCTTATACCTCATGGCCCTCTGATCTGAGTCATCTTATCTTTCCTACGGGGATTAAGGAACTAGGCTTTCTTTTCTTTCTATCAGGATCACGTGTTACTAATCCGTAGACTTATAGATTGTTGGACTTAAGCCTCAGTTCAGTTTCTACCTCTGTATGTTAATTATTGATCTCGAAACCTTGATATTGTGCTTCTGAGTGGTTATGCCACCATTTTTGTGAATGTCTCAAATCTTTTCTGAGCATTTACAGCTGTTATGTTGTCCGAGTCATCCCAGGTTTCTAAATAGTCTGATGCATTTGCAAAATCCTTTTCCCTCTGGTTTCGGTGTTCCTTTATGCCACCTCAATCACACTAATTGTTGAGTTGAGGTATTCTATTGCCTTGACATTTATGTTGGAGTTATTATTATGACTCTAGGTGTTTTAGGGAGTCACCTAGTAATCTAGCAATGTTTTGTGTTCCCAGTGTGAAGATTCTGGCCATCATTCTCGAAAGCATCCCGTGGTGCTACTTAGTAGTAGGCATTCTACTCCTGGGTTCTGAACCCGAGATTCACTCTACTTACTTCATGTTGATAGGTTTTGCTAGATCCTTTAGGATATTAGTAACCTTTGCGATAGTCCTCGAGGTTCGTGGTACATCCTTCTTCCAATTACCATGAACCATTCTTGGCAGGAGTTCTTCTGAACCAAAAGATGACAACAAGAGTGCTCTCGATGAGTTCTCCATGCTATATTGTGACTCTGCCAGCTCAACCTTTCTGCATGGGTTATCCGGAAGAATTATGTTGAACTTGGTTCGACATACTAATCTATGTATCCACAACTCAGAAAGTTATATGTTCCTTTGAGTTGTCCCTCTTTAGTTGTCTACTGACCTTCGTCTATCAATTGATAGTCAAGAGTATGCATGCATTCGTTTATCGATGCCTATTACTCTTGTGGTCCGTCAAGCCATTCTATCGCGGAATGACTAGGAGAAACAAACTACAGTACCTCTTCCATATCCAGGATTGGGTCAAAGAAGTCGTACTCCGCAGATCAAAATGCCAATCCAGCTTTTGCTCTGTTCTACCTTGGAGTATTACCATCTTTTATATCGGGATTGTTATAGGAATTGCACACCATCCTATGAACTCTTGGTACAGTGATATTTCCTGCCATCATTGTTCATTCCTCGGTTCCTGTGTTATTGTAACCGGAATGTCGACAAGTGAATCGTGATGTGTGAAATCAATACTCCTAGCAACCTTGTTGCTTGGTAGTTAAATGGACCACAACCTCATTCTTAGCGTGCTGATTATTGAGTCATCATTCTAAGATTGATCGTGCTACCTAGTCCTTATTTCGGTGCACCCTTCGATTGATGAGTTAGGATCTTGTCAAGTCCTCACTCATTTGATCATATCGCCTTGCCCTCAAAAGCGAGATTGTTCTCGAGCTTAGTAACATACCAGTGGTTCGTGATTTTCCGAATATCTTCTCGAAAGTATTACCAGGTTGTCCCCTGACTGTTATGTTGAGCTCGTGATCAAGTTGGTTTCTTGTGAACCACCTTCTCTCCAAGAATCGGTGTTAGATATCCATGAGCTAGTTGCTTAAGCTAGACAACAACTTGGAGAGTTGGAAGATAAAAGCTTGCCTGACTTAGTTCGTTCCAAAGGGATATTCTTGTGTAGTGTGTGTTGAAGAAAGATGATATCTTCATCGATTGGTCCCTATGATCAGTTGATGGACCTATTGTCTTATCAACCCTTTGATTTGAGTGTGGGCTATCGTCAAATCAAATCAGTACCAACGATGCTCGTAATGTTATCTTACTCGTGGTTGATCCCTCGAGCGTACACCATTACATCTTTGGTCTGACCAATGCTATCACCGTGTTCACATGATGGTGGAAGTCCAGTGATATGGAAATTCCGATGAGTTGTTGTTGAGCCCATCAGTAGCATTTTGTCTCCCCCCATGAATCATGTTGAACATTAAGCTAGTGTTGGAAACCTTTGAAAGCATTTGTTCATGCTAGCTCATGAAGCATATGTTTGGATGAAGAAGTGACTTCCTCTAGTTCATGTGCATTTGATGCAAGTTGCCGCCGTGGACTCGAGAAAGTCAATGTTGCTTTCTTTGGAATCATTCCAAATCAGTCATGCACACGTGCGAAGAATTCTGTGGTTTGAAGACTTGCAACCTTCAATCTATATGTATCCCTAGCACACCAAGCCACTGATTGATTTGTTCAAGGAGAAGGAGTTCCTTCATAAGAGCTAATCCGGACTTATGTAAGGACTTCGATACCCTCGTTGATGGTTCCCCCTCCTGAACTCGGTAGTGTTTTATTATAAGACTACTTTGTGGTCATGTTTGTCTTGGACAACATGTTCACATGTTGTAGCAGAACCGGCTCGTGTTTTTGGAGCTTGCTATCATAGTTCACTCCCCGAGAATCTTGCAACGTCATCTTGTCGATTTGTGTTGCAAACTTTCATTTTTCTTCTTAGACTCGATGAGTCTGGAATATTCTGACACCAACCAGATCTGAATCTCAGGCAAATGTGATGGTTGGAACATTTCCCAAGAACTATAATATTGGTCTCGCGATAACCGGTAAAGTGGATGTCGTGGCCAACACACCCAGTCAGAAGACCTGTTATTATAATATTTGATTGAGGAAGTTGGCCACCTCCCCATAAGGATCTCGTAGAACTTATTCTAGTAGTTGTTCCTTATGGATTTTTGTGCTCCCGAAGTCTGACCTTTTTACTTGATGGTCTGGTTACCAAACCATTTCAATAAGTGGATTACGCTAGCACATCAAGGAGAACATTAGAAGCGGAGTGCTAAATGTCTCTCGGTCGATCATCCAGATTTTGTTTCCTTGGCCTCGCTAAGGTGAAATCTGAGAAGGTGTTATCTTCCTTTGCATCTGCATCCTCCATCACCATTCATCATGGTAGCAAGTTGTGTTGCCAGGATCCTTGACACGGATATTGGTAAAATCTTGATGATTATGGAAATGCTCAAGTTCTTGAGAGCACGCACAAGCGCTAGGTGTTATCATCGACACTAACTGGGATTGCTCTCAGTTCCCTCAATTATGCTATAACTTTCAAACAGTGAATTCACTCTCTATTGTTGGGTTCTTCCCCAGTTACCAGAATCATTCCCAGCATTTGCATTCTGTTCCCAGCTTGCACCGCCAATGTGCCATTCTACCATGGGTCCCTTCCATTTCCGGTGGTAAGCAAAATCATCCATTACGTTGTCTTCAACAAGGTAATCCACATCATCCAAGTCCGAGTATGCCATTCTACCGACCCCCTCCAAACGATCGCTCGAGAATTGCCTTAGGCTGGTTTAAAGAGTTTCAATGATCTTTGAATCAAAGGTAATTCTTTCTGCCACTTAAGGGGATATATCTACGAGTCACCATCCCTAAGGTGCCTCGTTGTGGTATCATGGCAACTCAACTCCTCGCTACGATGACAATCGTTTGCCACCTTTTTAAGTGTGGAATTGTAGTCTACCTGGTAAACCTCGTCATCTGCTCCACTCCATCCCTCTAGAGGTGTGCTTCGTCCCTCAGCTCGAGAAATGTTGCTATGTCCCATTCCGTGAGTTAATCCTGAGTTGTTCGACCTTCGTGAAGATCGATTCTTCTAGAGTCTCCTTCTCCTCTCATTGTCATAATAACTGGAGCTCTCAGAACAAGACGACAAGACAAAGATGGTGATCGATTCAACATGCTGATGAAGTGCACCCTGGATCGTGAAGATTGTACTAGTTTGCGTTTCCCCTTCGTCTTACCCTACAATTGAATCTCGGGTCGAGATTCTTGTTTAGTGGGGGTGAGTTGTCACAGCCCTAGAATTTGTTTGTCATTAGTTGCATTAAGGCATTCATGCATCATGTTTAAGGTTCATGAAACTTGAACTGGGGATGACAAACTCTAGCACTAAATAAAATGCAATTAGGATCAAAATAAAAATATTTTCAATAAACCCAGAATGCCCTTTAGGAAAGTTCATTATTTTTGTTAAAGGTGAAAACCCCTGCCAACAATGATGCACATATTTCTAGGCCATTCTGGATTTTTGAATTAAATCCTATTGTATTTGACTTTGGGCATTTGAATACTATAAATAATTTAAATGTTCAAATAAATGTTGGAAATTGTTAAGGGTCACTGAAATAATTCAGAAAGCACCCATAAGTGTTTCCAGGATTTTATGAAATGGTTTGGTATTATTACTAAATCAAAACAAATAGCAAAAACTAGAAAACAGAATAGAATTAAAAAAAGAGAGAGAAGGCCACCAGGCCACCTACCTAACTTACCTGGCGCCCACTTACCTGGCCTAGCACGGCCCAGCCCATCTCCACTTCCCCCCCCCCC
>NC_041385.1:313794386-313837255 GCF_002162155.2 Triticum dicoccoides | reverse complement strand
GCCAGTAGGCACAGGCGCGTGGCCGACGCACGCCGGCGCACGCCCCGGCCACCTCCTGCTTGCCGCTCCACCTCGACACCCCGGACGCCTCCATGCGTGCCACGCCACTCCTCTGGAACTCTCTTACTCTCTCCCGAACTCTTCCCCTTCCTCTGCTTCCTCTCCCTCCCGTGACCGAACGGAGCCGCCGCCACCGACGAGCTCCCTCGCGGCCACCGCCACCCCCTAGCCTCGCCGATGCGCTCAAAGGCTCCGCCTCGACCCCCTCTTCCTCCCCACCGATCCACGGCCCTCCGGAAGCCCTGCAGCGTCGCCCTCAAGCTCGTCCCCAACCTTCGGCCGCCGGTGAACTTTCGAGGATTCGCGAGCTCCAGCCCCTCTCCGGCCTCGCCGTTGCCTCCACCGGATCCGCTGTGAGCTCTTCTTCCATTCCCCCTCCTCCTCGCGCTCGTTCCCGCACTCTAGCCGCCCTTTTCACCGGAGCCGATTGCTCCTCGCCGCCGGCCATGGCGTGGCCGTGGCCACAGCCACCGCAGCTTGCTCCCGAGCCCACCGTCGTGCTCACCGCAACCTCAGGAGCCCGCAGCACCCACCAGTTCCTCCCGTAGTGCACCATAGCATCGAATCGGTCGGTGCCCGAACTCCGGCCGCCGCGGAAGCGGACACCGCCGTCGATTTAAGTCGTCTCCGGCGACCCCTCTAGCACCAGCCGACGCGGACGAGGCCCAGGGTTCCAACGGTGCCATCCGCGCCCCGAACCGTGGCCCATGCTGCGTTTCCGGATCACGCCGCCGTCTCGGGCCTCGCCGGCGTCATGTCGCCGGCGGGTTTGACGTGTTTGACCTGGGGTTTGACCCCCCAGGGTCGCTGACTAGTGGGGCCAGGCCCTGCTAATTTTAGTTAATTATTAACTAAACCTAATTAGCCACTAACACTGACCAGTGGGCCCCGACCCCCCTAATCCTTTAATCAAGCAAATAACCCCCTGTTAACTAACTGTGACACTGACGTGTGGCCCCCACACGTCAGGTTTGACTCTGGGCGACCCAGTTGACCTGCTGACCTCAGCCTTACGCCATGCTGACGCAATATTCCTTTTCTGGAATTTAGTTTATTTTATAAATATTCAGGAAATTCCAGAAAATGCCTAAAACTTCTAAAATTCATAGAAATTCAACCGTAACTCCAAATTAAATAATTTATATATGAAAAATTATCAGAAAAATTCAAGGAATCCATCTGTACCATTTTCATGCATGTTAGAACAACTTATAGCTGCTGTATAGCACAAATCAATTAAATGGCATTTGAATAATCACATATGGAGTTTGAATTTGAATCATGTATTCAAACCAACTTCATTTGAACCATAGCTAAGTGCATTAGCCCAAAACACATTCATATTACCATGTCATAGCATGCATCATATTGTGCATTGCATTGATCGTGTTTCTTCTGTGTTGCCGGTGTTGTTCCCCCTCGGTAGACGATGTTCCGACGTTGTGATCGTTGACACTGATGAAGACTCAATGTTATCTTCAGAAGTGCCAGGCAAGCAAAACCCCCTTGTTCATTCCGATAAAATCCCACTCTCTCGCTCCTGCTCTCTTTTACTGCATTAGGACAACACCGATTCATCTGTTACTTGCTGCGGTAGCTGAACCCCTTTATCCTTTGCATGACCTGTCATTGCCACAGTAAATAGATGAAACCCACTAGCATGAGTAGGAGTTGTTTGAGCCCTGTTGTGCCTACTCATTCATGCTTGTTTGTCATGCCTGCTACTGCTTAGAGTTGTGTCAGGTCTGATTCATCCGGGATGAATCAGAGGTGTATGAACATGTCCTACTGTGTGTGAGCTAAGTGTGTGAACACGATTTGGTAAAGGTAGCGGTGAGAGGCCATGTAGGAGTACATGGTGGGTTGTCTCATTGCAGCCGTCCTCAGGAACTGAGTTCTGTGTTTGTGATCCATGATTCAGCTACTACCACGCATTGGGCCCGAAACCAATGGACCCTCTCGGCTTCTTAATCACCCTTGTCCTCTGTCCAGGAGTTGCAAGTAGTTTCTGGTGTTTGTAGTATGCTGGAGGCCGTGGACAGCGCTGACCGTAGGGGTGGGCTGTGATGCGGTAGGCACGTGGCCGGGTAAACCGGGCACCCGTTTGGTGTCACGGAACCCTGTACACATCGTTTGGGGCTGTGAGCGAAACTCCGGCCGGATCTCCTCATGGATGGAACCCGAATAGGCGATAAAACCTGGACTAGAGACTTGAGTGTTTAAGCAGGCCGTGGCCGACACCCACGTTGGGCTTCCGCTTGAAGTTGTCTTGGTTCAGAACCTCTGCCAAAAATGGTGCACATTTTCCTAGGCCATCCTAGGGTTTTTGAATTAAATCATAAATATTTGAATTTGGGCATTTAAAATAATATAAAATATTTAAATGCTCAAATATCTCCAAACTAAAATGTTTCATGTTGGAAATAATCCAACTATGGGCCAGGAATAGTTTGGTGATTTTTGAACTAGCCTAGGTATTTTATTTAATTCAACAAAGTTGCAGAAGTATTAGAAAAACAGAAAACAGAAAAATATATAAAGGGAGAAGCTTACCTGGGCTCCTCCCTGTGCGGCCCAGCCAGCTGGCTGGCCCAGCCAGCAGCCGGCCCAGCCCACCTCCCTCCTCTGTCGTCTTCGTCCCGACAGAGGGAGGGGAGTGTGGCCGGCGCGCGCGCGCGCCACCGCGCCACGCCACCTGCTCGCCTGCTTGCCTGCCCTCCCCTCCTCGCTCGACGCCCTGGACGACGCCACGCCTCTCCCCCTGCTCTCTCTCACTCTCCCCCGGCTCTCCTCTCCTCTCCCTCGCTCTCTCTCTCTCACGGCCGAACACCACCGTCGCCGCCGTTCGCCATAGCCATCGTCTCCGGCCACCCCTCGCTCCCCCGACTAGCTCAGAAGCTCCGCCTCGACTCCCTCCTCCTCCCCACCGCTCCACGGGTCCCCGGAAGCCCTGCATCGCCGCCACGTCGCCGTTCCCCTCTTCGGGCTCCGACCGTCGTCGCCGTCGAATTCACCGTCACCAGCGCGTCCCCGAGCCCGCTAACCATCCCTGCAGCTCCGCGGTGAGCCCCCGGATCGTTTCCCCCTTCTTCCCTGGTCTCTTTCGACTTCTAGGCCCTAGCCCCACCTCGGCCGAGAGCTCCACGCCGCCGGCGATGTCGCCGTCGTGGCCACGGTCGCCGTAGCGCCCAACCGAGCACACCATCGTGCTCCCCACCTCACCAGGAGCACGCAGCACGCACCAACGCCTCCCCAAACCCCCTGCAACACTGATCCCGACCGCACCCGACCTCCGGCCGCCGCAGCCGAGCTCGCCGCCGTCAACTCCGGCCACCCCGAGCCCAACCACCACCACCAATAGTCGCGGCTCAACCTCAGCAACACGTAGATGCCTTCCGCCGTCCATTTGGTTGCCGGAATGGCAAAAAGCACTTTCGCCGCCGTCTCGGGCCTCGCCGGCGTCATGTCGCCGGTGGGGTTTGACCTGTCCGACCTGAGGTTTGACCCCCAGGGTCACTGACGCGTGGGCCCTGTCGGTCAGATGGTTAGATTAGCGCT
This sequence comes from Triticum dicoccoides, assembly GCF_002162155.2. Lineage (NCBI taxonomy): Eukaryota > Viridiplantae > Streptophyta > Magnoliopsida > Poales > Poaceae > Triticum > Triticum dicoccoides. Next base: position 313,833,637 of record NC_041385.1, on the reverse strand, counting down.
AACCACTGTTAGTTAACCCCTGACACTGACCAGTGGGCCCCAGCGCCACTAATTAATAATTAGAATTAATTTAACCCTGTTTAACCCCCCTGTCACTGACGTGTGGGCCCCACACGTCAGGTTTGACTCCAGCCAGCCGCAGTTGACCACTGACGTCATGCTGACGTCATGCTGGCGCAATAATTATAATTTCTGGATTTAATTTAAATCAGGAAATTCCAGAATATTATTTAAACTTCAAAAATTCATAACTTTTATTCTGTAACTCCAAATTGAACAAATTATATATGAAAAATGATCAGAAAAATCCAATCTACCCATCTGTACTATTTTCATGCATGATCAAACAAGTTAAATTGATGTTTTAAGCAGAACAAGGAAAAGCACTTTAAAAGGCCATATTTGAATTTGAAATTTGAATCCTTGATTCAAATTTGTTCAAACCCTTCTGGTTTTAGGTGCATTAGCCCAAAACACATTCATATTGCCATGTCATAGCATGCATCATATTGTGCATTGCATTGATTGTGTTTCTTCTGTGTTTGCCGGTGTTGTTCCCCCTCGGTAGACGTTGTATCGATGATGTGATCGTTGACACTGATGAAGACTCAATGCTATCTTCAGAAGTGCCAGGCAAGCAAAACCCCCTTGTTCATTCCGATAAAATCCCACTCTCTCGCTCCTGCTCTCTTTTACTGCATTAGGACAACATCGATTCATCTGTTACTTGCTGCGGTAGCTGAACCCCTTTATCCTTTGCATGACCTGTCATTCCACAGTAAATAGATGAAACCCACTAGCATGAGTAGGAGTTGTTTGAGCCCTGTTGTGCCTACTCATTCATGTTTGTTTGTCATGCCTGCTACTGCTTAGAGTTGAGTCAGGTCTGATTCATCGGGGATGAATCAGAGGTGTGTGAACATGTCCTACTGTGTGTGAGCTAAGTGTGTGAACACGATTTGGTAAAGGTAGCGGTGAGAGGCCATGTAGGAGTACATGGTGGGTTGTCTCATTGCAGACGTCCTCAGGAACTGAGTTCTGTGTTTGTGATCCATGATTCAGCTACTACCACGCATTGGGCCCGAAACCAATGGACCCTCTCGGCTTCTTGATCACCCTTGTCCTCTGTCCAGGAGTTGCAAGTAGTTTCTGGTGTTTGTAGTATGCTGGAGGCCGTGCGCAGCGCTGACCGTAGGGGTGGGCTGTGATGCGGTAGGCACGTGGCACGGTGTACTGGGCGCCCGTTTGGTGTCTCGGGAACCCTGTTCACATCGTTTGGGGCTGTGAGCGAAACTCCGGCCGGATCTCCTCATGGATGGAACCCGAATAGGCGATAAACCTGGACTAGAGACTTGAGTGTTTAGGTAGGCCGTGGCCGACACCCACGTTGGGCTTCCGCTTGAAGGTTGCCGAGTACATGTCGTGTAAACGGCGGTAAGTGGTGAGAGCGTGTGTGAAGAAGTACACCCCTGCAGGGTTAACATCATCTATTCGAATAGCCGTGTCCGCGGATAAGGACTTCTGGGTTGCTTATATCAGTTCATAGACAAGTGAAAGTGGATACTCTAAAATACGCAAGATAAGCGTGAGTGCTATGGATGGCGTTCTCGTAGGGAGACGGGAGCAGATCCATAGTGGTGTATTGATATGGTGAATATGTGGACTCGTGTGCGCCACCTCAAAAGAGTTACTTGCAGTCGTAGTTTAGGTTAGCCACCGAGTCAAAGCTGGCTTGCTGCAGTTAAACCCCACCATCCCCTTCGTTGAAAATGATGCATATGTAGTTAGTTCTGATGCAAGTCTTGCTGGGTACATTTGTACTCACGTTTGCCTATTTTATGTTTTTGCAGAGAGACTTCAGTCTCACTAGTAGTTCCGCTTGGACTTCGATGTTTAGCTTGTTACCTCAGCTACGATCTTGTGCCCTCGGCAGGATCTGGTAGATAGTCAGGCTTCTCAGCCTTTTTCATTTATAGTTGTTTGTACTCAGACATGTTAAGCTTCCGCTTGTGCTTTGATTTGTATGCTCTGAGTGTTGGGTCATGGGACCCCTGTTTGTAATATCTCGCTCCTCGGAGCCTATTGAATAAATTACTTGAGTTGTAGAGTCATTTTGTGATGCCATGTTGTATTGCACATGTCGAGCATATTGTGTGTATGTTATTGAAATGCTTGGTAAGTGTGGGATCTGACAACCTAGTTGTTTATCCTTGGTAGCCTCTCTTACCGGGAAATGTCTCCTGGTGTTTCCACTGAGCCATGGTAGCTTGCTACTGCTCTGGAACACTTAGGTTGGCCGGCATGTGTCCTTCTTCGTTCCTGTGTCTGTCCCTTCGGGGAAATGTCACGCGATGAATACCGGAGTCCTGTTAGCCCGCTACAGCCCGGTTCACCGGAGTCCTGCTAGCCCAGTGCTACAGCCTGGATTCACTCGCTGATGACCGACACGTTCGATGTTGGGTCATGGATGCCTGTCCCTGTAAGTTTGTGCCACTTTGGGTTTACGACTAGCCATGTCAGCCCGGGCTCCTTATCATATGGATGCTAGCGACACTATCATATACGTGTGCCAAAAGGCGCAAACGGTCCCGGGCAAAGGTAAGGCGACACCCGTGGGAGTACCGTGCGTGAGGCCGCAAAGTGATATGATGTGTTACATGCTAGATCGATGTGGCATTGAGTCGGGGTCCTGACAGCGTTGGTATCAGAGCTTGACTGTCTGTAGGATTACCAAGCCAAACTGGTCGAAGTTGAGTCTAGAAATTCTTTAGTTATATAAGGGAATTGATTGTGGGATGGAACGTAAGGCTCTTTTTACTCCTTATACCTCATGGCCCTCTGATCTGAGTCATCTTATCTTTCCTACGGGGATTAAGGAACTAGGCTTTCTTTTCTTTTTATCAGGATCACGTGTTACTAATCCGTAGACTTATAGATTGTTGGACTTAAGCCTCAGTTCAGTTTCTACCTCTGTATGTTAATTATTGATCTCGAAACCTTGATATTGTGCTTCTGAGTGGTTATGCCACCATTTTTGTGAATGTCTCAAATCTTTTCTGAGCATTTACAGCCGTTATGCTGTCCGAGTCATCCCAGGTTTCTAAATAGTCTGATGCATTTGCAAAATCCTTTTCCCTCTGGTTTCGGTGTTCCTTTATGCCAGCTCAATCACACTAATTGTTGAGTTGAGGTATTCTATTGCCTTGACATTTATGTTGGAGTTATTATTATGACTCTAGGTGTTTTAGGGAGTCACCTAGTAATCTAGCAATGTTTTGTGTTCCCAGTGTGAAGATTCTGGCCATCATTCTCGAAAGCATCCGTGGTGCTACTTAGTAGTAGGCATTCTACTCCTGGGTTCTGAACCCGAGATTCACTCTACTTACTTCATGTTGATAGGGTTTGCTAGCTCCTTTAGGATATTAGTAACCTTTGCGATAGTCCTCGAGGTTCGTGGTACATCCTTCTTCCAATTACCATGAACCATTCTTGGCAGGAGTTCTTCTGAACCAAAAGATGACAACAAGAGTGCTCTCGATGAGTTCTCCATGCTATATTGTGACTCTGCTAGCTCAACCTTTCTGCATGGGTTATCCGGAAGAATTATGTTGAACTTGGTTCGACATACTAATCTATGCATCCACAACTCAGAAAGTTATATGTTCCTTTGAGTTGTCCCTCTTTAGTTGTCTACTGACCTTCGTCTATCAATTGATAGTCAAGAGTATGCATGCATTCGTTTATCGATGCCTATTACTCTTGTGGTCCGTCAAGCCATTCTATCGCGGAATGACTAGGAGAAACAAACTGCAGTACCTCTTCCATATCCAGGATTGGGTCAAAGAAGTCGTACTCCGCAGATCAAAATGCCAATCCAGCTTTTGCTCCGTTCTACCTTGGAGTATTACCATCTTTTATATCGGGATTGTTATAGGAATTGCACACCATCCTATGAACTCTTGGTACAGTGATACTTCCTGCCATCATTGTTCATTCCTCGGTTCCTGTGTTATTGTAACCGGAATGTCGACAAGTGAATCGTGATGTGTGAAATCAATACTCCTAGCAACCTTGTTGCTTGGTAGTTAAATGGACCACAACCTCATTCTTAGCGTGCTGATTATTGAGTCATCATTCTAAGATTGATCGTGCTACCTAGTCCTTATTTCGGTGCACCCTTCGATTGATGAGTTAGGATCTTGTCAAGTCCTCACTCATTTGATCATATCGCCTTGCCCTCAAAAGCGAGATTGTTCTCGAGCTTAGTAACATACCGGTGGTTCGTGATTTTCCGAATATCTTCTCGGAAGTATTACCAGGTTGTCCCCTGACTGTTATGTTGAGCTCGTGATCAAGTTGGTTTCTTGTGAACCACCTTCTCTCCAAGAATCGGTGTTAGATATCCTTGAGCTAGTTGCTTAAGCTAGACAACAACTTGGAGAGTTGGAAGATAAAAGCTTGCCTGACTTAGTTCGTTCCAAAGGGATATTCTTGTGTAGTGTGTGTTGAAGAAAGATGATATCTTCATCGATTGGTCCCTATGATAAGTTGCTGGACCTATTGTCTTATCAACCCTTTGATTTGAGTGTGGGCTATCGTCAAATCAAATCAGTACCAACGATGCTCGTAATGTTGTCTTACTCGTGGTTGATCCCTCGAGCGTACACCATTACATCTTTGGTCTGACCAATGCTACAACCGTGTTCACATGATGGTGGAAGTCCAGTGATATGGAAATTCCGATGAGTTGTTGTTGAGCCCATCAGTAGCATTTTGTCTCCCCCCATGGATCATGTTGAACATTAAGCTAGTGTTGGAAACCTTTGAAAGCATTTGTTCATGCTAGCTCATGAAGCATATGTTTGGATGAAGAAGTGACTTCCTCTAGTTCATGTGCATTTGATGCAAGTTGCCGCCGTGGACTCGAGAAAGTCAATGTTGCTTTCTTTGGAATCATTCCAAATCATTCATGCACACGTGCGAAGAATTCTGTGGTTTGAAGACTTGCAACCTTCAATCTATATGTATCCCTAGCACACCAAGCCACTGATTGATTTGTTCAAGGAGAAGGAGTTCCTTCATAAGAGCTAATCCGGACTTATGTAAGGACTTCGATACCCTCGTTGATGGTTCCCCCTCCTGAACTCGGTAGTGTTTTATTATAAGACTACTTTGTGGTCATGTTTGTCTTGGACAACATGTTCACATGTTGTAGCAGAACCGGCTCTTGTTTTTGGAGCTTGCTATCTTAGTTCACTCCCCGAGAATCTTGCAGCGTCATCTCGTCGATTTGTGTTGCAAACTTTCGGTTTTTTTCTTAGACACGATGAGTCTGGAATATTCTGACACCAACCAGATCTGAATCTCAGGCAGATGTGATGGTTGGAACATTTCCCAAGAACTATAATATTGGTCTCACGATAACCGGTAAAGTGGATGTCGTGGCCAACACACCCAGTCGGAAGACCTGTTATTATAATATCTTGATTGAGGAAGTTGGCCACCTCCCCATAAGGATCTCGTAGAACTTATTCTAGTAGTTGTTCCTTATGGATTTTTGTGCTCCCGAAGTCCGACCTTTTTACTTGATGGTCTGGTTACCAAACCATTTCAATAAGTGGATTACGCTAGCACATCAAGGAGAACATTAGAAGTGGAGTGCTAAATGTCTCTCGGTCGATCATCCAGATTTTGTTTCCTTGGCCTCGCTAAGGTGAAATCTGAGAAGGTGTTATCTTCCTTTGCATCTGCATCCTCCATCACCATTCATCATGGTAGCAAGTTGTGTTGCCAGGATCCTTGACACGGATATTGGTAAAATCTTGATGATTATGGAAATGCTCAAGTTCTTGAGAGCACGCACAAGCGCTAGGTGTTATCATCGACACTAACTGGGATTGCTCTCAGTTCCCTCAATTATGCTATAACTTTCAAACAGTGAATTCACTCTCTATTGTTGGGTTCTTCCCCAGTTACCAGAATCATTCCCAGCATTTGCATTCTGTTCCCAGCTTGCACCGCCAATGTGCCATTCTACCATGGGTCCCTTCCATTTCCGGTGGTAAGCAAAATCATCCATTACGTTGTCTTCAACAAGGTAATCCACATCATCCAAGTCCGAGTATGCCATTCTACCGACCCCCTCCAAACGATCGCTCGAGAATCGCCTTAGGCTGGTTTAAAGAGTTTCAATGATCTTTGAATCAAAGGTAATTCTTTCTGCCACTTAAGGGGATATATCTACGAGTCACCATCCCTAAGGTGCCTCGTTGTGGTATCATGGCAACTCAACTCCTCGCTACGATGACAATCGTTTGCCACCTTTTTAAGTGTGGAATTGTAGTCTACCTGGTAAACCTCGTCATCTGCTCCACTCCATCCCTCTAGAGGTGTGCTTCGTCCCTCAGCTCGAGAAATGTTGCTATGTCCCATTCCGTGAGTTAATCCTGAGTTGTTCGACCTTCGTGAAGATCGATTCTTCTAGAGTCTCCTTCTCCTCTCATTGTCATAATAACTGGAGCTCTCAGAACAAGACGACAAGACAAAGATGGTGATCGATTCAACATGCTGATGAAGTGCACCCTGGATCGTGAAGATTGTACTAGTTTGCGTTTCCCCTTCGTCTTACCCTACAATTGAATCTCGGGTCGAGATTCTTGTTTAGTGGGGGTGAGTTGTCACAGCCCTAGAATTTGTTTGTAATTAGTTGCATTAAGGCATTCATGCATCTTGGAGCGTCCCTAACTTGAAGACCGATTCGGGGGGCTACTGACGGTGTCCTAGACTAGGGGGTACTCAACGCGTCGTCTCCCGATCAGTTGGATTGGGCCGAGGACCCCCATGGCCGTATACTCATGGGCCAGTCCGGACATCTGCCGCATACAAGGAAGAATCAACAAGACTTGGAGATCAAGACAAGGACTCCTCCCCCACCGGCGTATTCGGCTAGGACTCTTGTTATCCTAGGCCTCTGGTGCATTATATAAACCGGGGCCAGGCTAGTCGATAGATATACAACAACAATCATACCATAGGCTAGCTTCTAGGGTTTAGCCTCCTTGATCTCGTGGTAGATCAACTCTTGTACTACCCATATCATCAATATTAATCAAGCAGGACGTAGGGTTTTACCTCCATCGAGAGGGCCCGAACCTGGGTAAACATCGTGTCCCTTGCCTCCTGTTACCATTGATCCTAAGACGCACTGCTTGGGACCCCCTACCCGAGATCCGCCGGTTTTGACACCGACACCGTTCACATCCACCTGACCGACCCAAACGCTGCTCTGACTCATATCTCCACAACACTCGACCCCAAATAGGAAGAAGCGCTCATCCATTTCCTCCGTGAGAACTCGGACATCTTTGCATGGAAACCTTCTGACATGCCGGGTGTACCTAGGGGACTGGCTGAGCATCGTCTACGAGTCGATTCAAAGGCAAAACCTGTGAAGGAGCATCCGCGACAGTTCGCCGTCCAGAAAAGGAAGGCCATTGGGGAAGAAGTGGCTCGGCTCCTAGCAGCAGAGTTTATCCGAGAGATTTACCACTCCGAGTGGCTCGCCAATGTCGTCATGGTCCCCAAAAAGAACAATTCGCTTCGCATGTGCATCGATTTCAAGCATATCAATCGGGCCTGCCCGAAAGATCATTTTCCTCTTCCTCGCATCGACCAAATAGTCGACTCGACTACGGGATGTGAGCGACTTTCTTTCTTGGATGCTTATTCCGGGTACCATCGGATCCGTCTATTTGGACCCGATGAGATCAAAACGGCTTTCATCACCCCATTCGGGTGCTTCTGTTATGTCACCATGCCTTTCGGCCTCAAGAATGCCGGAGCCACATTCATGAGGATGATTCAGAAGTGTTTGCTCACTCAAATCAGTCGGAATGTGGAAGCATACATGGATGACATTGTGGTCAAGTCACGGAGAGGTTCCGAGCTGCTGACTGACCTCGCCGAAACATTTGCCAACCTCGGGAGGTATGATATCAAGCTTAATCCATCAAAGTGCACATTCGGAGTTCCTGGCGGAAAGTAACTCGGTTTTCTTGTTTCCGAACGAGGAATCGACTCCAACCCAGAAAAAGTTGGGACTATACTCCGAATGAAACGCCCCGTGCGTGTGCACGATGTCCAGAAACTTACTGGATGCTTGGCCGCGTTAAGTCGATTCATCTCTCGCCTCGGTGAAAAGGCATTGCCTCTTTACCGATTGATGAAGAAGTCAGACAAGTTCGAGTGGACTCCAGAAGCTGATGCAGCGTTTGCAGAGTTAAAACCCCTGCTTTCCACCCAGCCGGTGCTTGCTGCCCCAATCAGCAAAGAGCCTTTGCTGCTTTACATTGCAGCCACAGGACAAGTTGTCAGTACTGTACTTACGGTCGAGCGGGAAGAGGAAGGGAAAGCCTTCAAAGTTCAGCTCCCAGTGTATTACATTTCTGAAGTCCTGACCCCATCCAAGCAACGATACCCTCATTATCAGAAGCTTGTATATGAGATTTATATGACCACGAAGAAAGTTGCTCACTACTTCTCTGACCATATTATCACAGTCGTCACCGACGCCCCCTTATCAGAGATTCTGCACAACAGAGACGCAACCGGTCGAGTGGCAAAATGGGCGATTGAACTTCTTCCCCTAGATATCAGATTTGAGGCAAAGAAAGCTATCAAGTCCCAAGCAATAGCAGATTTCCCCGCCGAGTGGACTGAACAGCAGTTACCAACCCAAGTCCACTCGGAGCACTGGACTATGTTCTTCGATGGCTCCAAAATGCTGAATGGTTCCGGTGCCGGAGTGGTCTTGGTTTCCCCCCAAGGAGATAAGCTCAAATATGTACTCCAGATTCACTTTGATTCCTCCAACAATGAAGCAGAATACGAAGCACTCTTGTACGGGTTGCGTATGGCCATTTCACTCGGCGTCCGTCGCCTCATGATCTACGGCGACTCGGACTTAGTGGTCACCCAAGTGATGAAGGAGTGGGACGTCAGAAGCCCAGCCATGACTTGATACTGCAATGCAGTTAGAAAGCTGGAGAAGAAATTTGAGGGATTAGAGCTCCATCACGTTCCCCGACTGAAAAATCAACCAGCCGATGACTTGGCGAAGATAGGTTCAAAAAGAGAAGCCATCCTGAGGGGCATGTTTTTGGAGCATGTTCACACGCCGTCAGTTCAAGAAGATCATTTCACTGAAGAAGCCCCGCAGCCAAAAAGCGCCACAGATCCGACTGAAGTCGAGGTCCCAGCTGTGGTCGACTTGATCATGGAAGTTCCGGTCATCACTCCCGACTGGACAGTGCCCTATATCGCCTATATTATGAGGAAAGAGCTCCCCGAGAATGAAGAAGAGGCTCGGGAGATCGCCCGCCGATCCAAAGCCTTCACCGTCATGAGGGGACAGTTATACAGAGAAAGTGCGACTGGAGTCAGCCAGAAATGCATAACACCAGAGGAAGGTCGAATGATTCTCAAAGACATCCACTCGGGGACCTGTGGCCATCATGCGTCCTCTCGGACCATCGTGGCTATAGCATACCGAGCGGGTTTTTACTGTCCCAGAGCAAATGAGATGGCGAAAGAGATAGTCGACAAGTGTGAAGGATGTCAATTTTACTCCAATATGTCACACAAACCCGCCTCAGCCTTGAAGACCATTCCACTCGTCTGGCCTTTTGCTGTATGGGGGTTGGATATGGTTGGACCACTGAGGATAGGTAGAAACGGCTACACCCATGTATTGGTAGCAGTCGACAAGTTCACTAAATGGATCGAGGCTAAACCCATCAAGAATCTGGATGTTGGCACCGCCGTCAGCTTCATCAGGGAGTTGGTATTCAGATATGGAGTTCCCCACAGTATTATCATAGACAATGGGTCAAACTTCGACTCTGAAGAGTTCAGAGCCTTCTGCGCATCTGAAGGTACACGAGTCGACTACGCTTCAGTCGCCCACCCTCAGTCGAATGGGCAAGCGGAACAAGCAAATGGCTTAATTCTCAAAGGGTTGAAACCCCGACTGATGCGCGACCTCAAACACGCAGTTGGTGCATGGGTCGACGAACTTCCATCGGTGCTTTGAGAATTAAGGACCACGCCAAATCGGTCGACTGGGAGGACTCCGTTCTTCTTGGTCTACGGAGCTGAAGCAGTCTTTGCCGAGTGACCCGCTTCACAATTCATACCGAGTCGAACTCTACACCGAAGCTGAAGCGGAGGAAGCCCGACAGGACGCGGTCGACCTTCTAGAAGAAGAAAGAGAGATGGCCTTGATCCAGTCGACCATTTACCAAAAGGACTTGCATCGCTTCCATGCCATAAATGTGAAGAGTCGAGCTTTCCAGGAGGGAGATTTAGTTCTCCGAGTGGATCAACAGAAACCACACAAGCTTGCTCCTACTTGGGAAAGTCCCTTCATCATCACCAAGGTTCTCCATAATGGGGCATACCGCATTTACAATGTCGAGCACCAGATTGACGAGCCCAGAGCATGGAACGCGGACTTACTCCGCCCTTTTTATACTTAATTTTTTCACTCGGATGAGTTGTAATAAAAAGTACTCCTGTAGTATATTCATCAAATACAAGAGTTTCATAATTTTCTTAAGTAATTGTCATTGCTTTTGCCCTCATAAATTTGTCCCCCAGTGGGTAGCTTAGCTGCGAACCCGGTTCGCCTAAGCTTGTAAAAAAAATTCTACCGAGTGATAAGCCAGCCTTCCACTCGGAGGCTTAGCTGCGAATCCGTTTCACCTAAGTAAACAAAATCCTACCGAGTGGTAAGCCAGCCTTCCACTCGGAGGCTTAGCTGCGAATCCGTTTCGCCTAAGTAAACAAAATCCTACCGAGTGGTAAGCCAGCCTTCCACTCGGGGGCTTAGCTGCAGCCCAGTGCTCGCCTAAGTTTTCTAAAATCCTACCGAGTGGTAAGCCAGCCTTCCACTCGGAGGCTTAGCTGCAGCCCAGTGCTCACCTAAGATCTTGAAAATCCTACCGAGTGATAAACCAGTCTTCCACTCGGGGGCTTAGCTGCAACCTTGTGTTCGCCTAAGAATAAAAGACATCGTACGCTTCGCAAGGAGGACAAGGCGCAGGTCGACCCCTGCTTCCTCCTTCCGAGCTACATCACAAACACAACGTGCGTCTCATAAGGAGGACGAAGCGCAGGTCGACTGCTACCTTCTCCCCCAAAGCCGTGCCACGAAAATCCTACCGAGTGGAGAGCAAACCTCACACTTGGGGGCTTAGCTGCAGCCCAGTGCTCGCCTAAGTTTCTAAAAACCTACCGAGTGGAGAGCAAACCTCCCACTCGGAGGCTTAGCTGCAGCCCAGTGCTCGCCTAAGTTTCTAAAATCCTACCGAGTGGAGAGCAAACCTCCCACTCGGGGGCTTAGCTGCAGCCTAGTGCTCGCCTAAGTTTCTAAAATCCTACCGAGTAGAGAGCAAACCTCCCACTCGGGGGCTTAGCTACAACCCAGTGCTCGCCTAAGTTTCTAAAATCCTACCGAGTGGAGAGCAAACCTCCCACTCGGGGGCTTAGCTGCAGCCCAGTGCTCGCCTAAGTTTCTAAAATCCTACCGAGTGGAGAGCAAACCTCCCACTCGGGGGCTTAGCTGCAGCCCAGTGCTCGCCTAACTTTCTAAAATCCAACCGAGTGGAGAGCAAACCTCCCACTCGGGGGCTTAGCTGCAGCCCAGTACTCGCCTAAGTTTCTAAAAACCTACCGAGTGGAGAGCAAACCTCCCACTCGGAGGCTTAGCTGCAGCCCAGTGCTCGCCTAAGTTACTAAAATCCTACCGAGTGGAGAGCAAACCTCCCACTCGGAGGCTTAGCTGCAGCCCAGTGCTCGCCTAAGTTTCTAAAATCCTTCCGAGTGAAGAACAAGTTTCTCACTCGGAGACCTGGTCGCAACCCAACACTCGCCCTGACATGACGAGCACAGGTCGACGACAATTTGTGCTTCACTCCTACCTGCAAAAGAGCATTACAGATGCTAGTATATACTCCAACCCAAAGAAGATGGTTGTCCGAAAGAAGCAAACGTATTTCAACGGCAAATCAAGTTCGGATAACATCCTATGAACCCAGAAGTGCTCAGGCATCAAGCCTGTTAAAGTTTGGCGGTTACAAAAATCACTCGGCATTCCGAGGCAAATTCAAATCATCAAGCATAATAGTTTTTTACCCCTCCCGCGGAGGGCTGGAAGGCGCAACAAACTCGTCCAGGTCGATCCCATCTGCGATCCGAGTGGCAGTCGCGATGAAGGTCTCCATGAAAGAACGGAAGTCATGCTTCCTAGTATTGGCCACCTTGAGAGACACTAGCTTGTCTTATCTCGCTTCTTTGCAGTGGACGCGGACCAAGGACAGAGCGACATCAGCACCGCGCCGGGCAGAAGACTTCTTCCATTCTTGCACTCGACTCGGAATTTCGTTTAGTTGAGTCATCAGCGACTCAAGGTCGTTCTGAAGTGTTTCTTCTGGCCAGAGCGATGTGTCGATGCGCGATGTGGCGGCCTTCAGTCTTGTAAGGTAATCAACCACTGCAGCAACGCGGGACTCGAGGAGGAGCACGTTCATAGCAGTTTCATCCTTCACCGGAGAATTGATGGGATCCAAGCCAGTCTCCACTCGACTAGTCTCCTCTTCAAAGTTTTGGCAGAATTCTGTGGACACGATTCAAGGATAAGCTAATGCCCTTACAGCAAGTCAGTAACTACCAATCGGAGATAAGAGGTTACCTTCGAGCATGAGGAATAGCTTCTTGGCGAGTCCTCCCAGATAAACCTCCAAGTCATTCTGCAGTTCGCCAGCTTTGTCATCCAGGACCATATTGGCATTCTTCAGTCGAGTAACTTCTTGGTTGGCCACGTCGAGAGCGGCTTTCAGATTAGTGTTTTCTTCTTCAAGTTTGTTGACAGAAGCCAACTTCTCTTCTGCAAGTCTAGTCTTGTCTGCAGCCGTTTTCTGCGCCTCGACAAGGTCAAGGTCCTTCTTCTTCACAGCATCCCTCAGTTTTTCTGCGAAAATCACAATGAGATCAAACTCGGAGACTGGCAAGAAGCAAGGACAGTCGTCAAGATTCTCACCAAACATACCTTTTGCCTCCTCCTTCGACTTCGTGAAGTTCTCTTGGACGAGCTTCTGGTCAAGCTCAAGCTGGATATACTTGTTCTCCAACTCGGTATAACGAGAAACAAGGTCACAAGATTTCTGCGAAAGTTTAGTCGACAGACATCAACGACAGATCACTTTCGAGTGACTAAAGGAAAAATCATAGTATTTCTAAGACTACAGCTAAATCTAAACATTCAACTATAATCTCGGGGACTACACCCAGTGGGTGCACTAAGCGTGCCCCCACTAGTTCTATCAGCTAGACTCAGAGTCGATCAGTCGACCAGAAGCAGTTAACTGTCAGCAGTAAAACAAAATCAGACCATAGCCGATTGCCAGCAATTGACCACGGTCTCGGGGACTACGCCCAGTGGGTGCACTCAGCGTGCCCCCACCAGTTTCATTGTTCCACTTGACCATGCTCGAGTGAAACAAGTCAAGTGAGAAATCTCAAGACACAAAGACTACAGTCGACTGCCAGCAGTCCACCGTAGAATTGACACGCCCAGTGGGTGCATGACAAACATCAAGATTTCCAGTCGATGTTCAACTAACCTGGACATTACTCTGGAGAGATGAACTCGCGTCGTAAGCTGCTTGGCTGGCGGTTCGGATCGCCTTCACCTGCTCCATCATAATCCTGGCCTAGCGTATGGCTTCCTTGGCAGCGCTTGCTTGGTCCTCCGGGACGTGGTAGGTGGAGAAGAGAGAAGGCGGGTCAGCACTCAACGACGAAGGGCGGGCAACCGTCAACGGCTCCGCAAAGGACACGGTAGTCCGAGCGACGTTGCTCCCTTCTGGAATCTGTGGTCCAGGCGCTGACACAACCTGAGCAGCCTTGCCAGCAGTCGCCTTCCTGCTCCTCCTCTGCCTCAGGGGCGCTTCATCGTCATCGTCAGGGAGATTGATGACAACGCTAGGTGGAGCTGCAGAAGAAGTTCAAAGTCAAAAATAAAGATTCAATCGACCGAAAGTGAAACCGCGCAGATCATACCAGGATGAGAAGTAGCAGCATCTTCCATTTCTTGGTCTTCATGCCTAGCTGAAGTTTCAGAAGTAGCAGCGCTGCGATTTCAAAAATCAGTCTGTCAACAATTGAGTCGACCAAGAGTGTATCCATGATAAAAGGAAAAGCATGAGTTATGCTGTTACCCAGAAACAGTCGGAACTTCCATCCTCATCTTCGGTAGGGCCTTCGCCAGTTTTGTCGGGGCCGCTCGGGGTTGCTTCGACGCCTTCTCAGTCGGCGCCGGTGAAGTTGTCCGAGGGCGTTTCGTCGACTGCCCAGCAGGCACGACTCCCTTGCCACGATCAGCCGCAGGGTCGTGGGCGAGTTTGGACCTCCTTTCAGAACGAGGAGGCGCAACTTCCTCCTCCTCTTCCTCCTCCTCTTCCTCCTCATCAGAGCCTGCATCTTCGTCACCCTCATCGGCATCCAACTCCTACTCCTCTTGGCTTTTGCCTCCGCTTCCTTCCTCCTCTTCGGCTTGTGCCTGCGCCCTGTTGGGCATCGAGTACAACTCGGTGGTTTCCTGAAAGACAGCAAGCAAGACAAAAGTCAATCGAATGATCTACAACGAAACAGAATAGATGGAACAATCGGAGGAAAGTGGTCGTACCTTGTCCGCCTCATAAGATTGGTCGAGTGGCGGGATCCTCCTGGCTCCAGGAGGATTGTCCTTGTTCCCTGTGATGGCAGTCATCCACCTCTCTAGTGTGGCATCATCAACCTCCTCTGGGTGGACCCGACTAGTGTCTTCAGTACCAGAATACAGCCACATTGGGTGGCCCCGGTACTGGAGTGGTTGGATGCGCCACCGAAGGAAAACCTCCAGAAGGTCCATGCCAGTCACACCGTCACGAATCAACTGAACTACTTGCTCCATCAACATTTTTACCTGAGCCTTCTCTTCCGGAACTACTTTTAGAGAAGATGGCTTGTTCACTCGACTCATAGAGAAGGGAGGGAGCCCAGTCGACTGCCCTGGCGTCGACTGGTCTTGGCAGTAGAACCGGGTCGACTGCCACCCTCTGACTGACTCGGGAAGGGTCATAGCTGGGAAAGAGCTCTTACTCCTCATCTAGACCCCGAGACCCCCACACATCTGGATTACCTGAGTTCTCTCATCATTGGGGCTGGCCTTTTTCACCGTCTGAGAACGACAAGTGAATATGTGTTTGTAGAGGCCCCAATGCGGCCGACAACCCAAGAAGTTCTCACACAAAGATACAAAGGCGGAGAGATAGGCAATGGAATTTGGGGTAAAGTGGTGAAGCTAAGCTCCAAAGAAATTCAGAAACCCTCGAAAGAAAAGATGCGGTGGCAGAGAGAACCCTCGATCTACATGAGTCACCAAGAGGACACACTCACCCTCCTCAGGCTGTGGCTGCCACTCCATCCCCGGGAGCCTCACCGCCCCGTGCGCAATCAGGCCTTCGTCGGCCAGGTCGTCTAGATCCTTTTGGGTGATGGTCGAGCGGATCCAATCACCATGGATCCAACCTTGCGGCAAACGGGACCGCGACGAGGATCCCCTCGACTAGTCGCTCTCCCCTTCACTTTCGCGGTCGCCGTCGCCTTCTTCGCCCGCTCCAAAGCCGCCGTCTTCTCTTTCACCATTGTCACCGACGAGGCCGGAACAGAACAGCAGCGTCGGGCAGCTGGTGGGCACAGCGGATGAATCTGGAGGCGAGGGAGGAAAAAATGAGGATCCACTGTTCAAAAACCTCTGCCGGTTTCCTTATATGGAGTCACTTCCGAGTGGCTGACAAGTAGGCCCAGGCGATCCTGTCAAATCTCGAAACAGTCGCACAAGAGACACGTGGCAAAAAAGGCGGCGCGAGAATCGAGGCGTCCCTGCCTTATCCCATCTGAGTACCGCAGTCTTCTCCGCTTCGCGCGCTCCCCAAAATTCGGATCCCACTAAATCCGCTAACCACAGGGCAACTTGTCAGACGGGAGATCCCCTGCGATCCGTCGCTCGGAAATCCCCAAGTTCACAAAGTTCACTTGACAGATATAAAGAATGGATCAAGGCGACTGAACGAAAGTTGACACCCTCACTTGAAAGTCATCGATCCAGGGCAAAACACCTTTACGGCACCAAAAAGCAGGTCGGAAAGATTGCCAACTCCTTCCTCACTCAAACCTCGATCCATTCGGGGGCTACTGATGGAGTCATGTACCTAGGGTAGGGTCATGAACCTGACGAAGGTACCCTCCCCAAGGACATCTCTTAGAAGAAACCGTCTTCCAGTCAACCAAGAGGGACTCCACTCGACGGACTAGAAGACACTCGACGAACCTGAAGACACTCGACCATGAAGACTCACTCGACCATCAGGAGTTCAAGATCTACTCTGTATCCAAATGGTCTGTAACTAAGTAGTCTTAATGGTCATGATGACACTTTATGTAGGGCATTACCAGTAATGCCAGACCTTAATGTACTTTAACCCTCTGCTAGGTGGGCTGGCTGGGGTCCTGGCATCCTCTATATAAGCCACCCCCTCCACTGGTAGAAGGGTTCGCACCCCTGTAACCCTCACACACATAATCCAGTCGACCGCCTCCGGGCTCCGAGACGTAGGGCTGTTACTTCCTCCGAGAAGGGCCTGAACTCGTAAAACACTTGTGTGTACAACTTCTCCTTAGCTAGGATCTTGTCTCTCCATACCTACCCCCCATTCTACTGTCAGACTTAGAACCACGACACAACACCTTTGGACTTGTTGTTTGACTCGGATTCTGCTGCAGCGTCTGATTGTTTCGTCGATATCTCAACGCTCCGGACGAATTTGAAGGTGAATCTAATTGGGATGGAAAGAGCACAAAATCTAGAATCCAACAAAAAATGAATCACCCAATCCGTATGAAAAAGTTGTTGGCATTTTGAGTCAGGTATGTCTGTGCAGTCCAAATTTGATTCTAGAACGTGAGAGACTTGGACTCTATCTTCTCTTGGCCCAAAAGTGACGTGAGAGAACTTTTTGAACAACAGTTAAACATCTCTTTCTCCCTTATCTTCATATGTGAATTGTACAAATATCCCATACACCTGCAATTAGACAAAACACAAAAGTGTGTGAAGTATTTTTGTTCTGGATAACATAAATAGATTATTGAATAGTTTGCACTAGAAATCACCTGACAAATATGCATGTATGCAATATTTTTGGTCGTATCCAAGGTAGTCATGTCCTCATCACTATTTTTGCTATGGCGGGATTTAGAGCGGCGTCGCTGATGTCGGTGCTTTGTTTGCTTTTTAAGAGGATTATCCTCCGTTGCATCCTTCTGATGCTCGCCATTGCTTTCTTTCGGTGTGTCCACCATATATATGCCATATGATGAGGTAGTTGTCCAGTGCCCTGTGGGCGGTGGTTCCATTTCTTCTCCGTAATCGTCGTCCATACAGTTGATGTTTTCGGAGTTGAAATCAAGCGTGCTGGTTAAGTCGTCGACAATGTCTATTAAGTGGGTGGTGGGTGGGTAACGAATTCCTTCGTCGTCCGCTTCCCACTCAAGCTGGACATAGTTCGGCCAAGAGTCTCCTGGCAGGGAGAGAGATTTAACGAGTTTAGCACGTCACCCAAGGGCGAGTGCTGTAAGATATCCATGGAGCTAAACTCCATGATTGGTGCCCAGTTAGGTATGATGGGCACGGATGCACGTGGTTCGGAGCCTATGGCCGGGGACGAGTCCGAGGGTCCAATAACACAGACCTCCTTGGAAGTGAGATCTGTGTTCGGATCTATCGCGGCTGGGTGTGCGGCCTCCGTGGAGGGGTCCATCCACCCGTCCTCGGATGGCATGATCTGCTCTGGATTTAAAGCGGGGGCAGCTGCAGGTGTGATCTCTCAATCACCGTCCGATGGCAGATCTAAGTCATGCTCATTGTGACTGTAGGACGCACCTGTCATGGGCTCGAATCCGTCGAAGATCAAGTCTTCGCGGATGTCGGCAGTGTAATTCATGCTTCCAAACCTGACCTGATGGCCAGGGGCATAGCTATCAATCTGCTCCAGCTGGCCAAGCGAATTGGCTCGCAGTGCGAAGCCGCCGAATACGAAAATCTGTCCGGGGAGGAAAACCTCACCCTGGACCTCGTTGTTGTGGTTGATTGAAGGAGCCATCAAGCCTTAATGTGATGACATAGTGGAACTCTCAATGAAAGCACCAATGTTGGTGTCAAAACCGGCGGATCTCGGGTAGGGGGTCCCGAACTTTGCGTCTAAGGCTAATGGTAACAGGAGGTGGGGGATACAATGTTTACCCAGGTTCGGGTCCTCTCTATGGAGGTAATACCCTACTTCTTGCTTGATTGATCTTGATGATATGAGTATTATAAGAGTTGATCTACCACGAGATCGTAGAGGCTAAACCCTAGAAGCTAGCCTATGATTATGATTGTTGTTGTCCTACGGACTAAACCCTCCGGTTTATATAGACACCGGAGGGGGCTAGGGTTACACAGAGTCGGTTACAGAGAACGGAATCTACATATCTGAATTGCCAGGATTGCCTTCCACGCAAAGGAGAGTCCCACCCGGACATTGGAAGAAGTCTTCAATCTTGTGTCTTCATAGTCCAACAGTCCGGCATAAGCATATAGTACGGCTGTCCGAGGAGCCCTTAATCCAGGACTCCTTCAGCCACCTCTTGACCAAGTCAAATGGGCCAGCCTTTTCACAGGAATGGGCCTCTGTTGGGACGTGCCACGTGTCGACGTATCATAGGCGCCTTTGGTCCAATGAGTGGATGACATCTGTCCCAACGGTGAGCCCACACGTGTTTCCTCCAGCTAATGATGATTTTACACATGGAAAATCCTCATTGGTCAGGGCTGTTAACGGGTTATCGGATCCAAAACCAGACCCGATAGCTTAACGGTAAGCCGTTACGGTGGATGCCATGTGTTGGTCACCCTTGACGAAAGCACTTCTATGACGCGCGTTTTATCGTCATGGAAGTGGATACTTCTGTGATGATAATTTTGGTAATGTCATGGAACACTTCTATGACAGCACAGGTATGACTATCTTGATTCTATCATAAAATCGTCATGGATGTAAATGCATGACAGAAAACGTGACCTACTGTGACAAACACGTATCATCACGGAAGTGTATTTTTTTTGTAGTGGAAGCACCAGGAATTAAGTCAATCTGATGCTCAATCCCTCGAATAGGTGGTAATCCCGGTGGCACGTCTTGTGGAAATACATAAGCGAACTCCTGCAAAATGTTAGTGACAATAGGAGGCAAAGAGGAAGGCACGTCCTCGAATGAAAATAATGCTTCTTTGCACACAAAAGCATAGCAAACAGATTTGCTGAAATCTAGCTCATCAATATCAGATTTGATGGCAAGTAAACATGCACTTTTCAATTTAATTTCAGAAGCAACACTAGACTATTTATTATTAGGCTTCATTTGTTGCTCAAATTCTTTTGCCACAATCTTATTTTCACTCTTAGTTTTCTCCTGTTTTCCTTTATTAGCTCTACTAATATCATCTTTCAAAATGGAATCAAGAGTCATAGGAAGCAGAGTAATATGTTTATCCTTATGAACAAGAGTATATTGATTATTTCTACCATGGTGTATAGATTTTTTATCAAATTGCCATGGTCTACCAAGTAATAAGGAACAAGCTTGCATGGGGACCACATCACGATCAACACAATCAGCATATGTAGGGATACTAAAATGCACACAAATAGTACGTGTTACATTAACCTTGCCGTTGTTGTTGAACCATTGGATGTACTCCCTCCGTCCCAAAATTCTTGTCTTAGATTTGTCTAGATACAGATGTATCTAATACTGTGACTTGATACATCCGTATTTGGAAAAATGTAAGACAAGAATTTTGGGACGAGGGGAGTAGTAAGGATGTGGATGTGGTCTTGTGATGAGAGATAGCTTCTCCACCATCTCCATGCTAGCCAAGTTGTTGCAACTCCCTCCATCTATGATGACGCGAACAGAACATTCCATCGCAACTCCCTTTGTATGGAACAAATTATGCCTCTGATTTTGCTCAGCTTGTGTCACCTGCACACTCAAAACACGTTGAGCAACTAAATTTTCATACTTGTCAGCGTCTTCAGCAGCCATGTATTGCGAATCATGTTTAGAATCATCTCCATCGTGATCTTCACTTGTAATAACATCCAAAGTCTCCTCATCATAGTCACTAGCGGAATCATACCCACCATCCTCAATAGCAATCATCACACACTGAGATTTGCATTTTCTCACATAATGACCTCTTCCCTTCCAACGACGACAAATGATATCACTTGTGTGCCCTGTTGATGCCATGGAAGAAGAAGAGCTCTGTGCAGGCCCAGCAGGTGTGCTATTGGCAGATAGTGGTTGTTGTGTCTGCTTTCTTGTATCACGGCTGGAGGTAGCAGCTGATGGAGGTGTTGGCGCAGTGGAAGTAGACGATGCACACGGTGTCCATGATGAAGATCGACCTGCAGAAAAGTTAGTTCGCGCCAATGCATGTCGATCCTGCACTTCACGTTTAGCTTTACAAGCAAGATGGAATAAACGAGTGATATTATGATATTCCTTATACTCTAAAATGGTCCAAATCTCTTTATTTAATTCACGCATAAAGCGTGCAAGCATAGCTTCGTTATCCTCAAGAATACCACATCTAATCATACCAGTTTGCAATTCCTGATAATATTCCTCTACAAAAAAATTCCTTGTCTTAAACGCTGCAATTCTTTAAGCAATTCACGTTGATAATATGGGGGAACCCAACGAGTACGCATAGCAGTTTTCAAAGCAGCCCAAGTAGCTGGAATAGGATATAATCTACAATGTTCAGACCACCAAACAGAAGCAAAGCTAGTGAATTCACAAACAGCAGCAGCAACACGTCTATCCTCAGGATATTGTAAGCATGTGAAACGTTGTTTAGTTTCTAACTCCCAAGTAAGATAGACATCACGAATGTATCGACCCTCAAATGGTGGAATTCAGTTTAGGAACATGGTCATAATCTCATACCTGAGCTGGTAGTTTAGCCCTACCATTGTGATTATTTGAATGTGGACAACCTGGTGCTGGTGGTTGCATGTAGTTCTAATTTTGATCAACCTTATCCTCGTAATCGCCCGCATAATCTTCATCCTTCTCGACACCAGCAGCAGTAGCAGGAGCCAAAGAAGCATCAATAGTAGGTACAGTAGCACCAGAAGTTTGGCCATCCTCAATAGGAACACGCTTCGATCGTCCTAACTGATTCGGAAGGGGGCATTGTTGTCGTCGTTGCAGAGGTGCGACAGGTGCACCTGTGGTGGTTGTGGAAGACGCGTGAGCAATTCATTAGACTTGTTATCCAGCTTTGTCTCGAATGACTTCTCCATGCCATCTATCTTCTCCAGGGCCTCTTCAAATCTTCTTAGCACATCTCCCACCTGGCCACTCATCATTTGCTAAAATTTATCATGCAACTCCTTGTTCGTCATTTTCTCCCAATCAATCTCGTCGGCTTGTGGTCCTGCCATGGTTAGCAGCAATAGAAATACACAAGAATATAATCCTACAAACTACTAGGAAGTGGCGGGCTGTCACAAATCCGTCAAGCAAATCTCAAATTCTTACTAGTTCTTACCTAGCAGCAGGTGGTGATCAGCAACTGTTGTATTCAAAACTCTCAAAGCTTGGACAGAGCGATTGCCAGGTGGTGTCAAACGCATGACGTAGATGTGTGTGGAGCTAGGAAGGATTATAATATGGTAGCAAAAATGTCAGCAATGATCAATTCAGATATGCAAAGTTGAATACACGCTCAACGACGGTACTGTGCTGGTCCTTGGCTAGACCGTGCTAGAGATGCGAGCCTAGAACACTAACAAAATCACGGCGCGGCACGACAACAAGGGAAAAGCACACTCTGAAAATAAAAGAAACCTTCGCTCTTTTTTTGCGCCCTTTTTTGCGCTCCTCTTTTTATTTTTTTGCAAAAAGTCACTATAATGGCAAGTGTCTCAAAACTTTTCCCAAGTCAAAGTAACAGGATAGGCATGAAATTTTTTGACTATTTTTTTGGAAATCAGGGCAGCGATGACGAAAAAGTGCGACAAAAATTCACTATGATGGCGAGTGTCTCAAAACGCTCCTTGGGACCTAAAAACATGATTGGAAAAAAATATTTTCGGTCGCCGAAATTTTGGCCTAAAAACTGCCCGGGGTCTCCAGACTCTTTTTTTCTCCAAAACCTACTCAGGCAAGGAAACACGAATCAGAAAATAGACGGATCTCGAAAACAACCCTACTATGAAAAGAACTCGGAATGATGGTGGATATATGGTGGTGGTATATGGTTGCGGTGGTGGATATATGGCGGCGGTGGTGGTATATGGATACGGATCGGTGGTGGTATATGGATATGGATCGGTGGTGGCATATGGATTCAGGGCGGTGGCGTATAAGCGGTGGTGGTAGATGGCAGGGGCGATGATGATGGTGCAGCAGTGGCGTGACAACATATGACCAGAACTCGAAACTCTAAAAGACTAGACGCTAAGACCAGCAACTTGACACGATGATGCAACCGCAAATTCAACAAATAAAAATACTAAAAAGACTATGCAAAGGCTCAGACTGGTTCGGATATGTTGAACTAACCCTAATTTTTTTGGCTTTTTCGTGGACTGTAGGTATGAAGAACAGACTCGATCTAAACTACGAAAGACTGTAAAATCGCACCGAGCAACCTGGAAATCTGATACCACTTGATAGAGGCAAAGATGTCCCATCTTTCGATGAGATGGTGGCTATCATTTTGGGTGGAGTAGACTTCGACGATCCGACTACGAAATTGCGAGGACATCGCGCCTTAGCAATCACTAAACCAACTACGAGAGGTTATTGACCGCACCGGAGCACGATCAACCTGACCACGAGGGTCTATTTCCTGCAAGCAAATGAAGAACAAGCAAGAAACTGAGATTGCAATCTGGATATTACGAATATAAGAGGAAAGCTTTATTGATGAACGTGGGGTTTTATGACGTCTTTGTCTGGTTGTTGAACACAAACGAAGTACGTGAAGTTGCAGCTATGGCGAACTTTAATCTAAACAAAACCCAGAGTCTAAACGATGCCCTAAGGGCTGTATATATGGAGGAAGAGGGGGAAATTTCGTGGCCCATGGGGAAGGGGTCAGAAACCAACCATATCTCTTGTTTCCCCACACATACGGACTCTAAAAACAGCCTATACTCTAATTTCGAAATTACAATGGTCTGGCCCAATAATAAGGCGACGCAACACCTATAATCATTGTTCAAGATATCTTCCGATTCACCGATTAATCTTCCGATTTATCGCTAATCAGGGGGTGACCGATAAGATTATGCCTTATCTTTGCCATTTATATTTTGGATCGATTTATCGTTTTGACAAGCAATTTAACGGGAATCTACTAATAAATTAGACCTATTCATAGCACGATGTGTGCAAAAACTATGTTTATTTATGTTTTGTGGACCTTGATACGAAATATGTACTATTTTTCTATTTTATTTGCCATTATACAAGGATTCAAAGGCTCGAAATCAAGTTAACACTTCTGTCAAATATTGTTTTGGTGTTGAATATAGCGTATTTTAGTGTTGGGAACCTGATATTTGCAAAAAAAAAAATCGATTAATAGTCGATCGATAAAATCGATTAATCGGTCGATTTCCGATTAATCTCTAATCCCTAGCTGACCGAAATGATAACGATAAGCGATATCCTCAACATTGCCTATAATAGCCTCGGGACGAAATTTAGGAAGTGGCATCTTGTATATTTCATCCAAGCCATCATATTATTGTGGCTTCAAAGTCCTGAAATCATCACTTGAAACTCCAGTCTTGTTTCCCTTGCGCATGCCATCATCTCCATGCTTGATCTTGCTCAAGTGATCATCCCTCTTGTCAATGCTAGGCCCTTTATTGGTAAGCAAAACAAACGTATCCAATTTAGGCAGCATCATATTCTCATGAACATTAGAATCATTACCAAGAAACGAAAGTACGTGATAATTTAATTGGCGTGCGTGAGCTCTAGTAATTGGTCTAGTATATGTAGCAGTAGGGGTTGTGGGTGTAACAATGGTATTGATGTCCTCATCAGAGGGGCTGTGACTTAACACGGAAGATAAACTCTCATCACCCTATTCTCCTCGACAATCGATTCGTCAAGCGATGCTGATCACTCGTGGTAGATACTTGAAGGCGATCTCCGAACCTTTACAGACTTCTTCTTCGAGAACCACAATCACTCCTAGTCTCTGAAGAAATTGACACCAAACCATCTAGAGATTTTGCAGCTCTCAGGAGTAATAGGCGGAGCGTACTAAACTTAGATTCCAATGATGCCAAACCACTATCTAATTATTCGGCTCTAGGTTTTTTTCCTCTTGGTGAATTTTAAACTCAAATCGCTCAGAGAAGGGGTCGCTCAAAAATCTTCCCAGGAATCAAACGGAGCAGCTACCGGAAAAAGCCGGTGCGGGGTGGATATTTATAGCTGCAACCTTCCCAGATGGGAAATTACCATTTTGTACACGAGGTCTAGCCAATGGCCAACCGACACGTTCACAACGGTTGGATTTTGGAGAAACGGTAACATTACTTGAGGAACAAGTAATGCTAACTCCTCGGTCTGAGACAAATCTCTCGCAGCGAAGAAGATCACAGTCTCTTGCTGGCAAGTATTTACTCAAAGCACAAAGAGATTTCTCTCATAGCTTTCATAGGATTTGGGTTTAGCATCAGAGAATCAAAGCTTCGAAGCTACACCCCTCTAATAGTACGGTGGTCCTATGACTCAATGCAAGAATAAGAAGAACAAAATAAATGATATGTCTTCATCTTGTCTTCATTCTTCATCGGGCGCAATTTTTAGGGGTCAATCTTGTTAGCTTTATCTTCAGTGATAACCTTCACTGCCGTGCAAGAAGATTATCTTCGTCGTTTGCTTCAAACTCCTCGATACTTCAGGGACCTGTTACTCTGTGTGCACTAGCAAACACATAAGTCCCATAGTGTTTATGTCAACAAACTCCAAAACATAAGGGGCCTATCATTGCACCAATAGTTGTGCCCACCTCGGGCACCTTCCCGACTCCGTTTTCCCCTCGTTTTGCTTGTTTCCCCAGATAAAAAATCTTTATATAACCCCTGAATGTATTAACCACTACATCGCAGAGAAATCTTCTGTTCTTCTTTCACGCTGTTTTTCTGAAAGATCTAGATCGCCATGGCCGCACCGAGCTCCTCCAAGGACAAGTTCTTTGAGAACATCATCAATCCGTATTTACGGGAGGTGATGCAGCACCTAATACGTTTCCAATGTATCTATAATTTATGAAGTATTCATGCCATGTTTACAACAATTTTATATGGTTTTGGTATGATTTGATTAGAACTAACCCGGACTGACGCTGTTTTCAGCAAAACTTTCGTGGTGTCGTTTTTTGTGCAGAAATAAAAGTTCTCAGAATGGGCTGAAAATTTACGGTCATTTTTTATGGACCAAAAGAGACCCCCCCCCAAAGCACCGGAGCCGGGCTAGGAAGTGACCAAGGTGTCCACAAGCCGCCAGGGCGCGTCCTAGGGGGTCGGGCATGCCCCTATGGCTTGTGGGACCCTCGGGCACCCCCTTGACGTGAGACCAACGCTAAAATTTCTTATAAATCCCTAAACCTCTGAAAATAAAGCTAGATTAGAAGTTCCACCACTACAAGCCTCTGTAGCCACGAAAAATCAATCTAGGCCCTCTCCGGCACCCTGCCGAAGAGGGCCATCATCACCGGAGGCCATGGAGGAGGAAGCCGGAGGGGGCCATCATCACCATGGAGGCCAAGGACCAGAGGGAGAACCTCTCCCAATCTAGGGGGGAGTCCATGGAGGATGAAGCACAAGGGCGAGATTCTCTCCCCCTCTCTCTTGGTGGCGTCGGAGTGCCGTCGGGGGAACCTTCGCCACGGTGATCGTCTTCATCAACATCACCTTCTTCATCATCGTCCTCATATCTTTTAAGCGGCCCACTCTCCCACACCCCATTGTAATCCCCTACTTGAACATGGTGCTTTATGCCACATATTATGATCCAATGATGTGTTGCCATCCTATGATGTTTTGAGTAGATTTCTTTTGTCTTTTGGGTTGATTGATGATCTAGATTGGTTTGAGGTGTATGTTTTATTGTGGTGTTTTCCTATGGCGCTAGGCCTGGGCGTTCGGTATAAACGGAAAATTCGGTTTCTACCGTTCGTTTCTTTTGCAAATTCGGTTAGCAATGCTGAAAAACGAAATATACATCCTAAAACAGCTAACCAAAAATTCGGTTAACCGAGTTTTCAGTTTGGTATTCGGTTTCTACCATATCTACCGTATTTACCAAACATGCCAAAAGCATTAGAGTATCGTGGTCATCCTCGTGCACGTTTATATAGCCTATGTATCCAACTCCTTGTGCATGGTTAACCGAGGTGGGACTAAATCAACAAACGGTAGCACTTCGTGGTTCTATAGGCACGTACATGCAAACAGACTACATCCATTCAGTGACCCCGTCACACTAGAAAAATAAGCCCATAATAGCTTTTAGGCTCGGGCCTTGCATGCAGTTCATCGTCTTGGCCCATTGGCAAAAAATTTATCGTGAACGCACGCGGGAGAAGCCACTTTGGTTGTACGTTCGCACATCCTCAACATGTTCGGTTATTTGTTCAGCTAACCGAGCTAAAACCGAATTGACCAAACTAAGTTTTGTTAGTACACATAAAAACCTAATTATGTTGTATCAGTAATACAAACCAAAAATTCGGTTTTTTCGGTTTTGATATTGGTTCAATCTTTAGTTTGTCGGTTTTTATGCCCACCCCTACATGGTGCCTTCCGTGCAGCGCACACGTGAAGGATTCCCATTGTAGGGTGTTGCAATACGTTCATGATTCGCTTATAGTGGGTTGCTAGAGTGACAGAAGCTTAAACCCGAGTAAGGGGGTTGTTGCGTATGGGATAAAGGGGACTTGGTACTTTAATGCTATGGTTGGGTTTTACCTTAATGATCTTTAGTAGTTGCGAATGCTTGCTAGAGTTCCAATCATAAGTGCATATGATACAAGTAGAGAAAGTATGTTAGCTTATGCCTCTCCCTCATATAAAAATGCAATAATGATTACCGATCTTGTTAACAATTGCCTAGGACAATTCCGCACACCGACCCATCATTATTCCACACTCGCTATTTATGATATATAGTAATATATTCTAACTTTATGTTAACATCACCTATTTTTATATTTCCAATATCATGCAAATCTATTCTCTTCATACCCACAATGTAGTTTCATTTCTCGTTTCTAGATGGAAGCAAACGTTCGGTGTACGTAGAGTCGTATCAGTGGCACATAGGACTTGAGAGAATATTGCTATTACCTTTAGCTCCTTGTGGGTTCTACACTCCATACTTATCACTTCAACCTTTGGAAATTGCTACGATGATTCCTTGCACTTGGGGATTATCAAGCTCTTTTCTGGCACCGTTGCTAGGGAGCAATAACATGGGGTTGATATTCTCGTGTGTGCTTGTTTTCTTTCTTCACTAAGTAGATTTTGCTTTCCCTTTTGTTTTTGTTTTGTTTAGTTATGGGTGAAACAAACAAAAAAAATAGAAGAATGCAAATACAAAAAAAAATTACTTGCCTCTTATGCTTAAAACCTTTTTCAAAAAGAGAAATGATTGGAAGGTTATGCATTGGAGAAGTGAGGGTCGACCTTGAACATTTGTGTTCATGCTCATGGAAACAATGTAGATTTTTTCATGGAAGTTTCTCAAAAATAATTATGCCCTTGTATATATCCATTGTATTATAAAAATAATGTGCTAAGGTTTTCCTTTAGGATGATTAGATTGCTTGTTTACTATGTGCGGTGCAAAAATAGAAACTTTTTCTTTTAGTAATAGAATTTTTTAAATTCAGTGGAATGTGATAAAATTCTGAAATTTTGTACAGATTCTGTTTTCTATGTGTTATCCGTTTATTTTGATGAATCTATGGGTTGTATCGGGGGTGTGAACCATGGTAAAGTTGGAATATAGTAGATATAATGCTAAAATGAAATTGGAATCAGTTACAATAGTACCTAAAGGTAGTGATTTGCTTTATTATACTAACGGATCTCACAAAGGTTTTGTTAAGTTTTGTGTGGATGAAGTGTTCGAAGATCGAGGAGTTATAGATATGAGAAGAATAAGGAGAGGCAAGAGCTCAAGCTTGGGGATTCCCAAGACACCCCAAGTAAATATTTTAAGGATACTCAAGCATCTAAGCTTGGGGATGCCCCGGTTGGCATCCCATCGTTCTTCTTCAACAATTATCGGTATACATCGGTTTTTGTTTTGTTCACATGATATGCGTCTTTTGTGTATTTTTCTTTTCTTTTCCTTTATGCATCATGATAGTATGAGATAGTCCTTCATTGATTTGTAGAATGCTTCATGTGCTTCACTTAAATCTTTTGAGTATGGCTTTATAGAATGCTCTTTTGTGCTTCACTTAAATCTTTCGAGTATGGCTTTATAGAATGCTTCTTGTGCTTCACTTATATATTTTGAGCTTCGATATTGGTCAATCTATATTAATTGTAGAATTCTCTATGAAATTCACATATATCTTTTAGAGTATGAATAAAATTATCATCGAAATTGGGCTTGGAAGAGTATCATTAAAATATCACTGCTTAGCTAAAAAGCTTTAAAGAAAGTTCTTGTGTAGAGACAACCTAAGATTTATCCTTACTGTTTTTGCATGTTCATATGATTAAGCTACCGAAGTAATCATGTTTTATAGTTTTTGTTTCAATAAAGTGCCAAGTAAAGCCTTTGGGATAGTGTGGATGATAGTTAACTTGATTCTATGCAAAAACAGAAAATTTTGCTTCTTGTAATAGAATTGTTTAAATTCACCAGAATGCGATAAAATTCTGAATTTTTTACACATAATTTCTATACAAATGTCCTACGTTGTCCTAAATTTTCAGAATTTTTGAGTTTATAGAAATATGGTTAATGTTCAGATCATTACAGACTGTTCTGTTTTTGACAGATTCTGCCCTCAATGCATAGTTTGCTTATTTTATAGTTTCTATGGCTTATATTGCTTAACATAAGTTGTGTAAATGATAGAGTACATTAGGCATTATGTGGAAAGAATTATGAATCTTGTCTTGACAGTACCCAAGTGAATGATTTGTTTTATTATACTAACAAAGCTCACGAGTTTTCCGTTGAGTTTTGTGTGATTGAAGCTTTCAAGTTTTGAGTGAGATGTCGATATGAGAAGAATGAAGAGTGGCAAGAACCTAAGATTGGGGATGCCCAAGGCATCCCGAGTTAATATTCAAGGAAGACTCAAGCGCCTAAGCTTGGGGATGCCCCAGAAGGCATCCCCTCTTTCGTCTTCAAAACTATCGGTATACCTTACTTGGAGCTATTTTTTTTCATCACATGATATGTGCTTTGCTTGGAGTGTAATTTCATTATACTAGATGTTTGAAGAAAATCATGGGATCTGAAATCTTGAATGAGAGAGAGTCCTCACATGGCTATTTAACTATTTAACTACTCATTGATCTTCCCTTATATCTTTTGGAGTAGTTTTGACATTTACTCCCGTGCTTCACTTATATCCTATGAGTAAATGGTTGAATGAATTGAATATCATAAATCTGAAATTTTATATGTTTCATATGCTTATCCCATGGGAAGTAATGACTTCACATATAAGAAGTATATGTGGTAAAATTGAAAGTTAGCAAACTCAACATTGGTCACTTGAACAATTACTCAAAGAATATTTAAGGAAGAGAGATTTCACATGTAAATATACTATCTTGGACATCTTCTATGATTGTGAGCCCCATTAAATATTTTCAAACTTGAGTAAATTAGTTGAAGATGGACAAGGAAGACAACGTAATGAGTTATGTTTGGGTATATTTGTATAGAAGTTATATTGTTATGGATCCTCCAAAATGGGGTGCTTGCTTAGGATCTTTTGCTAGCCAAAATTTTGTACTAAGTAGAGATACTACTTGTGCATCCAAAAGCCCTTAAACTGAGTGTCCACCATCTCTACCGATGGATTGAATAAGATCCTTCAACTAAGGTGTCATCGGTGCAAAAAAGCAATAAAAATTGCTCCTAAATATGTATGATCTTTTATTGTAAGGGAAATTGAGTGTTGTACGAACTTGTGGTAGTAAAGAAATAAAAGCAACGAACTGCATATTAAAGGTTCCTATCACAAAGGGCAATACAACATGACATTCCTTTGCATTAAGGGTTTGCACATCCAAAATGTAAAAGCGCATGACAACCTCTGCTTCCCTCCGCGAAGGGCCTATCTTTTACTTTCATGTATTTAAT
Source organism: Triticum dicoccoides (assembly GCF_002162155.2). Taxonomy (NCBI): domain Eukaryota; kingdom Viridiplantae; phylum Streptophyta; class Magnoliopsida; order Poales; family Poaceae; genus Triticum; species Triticum dicoccoides. The sequence continues at coordinate 313,803,056 of NC_041385.1, read as the reverse complement.
TTTATGCAAGAGTCAATAGTATTCCTTCTTAGTTCAACCTCAATTATTCTTTAGTTGGCAAGCATCATGTGGTGGGGAAATATCCAAGCATATATGGCCATTCAAATATATTTGATCATGAATTATTATTGTTGACAATTATCTATATGATAAATAAGTTGGGAGGCGAAACATTAAGCCCCTATCTTTCTCTGTGTTTGACCGATGCTATTTGTTCTAAATATATGTGTCACATCCCTAGCTGCTGGTAGTGCTCTAGGCTAGCTTCATGTGTGCATCATGTCTATATTTTCGAAACTTGAACTGAGGAATTTTGGAAGCCTCAAAAACTTAAATAAAAGAGGGGCAAAAACCCTAGAAATCTCATTCATTGCTCCAAAATGCTCTTCTTAAATGTTTGATAATTTTTGGTAAGGGTTCTGGTCCCAACCAAAATATTGAACATTTTTAAGGAATTATTTTTGGGACTTTGGATTTAATTCATTAGCTATTTGAATTTGAATTATATTCATATAATTAGAATATAATTTCAAATACCCCTGAAATATTTTATAAGCTTTTGAAAGAGTCCATCTAGCAATATAAAATATTCAGAGGAGCTTTGGCATTGTTTGAATTATTATTTTTAATTCAAAACAGTGGCAAAAGAATTAAATAAAAGAAAAACAGAATAGAAATAAAAGACAGAGAGAGAGAAGGAAGTTACCTGTCAGCCCACCCGGCCCAAACCTACCTGGCGGCCTAGCTGGCAGGCCCAGCCCACCACTTCCCCCCCCCTGTCGCCTTCCTCCTCGCGCCAGTAGGCACAGGCGCGTGGCCGGAGCGCGCGGGCACACGCCCAGGCCACCTCCTGCCTCTCTGCCTGTCTCCCCGTCGCCCTGAGGATGCCACGCACCCCCCTGGACCGCTCTCACTCTCCCCCATTCCTTCTTCTCTCTTCTCTGGCTCTCTCACTCGCGCGACCGAGGACCGCCGTCGCCGCCGCTCGTCGCAGTCGTAGCCACCACCGTCGTTCCACCCCACCAGAGTGACCAAAGGCTCCGCCTCGACGCCCCCGACCTCTCCATGGAGCTACGCAACGCCGGGAGCCCTGCATCGCCGCCCACGTCGTCGTTCCCCTCCTCGGCCACCGGAGATCGTCGCCGTCGATTCGCTACACTCCGGTCGCGGTGAGCCTTTGACCCGATTCCCCCTCTCCCCGTGCCCTATCTCCCTCTCTAGCCGCCGTTCACAACGAGCCGAGAGCTCTTCGCCGACGGCCATGGCGCCGCCGCGGCCACAGTTGCTGCCGCCCGTGTTTGAGCACGTGTCTGCGCTCAGCGTGGTCCCAGGAGCCCAGAACAAGCATCCGTTCGTCCTCTCGTCAACCGTAGCCTCATTTCCGTCGAGGTCCGAACCTCGACCGCCACCGCGAGCTCGATTCCGGCGAGCCCGTTCGACCTCAGCCCCTCCCGCTTGCCTAGATGGATGCGGCTGAGCGCCAGCTACGCGTAGATGATCGCTGCCGCTGTTTTGGTCGCCGGAGGACGTTTCCCGAGCCCCTCCGCCGCGTCTGGACTCGCCGGCGGTTAAACGCCGGCGACCGTTGACCCTTGACCGGCGTGGGTTGACCCCACTGCCCGGTTTGACCCTCCCCTCTCTCTCACTGACGTGTGGGCCCCAGGCCACTAACTAAACCAGGATTAGCAATAGTTTAACGCTAACTAAATTTAGTTAGTTAACTAACTACTGACACGTGGGTCCCACTGGTCAGGGTTGACCTGGACCGCGCCCGTTGACTGCTGACGTCACGGTGACGCACTGCTGACGTAGTAAATGTTTTTGGAATTTAAATAATTCTTAAATGATTTATTATTTTTAGAAAATGTCCTAAATTTCAATAAATCATAGAAAATTAACCGTAACTCCAAATTAAATAATTTATATATGAAAAATTATCAGAAAAATTCAAGGAATCCATCTGTACCATTTTCATGCATGTTAGAACAACTTATAGCTGCTGTTTAGCACAAATCAATTAAATGGCATTTGAATAATCACATATGGAGTTTGAATTTGAATCTTGTATTCAAACCAACTTCATTTAATCTGTTGCTAGTTGCATTAGCCCAAAACACATTCATTTTGCCATGTCATGATCATGCATCATATTGTGCATTGCATTGATTGTGTTCCCTTCTATGTTGCCGGTATTTGTCCCCTCTCGATAGACGTGATACCGATGATGTGATCGTTGACCCTGATGAAGACTCAATGTTATCTTCAGAAGTGCCAGGCAAGCAAAACCCCCTTGTTCATTCCGATACAATCCTACTCTCTCGCTCCTGCTCTCTTTTACTGCATTAGGACAACACCGATTCATCTGTTACTTGCTGCGGTAGCTGAACCCCTTTATCCTTTGCATGACCTGTCATTGCCACAGTAAATAGATAAAACCCACTAGCATGAGTAGGAGTTGTTTGAGCCCTGTTGTGCCTACTCATTCATGTTTGTTTGTCATGCCTGCTACTGCTTAGAGTTGAGTCAGGTCTGATTCATCGGGGATGAATCAGAGGTGTGTGAACATGTCCTACTATGTGTGAGCTAAGTGTGTGAACACGATTTGGTAAAAGGTGTCGGTGAGAGGCCATGTAGGAGTACATGGTGGGTTGTCTCATTGAAGCCGTCCTTAGGAACTGAGTTCTGTGTTTGTGATCCATGATTCAACTACTACCATGCATTGGGCCCTGAAATATGACCCCGCTCGACTTCTTATTCACCCTTGTCCTCTGTCCAGGAGTTGCAAGTAGTTTCTGGTGTTTGTAGTATGCTGGAGGCCGTGGACAGCGCTGACCGTAGGGGTGGGCTGTGATGCGGTAGGCACGTGGCCGGGTATACCGGGCGCCCGTTTGGTGTCACGGAACCCTGTTCACATCGTTTGGGGCTGTGAGCGAAACTCCGGCCGGATCTCCTCATGGATGGAACCCGAATAGGCGATAAACCTGGACTAGAGACTTGAGTGTTTAGGTAGGTCGTGGTCTACACCCACGTCGGCTTTCGCTTGAAGTCTGCCGAGCACATGTCGTGTGCAGACGCTAAGTGGTGGAAACATGTATGAAGAAGTACACCCCTGCAGGGTTAACATCATCTATTCGAATAGCCGTGTCCGCGGAAAAGGACTTCTGGGTTGCTTATATCAGTTCATAGACAAGTGAAAGTGGATACTCTAAAATACGCAAGATAAGCATGAGTGCTATGGATGGCGTTCTCGTAGGGAGACGGGAGCGGATCCATAGTGGTGTATTGATATGATGAATATGTGGACTCGTGTGCGCCACCTCAAAAGAGTCGCTTGCAGTCGTAGTTTAGGATAGCCACCGAGTCAAAGCTGGCTTGCTGCAGTTAAACCCCACCATCCCCCTTGTTGAAAATGATGCATATGTAGTTAGTTCTGATGTAAGTCTTGCTGGGTACATTTGTACTCACGTTTGCCTATTTTATGTTTTTGCAGAGAGACTTCAGTCTCACTAGTAGTTCCACGTGGACTTCGACGTTTAGCTTGTTACCTCAGCTACGATCTTGTGCCCTCGGCAGGATCTGATAGATAGTCAGGCTTCTCAGCCTTTTTCATTTATAGATGTCTGTACCCAGACATGATAGCTTCCGCTTGTGCTTTGACTTGTATGCTCTGATTATTGGGTCATGAGACCCATGTTTGTAATATCTCGCTCCTTGGAGCCTATTGAATAAATTACTTGAGTCGTAGAGTCATGTTGTGATGCCATGTTGTATTTGCACATATCGAGCATATTGTGTGTATGCTATTGAAATGCTTGGTATGTGTGGGATCTGACCATCTAGTTGTTTATCTTTAGTAGCCTCTCTTACCGGGAAATGTCTCCTAGTGTTTCCACCGAGCCATGGTAGCTTGCTACTGCTCCGGAACACTTAGGCTGGCCGGCATGTGTCCTTCTTCGTTCCTGTGTCTGTCCCTTCGGGGAAATGTCACGCGATGAATATCGGAGTCCTGTTAGCCCGCTACAGCCCGGTTCACCGGAGTCCTGCTAGCCCAGTGCTACAGCCTGGATTCACTCGCTGATGACCGACACGTTCGATGCTGGGTCATGAATGCTTGTCCCTGTAAGTCTGTGCCACTTTGGGTTTACGACTAGCCATGTCAGCCCGGGCTCCTTATCATATGGATGCTAGCGACACCGTCATATACGTGTGCCAAAAGGCGCAAACGGTCCCGGGCTAAGGTAAGGCGACACCCGTGGGAATACCGTGCGTGAGGCCGCAAAGTGATATGAGGTGTTACATGCTAGATCGATGTGGCATTGAGTCGGGGTCCTGACAGCGTTGGTATCAGAGCTTGACTACCTGTAGGATTACCAAGCCAAGCTGGTCGAAGTTGAGTCTAGAAATTCTTTAGTTATATAAGGGAATTGATTGTGGGATGGAACGTAAGGCTCTTTTTACTCCTTACACCTTATGCCTTCTGATCTGAGTCATCATCTTCTCTTCTACGGGGATTAAGAACTAGGCTATCTCTTCTTTCTATCAGGATCACGTGTTACTAATCCGTAGACTTATAAGATTTTTGGACTTAAGCCTCTATTCAGTTTTTACTGCTTCCGTATGTTAATTGTTGATCTCGAAACCGTGATATTGTGCTTCTGAGTGGTTATGCCACCATTTTTGTGAATGTCTCAAATCTTTCTGAGCATTTACAGCCGTTATGCTGTCCGAGTCATCCCAGGTTTCTAAATAGTCGGATGCATTTGCAAATCCCTTCCTCCTGTTTCCGTGGTGCCTTTGGTCAGATTAATCACACAAATCAGTGAGTTGAGGTACTTTATTGCCTTGACATATATGTTGGAGCTAGTATTATGACCCTAGGTGTCCTAGGGGATCATCTAGTAATTTAGCCATGATTTGTGTTCCCAGTGTGATGATTCTGGCCATCATTCTCGAAAGCATCCCGTGATGCTACTTAGTAGTAGGTATTCTATTCCTGGGTTCTTGAACCCGAGATTCACTCTACTTACTTCATGTTGATAGTAATTGCTAGCGCCTTTAGGATATTAGTAACTTTGCGATAGTTCTCGAGGTTCGTGGTACATCCTTCTTCCAATTACCATGAACCATTCTTGGCAGGAGTTCTTCTGAACCAAAAGATGACAACAAGAGTGCTCTCGATGAGTTATGTTGAACTTGGTTCGACATACTAATCTATGCATCCACAACTCAGAAAGTTATATGTTCCTTTGAGTTGTCCCTCTTTAGTTGTCTACTGACCTTCGTCTATCAATTGATAGTCAAGAGTATGCATGCATTCGTTTATCGATGCCTATTACTCTTGTGGTCCGTCAAGCCATTCTATCGCGGAATGACTAGGAGAAACAAACTGCAGTACCTCTTCCATATCTAGGATTGGGTCAAAACAATTGTATTCCGCAGATCAAAATGCCAATCCAGCTTTTGCTCTGTTCTACCTTGGAGTATTACCATCTTTTATATCGGGATTGTTATAGGAATTGCACACCATCCTATGAACTCTTGGTACAGTGATACTTTTGCCATCATTGTTCATTCCTCGGTTCCTGTGTTATTGTAACCGGAATGCCGACAAATGAATCATGGCGTGTGAAATCAATACTGCTAGCAACTCTGTTGCTTGGTAGTTAAAGGATAATAATTTCATTCTTAGCGTGTTGGTTCTTGAATCATCATTCTAAGACTGATCGTGCTATCTAGTCCTTATTTCCGGTGCACCCTTCGATCAATGAGTTAGGATTGTGTCAAGTCCTCACTCATTTGATCATATCATCTTGCCCTGAAAAGCAAGATTGTTCTCGATCTTAGTAACATATTGGTGGTTCATGATTTTCCGAATATCTTCTCGAAAGTATCACCAGGTTGTCACCTGACTGTTATGTTAAGCTCGTGATCAAGTTGGTTTATCCTGTAAACCACCCTTTCTCCAAGAATCCGTGTTGGATACCCCTGAGCTAGTTGTTTAAGCTATGCATCAACTTGGAGAGTTGGAAGATAGAAGCTTGTCCGATATAGTTCATTATAAGGGATGTCTTGTATGTGTGTTGAAGAAAGTTGATATTTTCATCGACTGAACCTCGTGATCAGTTAATGGACCTATCATTTTATCCAACCTTTGATTGGAGTATGGGCTATCATCTAATCAGACCAGAACCAACGATATTCGTAATGTTGTCTTACTCGTGGTTGATCCCTTGAGCATACACCATTATATCTTTTGGGTCTGACCAATGCTATCACTTGTTCACTTAACTATGGAATTCCTTTTAAAAGGAAACCCAGATGAATTGTTGTTGAGTCCATTGACAACATCCTTATCTCCTCCATGATGTTGTTGAACATTAAGTTAGTGTTGGAAACTTTTGAAAGCATTTTCTTCATGCTAGCTCATGAAGTACTTGTTTGATGAAAGGAGTGACTTCCTTTGATTCACGTGCATTTTGATGTAAGTTGCCGTCGTGAATTCGAGAAAGTTTGTTTTTGCTCCTTTGGAATCATCCCAAGTCGGTCATGCACGTGCGAAGAATTCTGTGGTCTGTTAGACTGATCATCTTCATTCCATATGTATATCCTAGCACACCAAGCCACTGATTGACTCGTTCAAGGAAAAGAAGTCTATGCTTGGGATCTAATCCATGGACTTGCGTAAAGACTTTGATACCCTCGATTATGGTTCCCCACCTGAACTCGGTAGTGATTAATTATAAGACTACTACATGGCCATGCTTGTCTGGGACAACGTGTCCACATGTTTGTAGCAGAACCAGCTCATGTTTTGGAGCTTACTATCGTAGCTCACTCTCTGAGAATCCCGCAACATTATCTCGTCGATTTGTGTTGAAAACTTTCATTTTTCTTCCTAGACTCGATGAGCCTGGAATATCCTGACACCAACCAGATCTGAATCTCAGGCAGATATGATGGTTGGAACATTTCCCCAAGATCTATAATATTGGTCTCTCGATAACCGGTAAGGTGGATGTCGTGGCCAACACACCCAGCCGGAAGACCTCCTGTTGTAGTATCTTGATTTGAGGAAGTTAGCCACCTCCCCATAGGGATTTCGTAGGATTTACTCCCTAGTTGCCCCTATGGATTTTGAGATCCCGAAGTCCGACCTTTTTACTTGATGTTCTAGATATCAAACCATATCTATGAATGGGTTACGCTAGCACATCAAGGAGAACATTAGAAGCGGAGTGCTAAATGTCTCTCGGTCGATCATCCAGATTTTATTTCCTTGGCCTCGCTAAGGTGAAATCTGAGAAAGTGTTATCTTCCTTTGCATCTGCATCCTCCATCACCATTCATCATGGTAGTAAGTTGTGTTTACCGGACCCTTGACACGGATGTTGGTAAAACCTTGATGAATGTGGAAATGCTCAAGTTCTTGAGAGCACGCACAAGCGCTACGTGTTATCATCGGCACTAACTGGGATTCCTCTCAGTTTCCTCGGCAATGCTATGACCTCTTCAAACAGTGAATTCACTCCCTATTGTTGGGCTCTTCCCCAGTTACCAGAATCATTCCCAGCATTTGCATTTTGTTCCCAGCTTGCACCACCAATGTGCCATTCTACCATGGGTCTCTTCCATTTCCGGTGATAAGCAAATTCATCCATTGCGTTGTCTTCAACAAGGTAATCCACATCATCCAAGTCCGAGTATGCCATTCTACCGACCCCCTCCAAACGATTGGTCGAGAATTGCCTTAAATTGGTTTTAAGAGTTCCAATGATCCCTGAATCAAAGGTAATTCTTTTTGCCACTTAAGGAAATAATCTACGAATCACCCTCCTCCAGGATGTTTCGTCGTGGTATCATAGCAACTCAACTCCTCGCTACGTGAACAATCGTTTACCACCTTCTTAAGTGTGGAATTGTTGTCTACCTAGTGAACCTTCGTCATCCGTCTCTTTCCACCCCTCCTGATGTGTATCTCGTGTCTCAACCGAGAGATGGTCCTATGTCTCATTCCGTGAGTTGTTCGATCTTCGAGAAGATCGACCCTTCTAGAGTCTCCTTCTTCCCTCCATGTCATGTTGACAGGATTTCTCAGAACAAGACTTCAAGACAATGATGGTGAATGAATCAACGTCCATTTGAAGTGCAACTGGATCGTGAAGATTGTGCTAGTTTGCGTTCCCCCTTCACCTTACCCTACACTTGAATCTCGGGACGAGATTCTTGTTTAGTGGGGGTGAGTTGTCACATCCCTAGCTGCTGGTAGTGCTCTAGGCTAGCTTCATGTGTGCATCATGTCTATATTTTCGAAACTTGAACTGAGGAATTTTGGAAGCCTCAAAAACTTAAATAAAAGAGGGGCAAAAACCCTAGAAATCTCATTCATTGCTCCAAAATGCTCTTCTTAAATGTTTGATAATTTTTGGTAAGGGTTCTGGTCCCAACCAAAATATTGAACATTTTTAAGGAATTATTTTTGGGACTTTGGATTTAATTCATTAGCTATTTGAATTTGAATTATATTCATATAATTAGAATATAATTTCAAATACCCCTGAAATATTTTATAAGCTTTTGGAAGAGTCCATCTAGCAATATAAAATATTCAGAGGAGCTTTGGCATTGTTTGAATTATTATTTTTAATTCAAAACAGTGGCAAAAGAATTAAA
>NC_041385.1:313767557-313793820 GCF_002162155.2 Triticum dicoccoides | reverse complement strand
GTGGCCGGAGCGCGCGGGCACAAGCCCAGGCCACCTCCTGCCTCTCTGCCTGTCTCCTCGTCGCCCTGAGGATGCCACGCACCCCATTGGACCGCTCTCACTCTCCCCCATTCCTTCTTCTCTCTTCTCTGGCTCTCTCACTCGCGCGACCGAGGACCGCCGTCGCCGCCGCTCGTCGCAGTCGTAGCCACCACCGTCGTTCCACCCCACCAGAGTGACCAAAGGCTCCGCCTCGACGCCCCCGACCTCTCCATGGAGCTACGCAACGCCGGGAGCCCTGCATCGCCGCCCACGTCGCCGTTCCCCTCCTCGGCCACCGGAGATCGTCGTCGTCGATTCGCTACACTCCGACCGCCCCCGAGCCCACTAACCCTCCCTGCAGCTCCGCGGTGAGCCTTTGACCCGATTCCCCCTCTCCCCGTGCCCTATCTCCCTCTCTAGCCGCCGTTCACAATGAGCCGAGAGCTCTTCGCCGACGGCCATGGCGCCGCCGCGGCCACAGTTGCTGCCGCCCGTGTTTGAGCACGTGTCTGCGCTCAGCGTGGTCCCAGGAGCCCAGAACAAGCATCCGTTCGTCCTCTCGTCAACCCTAGCCTCATTTCCGTCGAGGTCCGAACCTCGGCCGCCGCCGCGAGCTCGATTCCGGCGAGCCCGTTCGACCTCAGCCCCTCCCGCTTGCCTAGATGGATGCGGCTGAGCGCCAGCTACGCGTAGATGATCGCTGCCGCTGTTTTGGTCGCCGGAGGTTTGACCCTCCCCTCTCTCTCACTGACGTGTGGGCCCCAGGCCACTAACTAAACCAGGATTAGCAATAGTTTAACGCTAACTAAATTTAGTTAGTTAACTAACTACTGACACGTGGGTCCCACTGGTCAGGGTTGACCTGGACCGCGCCCGTTGACTGCTGACGTCACGGTGACGCACTGCTGACGTAGTAAATGTTTCTGGAATTTAAATAATTCTTAAATGATTTATTATTTTCAGAAAATGTCCTAGACTTCAATAAATCATAGAAAATTAACCGTAACTCCAAATTAAATAATTTATATATGAAAAATTATCAGAAAAATTCAAGGAATCCATCTGTACCAATTTCATGCATGTTAGACCAACTTATAGCTGCTGTTTAGCACAAATCAATTAAATGGCATTTGAATAATCACATATGGAGTTTGAATTTGAATCTTGTATTCAAACCAACTTCATTTAATCTGTTGCTAGTTGCATTAGCCCAAAACACATTCATTTTGCCATGTCATGATCATGCATCATATTGTGCATTGCATTGATTGTGTTCCCTTCTATGTTGCCGGTATTTGTCCCCTCTCGATAGACGTGATACCGATGATGTGATCGTTGACCCTGATGAAGACTCAATGTTATCTTCAGAAGTGCCAGGCAAGCAAAACCCCCTTGTTCATTCCGATACAATCCTACTCTCTCGTTCCTGCTCTCTTTTACTGCATTAGGACAACACCGATTCATCTGTTACTTGCTGCGGTAGCTGAACCCCTTTATCCTTTGCATGACCTGTCATTGCCACAGTAAATAGATAAAACCCACTAGCATGAGTAGGAGTTGTTTGAGCCCTGTTGTGCCTACTCATTCATGTTTGTTTGTCATGCCTGCTACTGCTTAGAGTTGAGTCAGGTCTGATTCATCGGGGATGAATCAGAGGTGTGTGAACATGTCCTACTATGTGTGAGCTAAGTGTGTGAACACGATTTGGTAAAAGGTGTCGGTGAGAGGCCATGTAGGAGTACATGGTGGGTTGTCTCATTGAAGCCGTCCTTAGGAACTGAGTTCTGTGTTTGTGATCCATGATTCAGCTACTACCATGCATTGGGCCCTGAAATATGACCCCGCTCGACTTCTTATTCACCCTTGTCCTCTGTCTAGGAGTTGCAAGTAGTTTCTGGTGTTTGTAGTATGCTGGAGGCCGTGGACAGCGCTGACCGTAGGGGTGGGCTGTGATGCGGTAGGCACGTGGCCGGGTATACCGGGCGCCCGTTTGGTGTCACGGAACCCTGTTCACATCGTTTGGGGCTGTGAGCGAAACTCCGGCCGGATCTCCTCATGGATGGAACCCGAATAGGCGATAAACCTGGACTAGAGACTTGAGTGTTTAGGTAGGTCGTGGTCTACACCCACGTCGGCTTTCGCTTGAAGTCTGCCGAGCACATGTCGTGTGCAGACGCTAAGTGGTGGAAACATGTATGAAGAAGTACACCCCTGCAGGGTTAACATCATCTATTCGAATAGCCGTGTCCGCGGAAAAGGACTTTTGGGTTGCTTATATCAGTTCATAGACAAGTGAAAGTGGATACTCTAAAATACGCAAGATAAGCGTGAGTGCTATGGATGGCGTTCTCGTAGGGAGACGGGAGCGGATCCATAGTGGTGTATTGATATGATGAATATGTGGACTCGTGTGCGCCACCTCAAAAGAGTCGCTTGCAGTCGTAGTTTAGGATAGCCACCGAGTCAAAGCTGGCTTGCTGCAGTTAAACCCCACCATCCCCCTTGTTGAAAATGATGCATATGTAGTTAGTTCTGATGTAAGTCTTGCTGGGTACATTTGTACTCACGTTTGCCTATTTTATGTTTTTGCAGAGAGACTTCAGTCTCACTAGTAGTTCCACGTGGACTTCGACGTTTAGCTTGTTACCTCAGCTACGATCTTGTGCCCTCGGCAGGATCTGATAGATAGTCAGGCTTCTCAGCCTTTTTCATTTATAGATGTCTGTACCCAGACATGATAGCTTCCGCTTGTGCTTTGACTTGTATGCTCTGATTATTGGGTCATGAGACCCATGTTTGTAATATCTCGCTCCTCGGAGCCTATTGAATAAATTACTTGAGTCGTAGAGTCATGTTGTGATGCCATGTTGTATTTGCACATATCGAGCATATTGTGTGTATGCTATTGAAATGCTTGGTATGTGTGGGATCTGACCATCTAGTTGTTTATCTTTAGTAGCCTCTCTTACCGGGAAATGTCTCCTAGTGTTTCCACCGAGCCATGGTAGCTTGCTACTGCTCCGGAACACTTAGGCTAGCCGGCATGTGTCCTTCTTCGTTCCTATGTCTGTCCCTTCGGGGAAATGTCACGCGATGAATATCGGAGTCCTGTTAGCCCGCTACAGCCCGGTTCACCGGAGTCCTGCTAGCCCAGTGCTACAGCCTGGATTCACTCGCTGATGACCGACACGTTCGATGCTGGGTCATGAATGCCTGTCCCTGTAAGTCTGTGCCACTTTGGGTTTACGACTAGCCATGTCAGCCCGGGCTCCTTATCATATGGATGCTAGCGACACCGTCATATACGTGTGCCAAAAGGCGCAAACGGTCCCGGGCTAAGGTAAGGCGACACCCGTGGGAATACCGTGCGTGAGGCCGCAAAGTGATATGAGGTGTTACATGCTAGATCGATGTGGCATTGAGTCGGGGTCCTGACAATATGCTTTGAGTGTTAGAAATCATGGAAGACTATATGATAGTTGAGTATTTGTAATTTGCTAAAACGAAGCTCTTACATAGACCCTTCCTAAAAATAAGATGAAGTGCAATTGTTTTGTCACTGAAAGCATAATTTGTTGGTTTTCAAGAAACTTTATGGTCTATACTATAACATGTGAATAGCTTGTTACTTGATCATGAGAAGTTTTATGAGATGAGCTACTATTTATGATATATAATGATGCTACAAAAACTGTTTGGAACTATCAGTGATCAAATTTATACACTATGCTAGCATTCACACTTCATAAATTATTTCTTTTATCATTTACCTACTCGAGGACGAGCAGGAATTAAGCGTGGGGATGTTGATATGTCTCCAACGTATCTATAATTGATGAAGTATTCATGCCATGTTGACAACAATTTTATATGGTTTTGGTATGATTGGATTAGAACTAACCCAGACTAGCGTTGTTTTTAGCAGAACTACCGTGCTGTCATTTTTTGTGCAGAAATAAAAGTTCCCGGAATGGGATGAAAATTTATGGTGATTTTTATGGACCAAAAGAGACCCTCGAAGCACTGGAGCTGGGCCAGGAAGTGACCTAGGTGCCCACAAGCCACCAGGGCGTGCCCTAGGGGGTAGGACGCGCCCCTATGGCTTGTGGGCCCCTCGAGCATCCCCCCCTTGACGTGAGACCAAAGCCAAAAATTCTTATAAATCCCCAAACCTCCGAAAAGAAACCTAGATCGGAAATTCTGGTGATGCAAGCTTCTGTAGCCACGAAAAATCAATCTAGGCCATCTCCGACACCCTGTCGGAGGGGGCCATCATCACCGGAGGCCATGGAGGAGGAAGCTGGAGGGGGCCATCATCACCATGGAGGCCAAGGACCAGAGGGAGATCCTCTTCCCGTTTAGGGGGGAGGCCATGGAGGAGGAACTAGGAGGAGACTCTCTCTCCCTCTCTCTCGGTGGTGCTGGAGTGCTGCCGAGGGAACCATCACCGCGGTGATCATCTTCATCAACACAACCTTCTCCATCACCGTCCTCATCTCTTTTAAGTGGTCCACTCTCCCGCACCCTTCTGTAATCCCCTACTTGAGCATCGTCCTTTATGCAACATATTATGATCCAATTATGTGTTGCCATCCTATGATGTTTTGAGTAGATTTCTTTTATCTTTTGGGTTGATTGTTGATCTAGATTGGTTTGAGTTGTATGTTTTATTTTAGTGTTATCCTATGGTGCCTTCTGTGCCACGCACACGTGAAGGATTCTCACTGTAGGGTGTTGCAATACGTTCTTGATTCGCTTATAGTGGGTTGGTAGAGTGACAGAAGCTTAAACACGAGTAAGGGGGTTGTTGCATATGGGATAAAGGGGACTTGATACTTTAATGTTATGGTTGGGTTTTACCTTAATGATCTTTAGTAGCTACGGACGCTTGCTAGAGTTCCAATCATAAGTGCATATGATCATTTTATGCCTCTCCCTCATATAAAATTGCAATGATGATTACTGATCTTATTAACAATTGCCTAGGACAATTTCACACACGGACCCATCATTATTTCACACTCGCTATTTATAACATATAGTAATATATTACAACTTTATGTTAACAACGCCTATTTTTATATTTTAGTTCCCTGATATCATGCAAAGCTATCATCTTCGTACCCACAATGTAGTTTTATTTCTCGTTTCTAGATGGAAGCAAACGTTCGGTGTACGTAGAGTCGTATCAGTGGCAGATAGGACTTGAGAGAATATTCATCTTACCTTTAGCTCCTTGTGGGTTCGACACTCCATACTTATCACTTCCACCTTTGGAAATTGCTACGATGATTCCTTGCACTTGGGATTATCACCACGCTCAAGCCATTGAGATGCATGAGGGGGTGCTCCACATCCGAGACATCCAGGGGCCCAAGGGGAAGGGGACCGTGGAGGCCAGGCTCGAAGCCATGGAGCAGGAGGTCTCCAAGTGCAAGGGGATGGTGGAGCGCGGACTCAACGCCAATCACCTCATGATTACATATTTCACCCGTGATCACAAGGTGGATGGCCAGTCCATGAAGGACGTCGTCTTCACCCTCAACGAGCAAATCAACTTTCTGCAAAGCCAAATCTATGATCTCCAAAATCAAGTCTTTGAATATGAGGCAAGATTTAAAGGTATGGGTTTGACTACCAGTTGCGGGACTCGTGAGACCCATGCTTCCTCTTATGATGGTGAGCCTCTACCATGGAAGTCGGAGGGCAAACTTACTACCTCATCACCACCACCACCACCACCTTCTTCACCACCAAAAGAGACTTGAGTATCGGGTATGGGCACTCCCCTTGGCTTGTGCCGAGCTTGGGGGAGGTGCCTCCATATCACACCATCTCTTTTGCCTTTATCTATCTTAGTTTGATCTTTAGTTATCTTTTGAATTAGTTCAATAAAAAGTTTAGTTCAATCTTTTTTGAGTGTTTTTCTTAGTGAACTATATATCTTTGTAATGGTGTGCGAGATATATAACAAAGTTTAGTTCGAGTTTTGCTTTCTTTACTTTTATGTTTTAGTCAAAATAAAGAAAAGAAATAATTGAAAAAGATCATACGCTAATCTTATGGCAAGTAATGACATCACATAAGGAAAAATGTAAGTGATAAAATTTATTGGAGATTGACAAACATAGCATTGGTCAATGATGCAATTCATGAAAGAATTAATAAGGAAAGAGAAGATTCACATGCAAATACACTATCTTGGACATCTTTTTATGATTGTGAGCCCTCGTCAAAATATTATATGCCAAAATTGTTGACGTTGGACAAGGAAGACAACATAATGATTTATGCTTGTTCATATTCACATAGAAGTATTATTGTCATAGATCCTTTAACATGTGGTGCTTGCCCCCTATCTTTTCTAGCCAAAAATTCCGCACTAAGTAGACACTCTACTTGTGCATACAAAAACCCCTAAACCCAAATCTTGTTTTGAGAGCCCACCATACCTACCTCTTGATTGAGTAAGATCCTTCAAGTAAGTTGTCATCGGTGCAATAAGGCAATAAAAATTGCTTCTAAATGTGTTGGATCATTTAGTGTAAGAGAAAATTGAGCGTTGTACCAACTAGTGATGGCAAAATAATAAAGGCGATAGACTGCACAATAAAGTTTGCCATCATAAGGGGAAATATAACATGATGTTCTTTTGCACTAAGAGATTGAGCACAAACCAAAAAAGCATGACAACCTCTGTTTCCCTCTGCGAAAGGCCTACCTTTTACTTTTATGTATTTACTTTTATGCAAGGGTCAAAGTATTCTTCCCTATTCCTTTGTATTTTCTCTTTTGCAAGCATCATGTGGTGAGGAAAGATCTAGGCACATATATCTAGTTGAATGTGAGTGAGCATGAGTTATTATTGTTGACATCACCCTTGAGGTGAATATGTTGGGAGGCGAAACAATAAGCCCCTATCTTTCTATATGTCTGGTTGATTTGCTCATGGGTATGCGGTGAGTGTTAGCAATCATAGAAGATTATATGATGGTTGAGTATGTGGACTTGCCAAAAGGCTCCGATACGTGACCCTTCCTGAAAAGATGATGAATTGTAGTTGCAAAGTTGACTAGGAACATAGTTTGTTGGTTTTCAATAGAGTTTATGCTTCTACTTCGATGTTGTGATGAATTGTTACTTGTTCATGAGAAGTTATATGATAAAAGTTATGTGATAAAGTTTTATGATGAAGTTTGTTGCTGTTATAATAATATACATGATGCTTCTATATCTGTATTTTGTTTTTATCGGCACCTCTTTTTCTATGCCTGTGGACATGTTTTTCGATATCGATTTTTCGCTTGAGGATAAGCGAGGTCTAAGCTTGGGGGAGTAACAGAAGCTTAAACCCTAGTTTATGCGCTACTTCGTAAGGGGCCGATTTGGATCCAAAAGTTTAATGCTATGGTTAGATTTTATCTTATTAGTTTGCTCGTAGTTGCGGATGCTTGCGAGGGGGTTAATCATAAGTAGGAGGTTTGTTCTAGTAAGAATAACACCTAAGCACCAGTCCACCCACATATCAAATTATCATAGTGTCGTGGGGAACCATGGACACCTGTGGGGCCATCACCCCCTTTGTGGTTCAGCGGGGGGACGAGCATGTAGCACAAAGAGCGGAGAAGCAAAGCACAACACGGCAGAGATCACACGTGCAATTTTACCCAGGTTCGGGTCGCCGTGAGGCGTAAAACCCTACTCATGCTTTGCTGGATTTATGGTGGATTGTGGTGGAAAAATGCAGCGCTCTTGCCCGGCGGGGTTGCCTCGGGGCGAGAGCAACTATGCGTGTATGAGTATTCGAGGGTCCGAATCCCTTCTACGGTTGCCATGGGCCTCCTGTTATAGATCAAGGGGTCACCACAGTGGCAAATCAGTCTTTACGTACTGATTAGATAGCAAACAGTGCTATCACACCTAATTCTGCTGGCGGACAGAGCGCATTAAATGTGCTACTTAGTGTCACACCACAGCATGCTCGGCAAGCCTTGCCGGGCTGTTTTGCCAGCTTCGCGCCTGCTTGCTTGACAAGTCTCAGGACGGGGGTCATTTGGAGGTGTTTTCTGTAGGAAGTGGCTACCATGTGGAAAGAGGCAGCCACTTAGTCACTCGGGGGCTTGACACTGCACTGGTCGATGATTTGCATCGCTGTAAGGTGGAGCGGTGAAGCTTCGGCGGGGCAGCCCGCCCTCACCGTGCCTGGCAAGCTAGCCGGGGCGGTCTGGTGGCTTCTCTTCGGGGCAACGCTCGTCCTTGCCAGGCTCGCCTGCCCAGCAAGGGAGGTTTTTCCCTTAGTGAAATCTTGTCTCTCTGGTTTGGCTTAGTCTTCTTGATCTGCACTTTATTCTTCAAAGAACTGATCTCTAGTGCTTGGTCTGATCTTGGGTGCTGCAATCTTGGTGGGTCGGTGGCTTACTGTCCATGCACAAGTCAGGGGAAAACATACGCCCATGTTTGTTTACCCCGACAGAAGCCCCCGGGCCTGAGCCATACGTGTCGCCGGGCACGTTGGGTTAGGCCCTAAACAGTGCATGGATACATGGCAAGATGTAACATCCCAAAATTCTAAATTTTGGAATGGTACATGAAATAAATATTTATGTTTGTTTGTTTGGTTGTTGAGTGATTGATTGTGTGAATTGGGTGAAATTTGAAACTTCTGAAAGTTGAATAAGAGGGAATAAAAGGACTTTCCCAAAAGTGTTACCATTTGAAATGATTTGAAACTTCATTTGAAATTAATTCAAACTTCATGCCACTCAAGGACTCTCAAGAGAGGAGATTAAATGAATTCTCCAAATTTAAATGAAAGAGAGTGGGAAGTAGAAGGTCACTTTCAAGATGGCATTTGAATTTGAAAGATTTCATTTGAATTCTTTTCAAAAATGGCATTTGAATTATGTTCACAAATGCCTGACAAAATACTTTGAACAAAAAGTATAAGAGGAGGTGACATGACTCTCCAAAAATTTAGTAGAAATTAATGCCAAAAGTTTTTGAATTCAAATTGGGGTTTATTGGGAATTTTCAAAAAAAAAAGTTTTTATAGAGTTTTTATTTAGCCTCTGGAAATTAGTTCATCTTGTAGGATTTATTTTTCTGATCTTTTTGATATATATATATATATATATCCTATATACAAGTATTTTTATTTTCTCTATATATTTTTTCCTCTATAGAAATTTAAAAAAAAGGAAAACCCCCGAGCTGTCCAGGCCAACCGGCCCAGTCAGCAGAGCCGCAGCCAACGAGCAGCGAGGCCAGCGCTCGCTCGCAAAACCCTAGGGCTACAGCCGCCGCACCTGCGCACGCGTAGAGCTATCCCATTTTTTTTTCCTTCGTTCTCTGATTTTTTTGCATGGTAATACGTGTCTCATTTATATCATAAGTATCATAGTACAAGTCACGTAACCGACCTGGCAAAACTAAAAAGACAACAGAAAGATAGCCTTTGCACAAAGGAACAACAACCAAGAAGTAAAATTAGAATCAAGATTGAAGAAACCTCTGAACTTGACACCAACACCCGTCACCTGCCTCTGGAACCACGACAGTAGCCACCAAAGGGAAAAATGATGGATCACCTTCACACCCGAGCTCGTAGCGGCCCCATCACTGACATGCAGCTTTGCGGACCTCCAAGGTGGCTCACCAAAGGTAAAACCATTACCGTTGAACGAATCAGACCGGGGCAACACCCCGGACACGCCATCGAACTCCAGATCTGGCACCCCCACACGACTAGAACGCCGGAGGAGAAAACCACATCTGTCATCCACGAACCGCGAACCCAGCACACGATCCACCATCTTCTAGATGCCGCCGATGCAGACCACAATCTGCATCCGCTCCTGGACTACCTCCCAAGCTCCACGCCGACGCTGGAGCAAACGCTGTCGCAACGGCGGAGCCCGAGGACACAGGTCCACCACAAGGATGTCGCCGCCGCCACGCAATCCTTGCTTGAACAGACTGATTGCCAAATCCATCCCCAACATTAGGACCGATTGCCTTGTTGGAGTAGGATCCAAAGAAACTTTATTCAGCGCCGCCATCGCCGTCGCCGAAGCCAAGACGATGAGCGGCCTAAAATCCTAATCTATAAGAGAAAAAACGATCCACACGCGTGGATCCGGCGACCCCCTCACCACCGACGACCGAGGCCGCCGACGAAGGGGAGC
This sequence comes from Triticum dicoccoides, assembly GCF_002162155.2. Classification (NCBI taxonomy): domain Eukaryota; kingdom Viridiplantae; phylum Streptophyta; class Magnoliopsida; order Poales; family Poaceae; genus Triticum; species Triticum dicoccoides. The sequence continues at coordinate 313,783,615 of NC_041385.1, read as the reverse complement.
CGCCGGACGGCGGCGGCGGGGAAGACTTCTGGCGGCGAGGTCGCCTTTTCTTTCTTCTGGCGGAAGAAAGAAACGCTCCGTCCCGACTCTAATACCCTGCGCAACCACAACAACGCTAGCTTGGCTTCCTTCCTTCTCAGATCGATGGACCCTTCCTCTTCTTTCTTCTTCATGTACAAAAAAACAGAGTTCTATATGTACACGTACATGACGCCGTTCCGCGTCCAATCTTCCTGGGAACCCTACTCCGGGTCGACCCCATCCCCAAGCAATATGTCCTATAAATACTCGAGGTTGTCCTCCTCCGATTCCCCTTTAAAACCCTCGCCAAAACCATCTCTAAACGACACCGTCGCCGTTCCAATCTAGGTCAGCCAAGCAGAGTTCACTGCTCGAGTTCGACCGTCGGTTAGATCTTAGAGGCCTCTCTTCCCAGATGTTGCTACCCCTCGTATTTACGAATCTTTTTGACATACTTTGGTCACCCAGGTTCAGCCGGAGCCACCACCTCAAGCTGACAACGCCGCCGGAGTTTATGCAGAGCACGAGAGGTTACGCCAACTCCCGCTCGACCCCGACGTCTCCTCGCCTCACCATCAACAAAAAATCGGACCCCCTTGGAGTTCTCCATCCACTGGACATCGTCGCCTGCGCTGCCGGTCACCGAAGCCACCGCCACCACCATGCCTGATCGCCCCAACTCCCGTTCTTCTCTGTAAGCGTTCAGTCCATCTGTTCGGTTCAGTTAGAAAAAATACGTTTAGGTTTTTTTTGGTTTTTATTTAGATCAGTTTAGTAAGTGTTTTTTTAGAATGGTTTTAGTGTATGTGTTTTTTGGTTCAAATCTAAACCAGTTCACCGGTTTCTTTTTGTTATACACTGTACATGAATGATATTTAACGGCCGGGCTTTGTTTAGTTTCAGATCGCACCCCACGCCCAATAGCGCCGTTTTTTTTCGTGTCTGTTTTTTAAACAGAAAAGTTTCAATTTTAGATTGTTAATAACTTTTATGTTTTAGATCCAAATTGAGTGATTCTTTTTGCATTGTGTTACAAATTAATTATTATTTCTGTTTGCATACTTATTTTTACAATTTGAGTAGTTTAAATTTGAATTTGATAAAATTTGTTCAAATCATTATTTTGGTCATATTTTGAGTTTTACAAAGTATTTTTGATTGATTCCTTTTGCTGCTGTTTTGTTGTTTGTATTTCCTACCCAGTAGCATATAGTGATTTATTTTTAGTTTATTTTAAATTAGGTTTATTGCAAAACAGTACTGTTTTGCTTATGTAGTTGTTTTAGCCATATAATTAGTGTTTTTAATTATTTTTAGTTAATTATTTTTGTAAATGTTTACATGTTGTTATATGTTTATGTTAGACTACAGTCGATAAATTTTTGTAGTTATTTATTAGTGTTTAGCTAGTGCTTCTGTATTTGCTTGTTTAGTTCAAAGTGATAGTTAATAAAAATAGTTTTAATAGTTAAAAAAAGTAATTCTTTTTGCCACTTCAAGTTATGTTGTTATTGTTTCTGTTATTTAGGAGTAAATTAGTTTCATAATTATTTTAGTATTGTTTAGTTTTGTCTTAGTGTTTTGCTAGTTGTTATAGTTGTTCTGGTGTTAACTAGATAGTTATAATAGTTTTCATACTCGTTCTTTTTGGTAGTAAATACTTTAGTAAATTATTTTCTTTGTTTCATTAGAACTATATTTTCTTTGCTGTAGAAAGATTATTAGAGTAATTTAGTGTTTTTATGAAAAACTTTGTGTGAGTTGGTCTTCACTAGTTTTCCTTGAAGTTTCTTTTGAAGTTTCCTTTGGTTTTCATTTGTTTTTCTTTGAACATTATTGTTTTCTTTATTTATTTTTGATTGTTATTTTGGTTGATAGAATTGATTGCTAGAATTGTTGCTTATGTGATTACAATGTTTGACAAAATAGATTTTCTTCAGAGAGTGACAATTAGTTCTACCAAGTCATTTTCTAAGAGCGTTGTTAAGTATTACCAGGCAAGTTCACTTTGACCATGCTTTCATACCTATGTTTTTATTGCATTTAGTGGCATCTTTGCAACAATCCTCCAGTAATGATATTGAATTCTTGTAGTTGAGTAGTATGCATGAGGTAGGAACCCATCACCCTGTTAGCAAGCCTGGGACGTTATTTATTTTAATGCTACGCTATAATAGACGGGGTTTGGTATGAGTGCACGAGAGTGGTGTGAAGAAGGAGGACTCTACGTCAATGACGACAACTCCATGATGGCATGTGACGCCCAGATAATTAGGCTACAATAATCATATACTAATGATGCCATGTCACCGCTGTCACTGTTGTTGATCTCTCGTTAGTCCAAAACCAAGTCAAGTTCAAACTTCAAGTAATAAGTCAAATTATTATTTCTTTGAACTATCAAACAAAAATGTTCGATGAGTTGAAAATATTCACGAAGTAATTATCATATAGAAACCAACACATTTTGAAATATTTAAATTACTTTAGAATATTCAATAAAACATGACCAACAACATTTATTGGACCATTTCAATTTAGACAAATATTTAAAACCATCCAAAATAAATTGAAACTTGTTGTACTAACTCAGCATACTGCCTAGCATTTATGTGCAAGGTTAGTACCAAAACAAAACTCATTTGCTATTTATGACAACTGCGAACGTGAGAGAAAATTAGAAACATAAAAGCATAAAGAAAGGAGCTATGGGGCAATGTCTAGTTGGGCTTCAGTGTGAACAGTGTGTGGCCTAGCCCACCTTCTCCCCATCTCCTTTCTCCTGTACATAGGGGAGGGCGTGTCGCTCATCCACTGGCACCATGGTCGACGATACACACACGTCGGGCATCCACCCGAGCTCCGGGGGAGATAAGGCCGACCCCGAGCCAGCGCACAAACCCTAGACCTCACATCCCCCTTTCCCTTTGCCCGTGCGCTCGATCTAGAGCTCCACCACAAACCCGTCGCCATGCTCACCGTCGATCCCATGGACGTCAGATGCCCATCATCTTGACTCCATGCCCAGGAGGACCAGTGCATCACGCTGGACACCACCCTCCGACGGGTTCGTCGCCGGAACGCCTCCAGCCTCGCCATCGGGGTCTTCTTCACCGTCGGTCGTCCAGGATCCCCGCCGTTGACCCATCGATGCTCGACCTCTTCCGGCCTCCCCGACCCGTCCCGAAACGCCCGAGCATCGCTGTGAGATGTTCCCCCTCTAGTTTCGCCCTTTCCCTTCCGTTCTCAGCCATCTTAGTTCGCCGCACCACCGCACCAGGGGCTCGCGCTCTGGACCATGCGGCGCCCGCCCGGCCACGCTCCCGTGCACGCTTGGCCATGCGTGGCCGTACGCTCGCGCCCCCTGGCCCGCACGCGTGCAGCGCCGTCGCGCTCTCGCCATGTCTGCGCCGGGGATTCGCGCCTGCGCGTGCACACCTCCGACCCTCCTGGTGCGTCGGGCCACACCCCGCCACGCCCTGGCAGCGCGATCACGCAAGCGCCCGCGCGCCCCGACCACTGCCCTCGCCGTGCCTCCGATTTCCCCCTCCCTACTCGCCGCTCGTAGTTTCGCCACTGCTGCTTGTAGCCGCTGCTGTGCCGCCGGCTCTTGCTAGCTGCCGTTGTTGCTCCCCTGTACTGCTGCTGCTCTACGCCGCTGCTGCGGCCGACCATGGCCAGCGCCCGTGCCTGTGTGTGCTATGTTAGTGTGCAGCATGTGTGCGTGCTGTGTGTGTGTACGTGCAGTGAATGTGTGTGTGCCTCTGACCGAGCCCGCCTCCGACTGGCCACACCCTCACCTGCTTGCTGTTGCTGCGTCTGCTCACTGCTGCTCCTACTGCATCGCTGCCCCGAGCGCCGCTGCTTGCTGTAATGCTGCGCTACTAGTGCAACGCTGCTACAGTAACATTCAGTTACTGTAGCGGCGAGCTAGCTTTTATAAATCTACAACGACTAACCCTCTAGACAGTCCCTAAACAGCGGTTAGACAACTGTTAACAAGGCTAAAGAAAATATGAGTACAAAGTATGCTTGACAAGGTCCAAGTTACTCCATTGGACCAAATTCAAATACGGCATGGATTAGTTCCTATAAAAATGACAAAAGTCTATGTTCTGTTAAGAGAGAAAACTTAAAAACAGATTTAGTGTCTTAACTACTTCACAGCTGTAAATGGACCTGTTATAGGAGCTGTTCAGGCCATCTAATGGCATGGCCTTGTACTACTGTTGATGTAGAGTAAAACACATATATGCAGTGTCTTCATTAGAACTACATAACATTAATTATAGCCTTCAGACAACAGCCCAGTGGAGTTTAAAAAAAACTGAACAGTCCTCAGACTTAGCCAATTTTGAGGAATTCCATAGTATTGTTTGAACTTCAAAAAAATCATAGAAATAAATCATAGCTCGGATGGAAGAACATTATACATGAAAGTTGCTCAGAATGACGAGACGAATCTGAATCCATGGTCCGTTCGTCTGTCTCATGCCCCTAGCATAGCGAACATCGAACCGCCCCCTCTCTTTCGTAAGTCCGAAAACTGCAAACTTTGGAAAAACTTTCACGGATGTTTTCCCCCTTTGCCAGTAACGCCTAGTACCGCATTAGGGCATACCTAGTACCACGTATTGCCTCTTTATGTTTTTTGATGCTTTGTTTGCTCTGTATTCATTGTTTCTTCCCCTCCTCTCTCCGGTAGACAACGAGACTGACGTCGCTGCTGCCTCGATCGACTACGGTGTTGACGACCCCTTCTTCTAGCCAGAGCAACCAGGCAAGCCCCCCCTTTGATCACCAGATATCACCTATTCTACCCTCTACTGCTTGCACTAGAGTAGTGTAGCATGTTACTGTTCCGATTAATCCTATTCTGTTGCATAGCCTGTCATTGTTGCTACATCTGTTGATACCTTTACCTGCAATCCTAAATGCTTAGTATAGGATGCTAGTTTATCATCATTGGCCCTACATTCTTGTCAGTCTGCTTTGCTATACTATCGGGTCGTGATCACTCGAGAGGTGATCACAGGTATATACTATATACATATATACATACTATGCAGATGATGACTAAAGTCGGGTCGGCTCGTTGAGTACTCGCGAGTGATTCACGGATTGGGGGCTGAAAGGATATTTGTCCCGACGACTCTCTGTGTGGATCTTTGTGGCGGAGCGACAGGGCAGGTTGAGACCACCTAGGCGAGAGGTGGTCTTGGCCTTGGTCGACGTTCACGGTTACTTCATAATAACACGCTTAACGAGATCTTGGTACTTGATCTGAGTCTGGCCACTGGCCTATACGCACTAACCAACTACGCAGGAACAGTTATGTGCACTCGGCGTCGTGGTATCAGCCGAAACCTTTGTGACGTCAGCGACTGAGCGGCGCGCGCCTGATTGGACCGTAAGCCTGCTCTTGTATTAAGGGGGCTAGGTCTGCTTCCGGCCGCCCACGCAACATGCAGGTGTGCAATGGGTGATGGGCCCAGACCCCTGCGCGCATAGGATTTAGACTGGTGTGCTGACCTCTCTGTTGTGCCTAGGTGGGGCTGCGACGTGTTGATCTTCCGAGGCCGGGCATGACCCAGGAAAGTGTGTCTGGCCAGAGGGATCGAGCGTGTTGGGTTATGTGGTGCACCCCTGCAGGGAAGTGATCTATTCGAATAGCTGTGTCCCTTGGTAAAAGGACGACCCGGAGTTGTACCTTGACCTTATGACAACTAGAACCGGATACTTAATAAAACACACCCAGACAAGTTCCACAGACAACCCGGTGATCGCTTTTCCACAGGGCGACGAGGGGAGGATCGCCGGGTAGGATTATGCTATGTGATGCTACTCGAAGGACTTCAATCTACTCTCTTCTACATGATGCAAGACGAAGGCTACCAGAAGCTTAGTCTTCAATAGGACTAGCTATCCCCCTCTTATTATGGTATTCTGCAGTTCAGTCCACGATATTGCCTTTTTACACATATACCCATGCATATGTCGTGTAGATTCTTGCTTGCGAGTACTTTGGATGAGTACTCACGGTTGTGTTGCTCCCTCTTTCCCCCCATTTTTCCCTTCTTCCCGGATGCCGCAACCATATGTTGGAGTCCAGGAGCCAGAGGATCCCGAGGATGGTTCTACATGGAGTTTGGTTTCGAGTAGTTTGGAGGTCCCAGGCAGGAGGCCTTGCCTTTCCGATCGTCGCTACTTTTGTGCTAGCCTTCTTAAGGCAAACTTGTTTAACTTATGTCTGCACTCAGATATTGTTGCTTCTGCTGACTCGTTTATGTTTGAGCACTTGTATTCGAGCCCTCGAGGCCCCTAGGTTGTAATATTATGCTTGTATGACTTATTTTACTTTTAAAGTTGTGTTGTGATATCTTCCCGTGAGTCTCCGGTCTTGATCGTACACATTTGCGTGCATGATTAGTGTATGGTCAAATCGGGGTCATCACAAGTTGGTATCAGAGCCGACTGCCTATAGGAATCCCCCTTCCACACTCCTTGGCCGAAGTCGAGTCTTGTCACTACAAAACTTTTACTAACATGGCTGTGAGTCTTACGGGCCCACATCGCCATTGGGTGGTATTAGGATCTTTTACTCCTCGACCTTTACTCTGGGACTCTAATCTCTCCTCTATTCGGGTTCAATGATATTGCTAACTCTAACACTAGGTTCTCGTAACTATTTCTTCCGGAGAGCCCTCATTCCGGAAGATCACCTGCTTCGTCAGAAGATTATGAGGATATCCCTCGATATTTTCCCGAGACCCTTCTGGTCATCGCCTTTGCAGTTCACTGCCACCGATATATCCCTATGGATATCTACATGCACTTGTCATTCTCATGATCATTTCTCGTCTCTCTTATTGTTACAAGATGCCTCGAACTATTCTTCGTTGTCCCGAGAATCCTTTGAGTTTATTGTCTTGTAGTTTTATTTCGCATGAAAACTCTTATGGTTTTTTTCCTCGCATTTATCGAGGATTCGTTCTTCTCAATTGTTCATGTGTCGCACAAAATTCTTTGGGATACTTTTTGATCTTTCGAAAAGCCTCTGCAGCCTGTTATTCTTGAAATTCTTGCCTGCTTGCATTATGGTTAATTACATATGAGTAGTAGTCCTTGATAACATCCCTTGTCTTAGTCATTTTGAGCCTATTGATTCAATATGTGCGTACACACGCAGTCATCAGGTTATCCTTTTTAAAATTATCTTTCCAACTCAGACGTCATTCCGCACACGAGTTGGTTCTCGGCAATTCAAACCTTTATTGATTGTCCAACTAAGTGTTTTCAACTTATCCATCCTTGATCAGAGCGTCTGCTTCTGATCCTTCGTTTTGGAAACCATAATTTCTTTCTATTTAAGCATCAGACTAATCAGGTGATTCTTGAATTTGATGCCTCTGCATTCTTTCTTCCTCTGAATGAGTACCGATACTCACATCAGCTCCGTTGTGGATCGCCCGATCCATTGTTGGATTGTTATCCGACAGTGTCCTTCATATTCAATCACCTTGTGAGTTCTTCCCCTGATAAATAGTGCCTTTGGTAAATTGTATCATCTGCTTGGCCAACCATGCTCTGCTTTCGAGCTTGTGTGTTTACTTTTGAAACTTGTGGTATATGTTACTAAGATGCCTTAGGGGTTGAACCTATGTCTTCCCCTAATCCATGATAACTTGAAAGTTTTCACGAGTTATACTCTTCTGGTATTTTGTCAGATAAAATTTCAACACTACAACCTCATCGAATGCGAGAAGTGAATGAAAGGTTAGGCATTTGAGAAGTGGGAGTCGACCTTGAACCTTGTGTTCATGCCCATGGACATGATGTAGATCTTACCATTAAAGCTTCCCTTAAAAGAATTATCCCTTTGGTATAAGTTCATCTTATATCTGGGATTTGGCCTTTTACAATCGTGGTTCCGACCATGTTCTCCTTTAAATACCATTTCTCGTGCAAGTTTAAGCACTTGTCTGCTATAGAGCAATACCCTAGGCCAACCTCTACTTTGATCTGTTGTCGAGTATTACCCCCTGGTATCTTGAGATTAGCACAGAACTACATAACTTCTTATGAGTTCTTCATTAAGTACTACATCCTAAATGATCCAATTTTTTCACGGGCTCCCAGTTTTTAAACACTCAAGTACACCGATAACTGAACCGAGTCCGCATTACGGTTCAACAACTCTTACTAATCTTCTTTACTTATGAGTTTGTACCCGAACTTGTCATTCCTAGCCTGTTGGCTATATCATCATCGTGATGATTTTAACTATGCTACCTGGTCCTTATTCCCGTAGCACCACTTCCGATGATGAGCTAAGCTTACGTTGATTTTTCCTCGACATATCATTCTGCCTTGAACAACAAACTTGATTCCGAGTTTGTGTTGTATCTGTGGTTCCAATAATCTTTCGCTGCATCAGTCCTTTTGCTTGATGCAGTCACTGTTCGATTGCTTATTTGCAGAGCCTCTTGTAGACATTTTGACTCCTTCCAGGATATCAGGCGAATTCATGATCATAAGTGCCATCCTTGTCCCTTGGTAATTGAGTTACCATTGACAACATCCTTACCTTCCTTTTATCACAAACTTGTTCATGTTATGGACACCACTTGCTATCTAGCTTGTATTATGTTCTACCTTGAAGTATTACTGTCTCTTATGTCAAGGATGTTGCGAGGGTTGCTCCACCTATCAAGAAGTCCTTATACAAGTGATACATCTCACCATCTACATTTGTTTCTTGGTCCCTGTGTTGATGCTAACCGGAATACCAACAAATGAACGGTGATGCTGGTATTCTGTACTTCTAGCAACCCTATTGCTTCGACGATAATGGTCGACAGTTCATTATTAGACCATTGGTTATTGATTGACCATTCTAACATTGGTCATGCTACCTAAGCCCATAAGTCGGATGCACCATTCAACCAATGTTTAATTTTGTATGTTTTCCTCGAGCATATCTCATTATATCATTTGATCTGACAATTGTGATCTGCTTGTTCACATAATTGTGGAAATCCATCCTTTGAAATTCTCGATGAATTGTTGCTGAATCCATCAGCCACCTCTTCATCCTCTCCTTGGTTTACTGATGAACTCTTGTTTCAGAATTCACTTCCATAGTTCATTTACCGAGAATCTTACAATGTCATCCTGTCAATTTGTGTTGCACCTTTTCTTCTCAGACATCCTGAGACTGAGGTATCCTGACACCAATCGGATCTGAATCTCGGTCAGATATGATGGTTGGAACATATTTCCAAGAGTTATAACATTGGTCTTTATGAGACTCGGTAAGGTGATGCCATGCTTAACACACCTGTTCGGGGGACCTATTGTTATAGTTTCCTTTTTAGCAAGGTTGGCCATTCTTCCATGAGGAAAATGTAAGACTTATTCTATAAGTTGTTCCTAATGTATCCTTTGTGTGTCCAAAGTCTGACCTTTGCTTAAAGACCATGTCAATGCTATCTCGAAGCATGTATGTGGTACTCTGATCATCGATAAGCACATTTGAAGGACCATGCTAAATTTCCTTTATCAATTTTCCAAACGCCATTGTTTCGGTAATGTCATAAACTTCCTCTCCCATAACCTAAATGGTTTTCTACGTTATATCCTGTCTTGGATATCATGCTCTGCTTGTCCTTGGGAAGGATATACCCCTGAATTATGTGTTTAAACACAATTTTCTTTCCATTGTTCTGAATAAATCTGATAGACACTTTTCCCTTTCCATTGGTTTGTTTAAACCCTTTCTATGATCTATATGATATAAGCAGTAATAATTCCCTGCTTATGCTAACACATCGGTGTACAACTCTGTTAGTAAGACCCTGTTACTATTGTTGATGACATTCCGGTAACCACCGATGGATGAGAACTTTGCCTATTGGTCCGCTCGTTTCAACGAGCAGGAAAATGGTTCTCTTCGTCCCTCGCCCTTGGTACCGATGTTGTTGCTGACATATAACTGACAGGCTACCCTCTGACATGCCTTACTTGCATGATCGTGCAAGACATCACCACCTTCCTACTTTTAACCCACATGGTGGGCCCATAACCCACAGTTCCACATGATAGAAACCTGACTCTCCTGTACACCCCCTGTTTCCTTAGCTATTCCTCGCGCGTGGTCTCGTATGTAATTCACAAGCCACCTTCCGAGAGATCAGCAATTATGGTTTTAGCTACAATACTTATTCTCATTGCTCTGAGCCCCTTTCATGCCTTGTTTCAGGCATCGAACAATTGCCTGCCCGCTCGGAACTTCTCATGGTACCTTCTTACTTTGATCGTGATATCTTCTTAAGTTTCAATTTGAGAGTTACTTTCCGCCACCTTCCCCGATGTTGTCTACCAGATAGTCAACCTTGTAGAGGTCCGTTCTTCTGGAATCCCCCCCTATTCTTTCGTAAGTACGATGGAGTTCCTAAAGAAGGGTACCGACTTCATCATGATGACCTGAAGAAAAGAAATAAAGACATCAATGAAAAGGATCAACTACTTCGGGAAGAGCAACCAAGACCAAGAAGATTCATTAGGATTTCGTAACTGATTCTTTCCCCTTGACTCCACCTCTAAAATCTCGGGATGAGATTTCTTGTAGTGGAGGAGATTTGTGACGCCCGGATAATTAGACTACAATAATCATATACTAATGATGCCATGTCACCGCTGTCACTGTTGTTGATCTCGCGTTAGTCCAAAACTGAGTCAAGTTCAAATTTCAAGTAACAAGTCAAATTATTATTTCTTCAAACTATCAAACAAAAATGTTTGATGAGTTAAAAATAATCATGAAGTAATTATCATATAGAAACCAACATCTTTTGAAATATTTAAATTACTTTAGAATATTCAACAAAACATGACCAACAACATTTATTGGACCATTTCAATTTAGACAAATATTTAAAACCATCCAAAATAAATTGGAACTTGTTGTACTAACTCAACATACTGCCTAGAATTTATGTGCAAGGTTAGTACCAAAACAAAACTCATTTGCTATTTATGACAATTGCGAACGTGAGAGAAAATTAGAAACATAAAAGAATAAAGAAAGGAGCTATGGGGCAATGTCTAGTTGGGCTTCAGTGTGAACAGTGTGTGGCCTAGCCCACCTTCTCCCCCATCTCCTTTCTCATGTACATAGGAGAGGGCGTGTCGCTCATCCACTGGCACCATGGCCGACGATACACACACATCGGGCATCCACCCGAGCTCTGGGGGAGATAAGGCCGACCCCGAGCCAGCGCACAAACCCTAGACTTCACATCCCCCTTTGATCACTAGATATCACATATTCTACCCTCTACTGCTTGCATTAGAGTAGTGTAGCATGTTACTGTTTCGATTAATCCTATTCTATTGCATAGCCTGTCATTGTTGCTACATCTGTTGATATCTTTACCTGCAATCCTAAATTCTTAGTATGGGATGCTAGTTTATCATCATTGGCCCTACATTCTTGTCAGTCTGCCTTGCTATACTATCGGGCCATGATCACTTGGGAGGTGATCACGGGTATATACTATACATATATACATACTATACAGATGGTGACTAAAGTCGGGTCGGCTCGTTGAGTACCCGTGAGTGATTCACGGAATGGGGGCTGAAAGGTCATTTGTCCTGATGGCCCTCTGTGTGGATCTTTGCAGCGGAGCGACAGGGCAGGTTGAGACCACCTAGGCGAGAGGTGGGCCTGGCCTTGATCGATGTTTGCGGTTACTTCATAATAACACGCTTAACGAGACCTTGGTACTTGATCCGAGTCTGGCCACTAGACTATACGCACTAACCAACTACGCGAGAACAGTTATGGGCACTCGGCATCGTGGTATCAGCTGAAGCCTTCGTGACGTCAGCGACTGAGCGGCGCCCGCCGGCCGCCCACGCAACGTGCAGGTGTGCAATGGGTGATGGGCCCAGACCCCTGTGCGCATAGGATTTAGACCGGCATGCTGACCTCTTTGTTGTGCCTAGGTGGGGCTGCGACGTGTTGATCTTCCGTGGCCGGGCATGACCCAAGAAAGTTTGTCCGGCCAGAGGGATAGAGCGTGTTGGGTTATGTGGTGCACCCCTGCAGGGAAGTTGATCTATTCGAATAGCCGTGTCCGACGATAAAAGGACGACCCGGAGTTGTACCTTGACCTTATGACAACTAGAACGGGATACTTAATAAAACACACCCATACAAGTTCCACAGACAACCCGGTGATCGCTTTTCCATAGGGCGACGAGGGAAGGATCGCCAGGTAGGATTATGCTATGTGATGCTACTTGGAGGACTTCAATCTACTCTCTTCTACATGATGCAAGACGGAGGCTACCAGAAGCGTAGTCTTCGATAGGACTAGCTATCCCCCTCTTATTCTGGCATTCTACAGTTCAGTCCATCGATATTGCCCCTTTACACATATACCCATGCATGTGTAGTGTAGATCCTTGCTTGCGAGTACTTTGGATGAGTACTCACGGTTGCGTTGCTCCCTCTTTTCCCCCTTTTTCCCCTTCTTCCCGGATGCCGCAACCAGACATTGGAGTCCAGGAGCCAGAGGATCCCGAGGATGGTTCTACAAGGAGTTCGGTTTTGAGGAGTAGTTAGGAGGTCCCAGGCCGGAGGCCTCGCCTTTTTGATCGTCGCTACTTTTGTGCTAGCCTTCTTAAGGAAAACTTGTTTAACTTATGTCTGTACTCAGATATTATTGCTTCCGCTGACTCGTTTATGTTCGAGCACTTGTATTCGAGCCCTCGAGGCCCCTGGCTTGTAATATGATGCTTGTATGACTTATTTTACTTTTAGAGTTGTGTTGTGATATCTTCCCGTGAGTCTTTGATCATGATCGTACACATTTGCGTGCATGATTAGTGTATGGTCAAATCGGGGGCGTCACATGGCATCTGCAAGGACTGCATCTTAAAGGCCTCAAGACTTCAAGACTCGAGACAAGAATTCAATACACACTACTGGGTGACGGACGGTTGACGGGCACCCTGGAGAAACCAGTGGATGGCCGGGATGCATGGAGAAGCGCCATGACATCTTGCGGAAAGCTTCACCCGGAATCAAAGAGACGGAAGAATAATTCATGCCCGAAAGCTTACCTTTGCAACCGCAAGTCACTATGGGCTCTGGCTTGGTTGACCTTAGTTGAGACTGTGGCTGAGATTGTGTTAGTAGCTGTAGAACTATGGTAGGATTGGATGAGCACTGGACAGTGGTCAGGGAAACTCTTCGGAAGACCATGTTTTGGTCGTCTTGTTCTCAAACACCCTTAAGTGCGAGAACGTAAAAGAGGGATCAAATCTTGCGGGTAAAGTGTACAAACCTCTACAGAGGGTTAAAACCTAATCGATTCGCTGTGTCCCCGGTTACGGACAACTTGAGCCTCTGGACTTGGATCTATCTCGAAAATCTCAACACCGGACTGATAACTTAATTGTGGGCAACTTATGATGATTTGGGCTATGAGACATCGCTTGGCGGAACCATGTCATGATTGTAAACTCCATAGTACAGACTCTTGATATTTCTTTGATGTTAGGGAAAATAAAACCAGTTTTTATGCAAAACAAAACTCAGACCCAGAGCCACAAAGCCATATTGCATATAGAATAGTTTTATCATCTGCTTTCTATTATTGTGATCTTGCTAGTACATTCAATGTACTGACTACATGGCTGCAACATATCATGTTGCAGATACTTTCTTCCGATGAGTAAGAGTATGGTACAGGGATACGGTCTACACTCAACTTGCCGATGGCGTTGATGGGACTCCACACCCAATTGATTGTTTTTACTGAGACTTATAAGGTATATATCAGTTTTACGTTATTCACACATGTGATTGCACTTTGATATATACATTGATGTACTGTGTGCGCCAGCATACTGATCCAGGGATGGCACAGATACACAGAGGCTTGACTGTCTGAGGTCGGGTCGTTACACAAGAAATCACTGCGCATCATAGTGATTCATCATGATAACCAGTCAATCCAACGTCCACTTCACGTATTTACCGCGGGTCGTGGGGTAGTGGAACTGTAGCAGTTAATGTGAAACAGTAACTTTCTGAAGAGTCGCGCCCTCTCCCATGTTCTTTCCTTAAGAAGGAGAAACGTGAGAGGGTACTGCTCATTCGTTGCCTGCCCCGCTCCTCAGCCATCTTCTTCCGCAAGCGAGGCAACTGCCCTTCTTCCCTCCCCATACGCGCCGCCGGCCTCCCACCCAACGCCTTCTCCCCATCCCCGTCGTAATCTTGAGGGAATTGGGAAGAAAACCGGCGCCAAGGGAAAGCGGATGACCGCCGCGAAAGAGGCAGTCGCTGAGGGTAGCAAAAGGGCGACAGAGCTAGACAGGAAGTGGAGGGGAGACATCGTCTTCTTCCCGTCTGTGACGCCCCCGATTCAATCATACACTAATCATGGACGCAAATGTGTACGATCAAGATCAGGGACTCACGGGAAGATATCACAACACAACTCTAAAAGTAAAATAAGACATACAAGCATCATATTAAAAGCCAGGGGGCTCGAGGGATCGAATACAAGTGCTCGGACATAAATGAGTCAGCGGAAGCAACAATATCTGAGTACAGACATAAGTTAACAAGTTGCCATAAGGTGGCTAGCACAAACTGGGATACAGATTGAAAGAGGCGCAAACATCCTGCCTGGGATCCACCTAACTACTCCTGGTCGTCGTCAGCGGCCTGCACGTAGTAGTAGGCTCCTCCAGTGTAGTAGTCGTTGTCGATGGTGGCGTCTGGATCCTGGGCTCCAACGTCTGGTTGCAGCGTGCGAGAATAAGAGGATAAAGGGGAAAAAGAGGGAGCAAAGCAACTGTGAGTACTCATCCAAAGTACTCTCAAGCAAGGAGCTACACAACTTATGCATGGGTATATGTGTAAGGAGACAATATTGGTGGACTGAACTGCAGAATGCCAGAATAATAGGGGGATAGCTAGTCCCATCGAAGACTACGCTTCTCGCAGCCTTCATCTTGCAGCATGTAGAAGAGAGTAGATTGAAGTCCTCCAAGTAGCATCGCATAGCATAATCCTACCCGGCGATCCTCCCCTCGTCGCCCTGTGGGAAAGCGATCACCGGGTCCTCGAGTATCGTATTCGAATAGACAAACTTCCCTGCAGGGGTGCACCACATAACCCAACACGCTCGATCCCCTTTGGCCGGACACACTTTCCTGGGTCATGTCCGGCCTCGGAAGATCAACGCGTCGCATCCCCACCTAGGCACAACAGAGAGGTCAGCACGCCGGTCTAAATCCTATGCGCGCAGGGGTCTGGGCCCATCGCCCATTGCACACCTACACGTTGCGAACGCAGCCGGAAGCAGACCTAACCCCCTTAATACAAGCGCAGGCTTACAGTCCAATCCGGCGCGCGCTGCTCAGTCGTTGACGTCAAGAAGGCTTCGGCTGATACCACGACGTCGAGTGCCCATAACTGTTCCCGCGTAGTTGGTTAGTGCGTATAGGCCAGTGGCCAGACTCAGATCAAATACCAAGATCTCGTTAAGCGTGTTATTATGAAGTAACCGCGAATGCTGACTAGGGCCAGGCCCACCTCTCTCTTAGGTGGTCTCAACCTGCCATGTCGCTCCGCCACAAAGTAACAGTCGGGGGCCGTCGGGAACCCAGGCCCACCTCGACCGGGATGGAGCCACCTGTCCTTCCAGCCCCCATATCCGAATCACTTGTGGGTACTCAACAAGCCAACCCGACTTTAGTCACCATCTGTATAGTATGTATATATGTATAGTATATACCCGTGATCACCTCCCGAGTGATCACGGCCCGATAGTATGGCAAGGCAGACTGACAAGAATGTAGGGCCAATGATGATAAACTAGCATCCTATACTAATCATTTAGGATTGCGGGTAGGGTATCACCGACTGTAGCAACAATGACAGACTATGCAACAGAATAGGAGTAATTGAACAGTAACATGCTACACTACTTTAATGCAAGAAGTAGAGAGAA
>NC_041385.1:313765371-313767146 GCF_002162155.2 Triticum dicoccoides | reverse complement strand
AGAAGGTGGGGTCGTCAACTCCATAGTCGAACTGGGGTCGCCGGCAGTCTCGGGGTCTACCGGAAAGAAGTAACGGAGGGGGAACACAATAAATAACAAAGCAATCAAAGCATCACAAAGCGTAACATGGCAATACGCGGTGCTAGGTGTGCCCTAACATGGTAGTAGGTGATACCAACGAAGGGGGAAACATCCGAGAAAGTATCCCCGGCGTTTCGCGTTTTAGGACAGATGAACCGGAGGCATATCTGGCCATGGGCTGGGCCGGGCCGGGCTAGGGCTGGGCCTGAAAAAGCCCACGGTAGAAAACTAAGGCCCAGGCCCTCCCAGGCCCTACCATCGGGCCTACTTTTCAAGCCCAAGCCCGGCCCATCTGGTAAAAAGCCCTGAAAAGCCCTTAGGGCTTAGGGCCGTCGGCTGGGCCTCTTCCTTAAAATGCCAATATGCCAAGCCCAAGCCCGTCCAGGCCCTGTTGGTGGGCTCAAAACTCAGGCCCAAGCCCGGCCCATGGGCAAGCCCATCGGGCATAGGCCCTGGATTTCAGGGGCGGGCCTGGGTGGGCCAACAGGGCCGGGCCTGAGATGGCCAGGAATAACCGGAGGTGAAATGTTGCAGGTTCACTATGCTAGGGACGCGTGACGGATGAACGGGCTGCGTATCTGGATTCGTCTTGTCGTTTTGAGCAACTATCATGTACAAAGTTTTTCCATCCGAGGTACAGTTTATTTTATATTAATTTTCAAAGTTTTATTTCATTTTTAGAATTAACAGAATTAATTTAATTAGAACATGCAGTTATGACATCAGCATGATGTCAGGGTGATGTCAGTAGTCAAACAGTCAGTTGACTAAGTCAAACTGACGTGTGGGTCCTACTGTCATTGACTATTAACTATCTAACCAAGTTAATTAGTTTAACTAACATATTAATTAGCTTAAGTTAATTAAGTTAATTGAGTTAGTTAATTAATTAATTAATTTAATTATTAATTATATTATTATTATTTCTTATTCTATTTTTTATAAAATGTTTAGGGGGCGGGGCCCAGCTGTCAAAGGCCCAAGGGCCTAGCGGGTTTGGACGCGGGTGCGCGAACGGGCGCGGCGCCAGGAGCGGGCGCGCGATTGGGGCGAGATCGGGCGCGGCGTCGCCCGAGCGGGAGCGCTGGCGAGTAGGGTGGAGGCGGCGGCGTCAGGCGGGTAGCAGTGGGCAGAGCGCGCGCAGGCAGGACGACGCGCGCGTCGGCTGTCGGGCGCAGGGGTTAAGTGGCCGCGAGCGGTAGAAAGGTGGGGGCACAGTCCTGGACACGGGAGCAATGGGACGGCACACTGACAGGCGTGCGCAGGGCGCACACGCGCGGTGGCCACGGCGACGAGCGCGAGGTACGCGAGCGCGCAGCGCCGGCAGGTGGTGTCATGCGAGGAAGAGTAAAGGAAGCGGGGCTCACTGCGGGCATAGGGAACGGGGCAATGGGGCTCGTGGTGGGGGACGGGGATGACGCGACGAAGACGAGGCAGTCCGGCATGGTGGAATCGACGAGGTGGCCGCGGCGGTGGCGGGTGGCGATGCGGACGGAACGACGTCGGCGAGGCGACGCAGCGATGGCGTCAGGTCGGCCTCCCCCCGTTCCAGACGGGATCGGCAGAGGGGCGGGGAGGCGTCGGTGGGAAGGAGGTCGAGGAGGCGAGCGCCAGCGTGGCGACGAAGGGGGCGGCATCGACGATGCTGGCGAGTGGCGCCGGGGCGGTCCAGTGGAGACGGGTTCGATCCCGAC
>NC_041385.1:313757431-313764809 GCF_002162155.2 Triticum dicoccoides | reverse complement strand
AGGCATTGGGTGGGTCGGCCTGGGGTTGGCCTGGTGGCCTGCTGGCTAGCTGGGCCATTCGGCCCGGGGGGGGGGGTTCTTCCTTTTTCTCTTTTGTTTAAGTTTTTGTTTTTATTTATTTTTCTTTTTACTGTTTTAAATTTTAGATTCACATTATTTTTATTAGTAAAATATGACAACAACTCCTAAAATAACGTTTCAAAATAACCCTCAACCACAAAAGGTTTTAACCCAAAATAAATTAGTTTTATATTTTATAAAATACCGAAGGCATTTAAAAAATGTTTTTGCTACCGTTCAAATCATTTTAGTGCATTTATACATTATATAAAAATGTGGATTATTCATCATAATCATCTATGCATTAACTGACACAACCCGAACAGTTTGGTTTTTAATATTTGAAAACTTTTGATGTTTGCCTGTTTTTAAATTTGAATTTGAATCAGTTTCGAACTAACGTGAGATTAGTAACAGTAATCGAGGTGACATGGCACCATTAGCACAAGTTACTGTAGCTTGATTATCCGGGTGTCACAATTCTCCTCCACTACAAGAAATCTCATCCCGAGATTTAGGAGCGGGAATAAGGGGGAAGGGATTTGGTTACGAAATTCTAACGAATCTTCTCGTTCTTGGTTGCACTTCTCGAAGAGGTCGATCCATTACATTGATGTCTTCATTTCTCTGCTTCAGGTCATCATGATGAAGTCATCATTTTCTTCCGGAACTCCAACGTACTTACGAATAGGTAAGGGACAGCTCGGATACGACAGAATGCTTATGAGGGAAACAATCTAGGGTTAACCCATGAATGAGCATAAGATTATCTCTCGAGTTGAACATATAAAATACAATGAGAGTAAGGTTCGAAGGTACAACAAGAGGTTCCAAGCGGATAGATAGTTGCTCGATGTCTGAACCAGAGTGAGAAAGGGGTTCAGAGCAGCGAGAGTAAGTATTGCATCCGATACCATAATAGAGCACTAGGAAGGTGGCCCGTAAATTAAATACGAAGCCAAGCGTGAGGAATAAGTTTGGAAACAGGGGGGTATAGGAGAGTCAGGTTTCGATCCTGTGGAACTGTGGGTTATTGGCCCACCATGTGGGTTAAAAGTAGGAAGGGCGGAGACGTCTTGCGTGATCATGCAAGCAAGGCATGTCAGAGGGTAGCCTGTCGATTATGTCGGCAACAACGTCGGTACCAAGGGCGAGGGATGATGAGAACCATTTTCCCGCTCGTTAGCACGAGGCGGACCAATAGGCAAAGTTCTCGTCCATCGGCGGTTACCAGAATGTCATCGACAATAGTAACAGGGTCTTACTGATAGAGTTGTACTGAGGTGTTTACATAAGCAGGAGAATATTATTGCTTAGATCATAAAGATCACAAGAAACCTCAAACCAACCAATGGAAAGGAAAATACGATTATCAGATTAAATAGTACAATGGAAAGGCAAATGTGCTTAAACACATATTTCAAGGGTATATCCTTCCCAAGGACAAGCAGAGCACGATATCCATGACATGATATAATGTAGAAAACTTTTTAGGTAGGGGAGATCATTTTCATGACATTACCCATACAACAATGTTTAGATAATTGAGCAGGAAACATTTAGTATTGGGCTTCAAATGTTCCTATTGAAAATCAGAGTACCATAGACATGCTCCAAGATAGCATTGAAATGGTCAACAGGTGAAGATCAGACTTTGGAAACAAAAAGGATCCATCAGGAACAACTTGTAGAATAAGTCTTACAATTTCCTCACGAAAGAATGACTAACCTTGCCAAAAAGGAAACTATAACAATAGGTCCTCCGGCCAGGTGTGCTAGGCATGACATCACCTTACCGGGTCATATAAGGACCAATGTTATAACTTTTGAAAATATGTTCCAACCATCATATCCGACCGAGATTCAGATCTGATTCGTGTCAGGATACCTCAGACTTAGGATGCCTGAGAAGAGAAGGTGCGACACCAATTGACGAGATGACAATGTAAGATTCTTGGGAAATGAACTATGGAAGTGAGTTCCGAGACAAGAATTCATCATTAAACCAAGGAGAGAATGAGGAGGTGGCTGATGAACTCAACGACAATTCATTGAGATTTCCAAAAAGATGGATTTCCACAATTATGTGAACAAGGAGATAACATTAGTCAGATCAAATGATACAATGATGTATGCTCGAGGAAAACATACACAATTTACAATGATAGAAGGATGCACCCGGAAATCTAGACTAGGTAGCACGATCAATGTTTGAATGATGATTCAATAAGCAATAGACTTAGAATGAAACTACCGACCATTAACTCCAAAGCAATAGGGTTGCTAGAAGTACAGAACTCAAGCAACATTGTTAGCATATTGGTATCCTGGTTAACAAACAACACGGGGACCAAGGAAGAATCGTGATGGTGAGAAGTATCATCATACCGAGAATTTCTAAGAGGTGGAGCAATCCCCACAACATTCTCGACAGAAAAGACAGTAATACTTCAAGGCAGAACACAACACTAACCGGAGAGCAAGTTGTATTCATAATGTGGACAAGTTCGTGATGAAAGGAAGTCAAGGGTGTTGTCGATGATAATAAAAATCATCGAGGGCAAGGATGGTATTTCTCTTCATGAATTCAATCGATATCCTGGAAGAGCTCAAAATGTTGATGGTGATCACGACACAATTGTCAAGAGATTTCATGAAGGTGTAATCGATCGGCGATGACATCAACTCAAAGGACTGATAAAGCAAGAGGTTATTGGAACCACGAGTACGACACAAACTCAAAATCAAGCTTGCTTTTCAAGGCGAAATGATATGTCGAGGAAAATCGACGTAAGCTTAGCTCATCATCGAAAGTGGTGCTCCGGGAATAAGGACCAGGTAGCACAGTTAAAAAGTTGCACGATAAGGATATAGCCGATCAAGCTAGGAATGGCTTGATCGGGTACAAACTCGTACTAAGAGTAGTTGAACCGTAGTGCGGACTTGCTTCAGTTATCGGTGTCTTTGAGTGTTTAATAACTCAGAGCCCATGAAAAATTGTAATCAGTGAGAATGTAGTACTTGATGAAGAACTCATAAGAAGTTATGCAGTTCCAAGATAATCTCGAGATACCAGGGGGTAATACTCGACGACAGTCCAAAGTAGAGCTTGGACTGGGGTATTGCTCTATAGAAGGTAAGTGCTTAAACATGCACGGGAAATGGTATTTAAAGGAGATCATGGTCGGAACCACGATTGCAAAAGGCCAGATCCTAGATATAAGATGTACTTATACCAAGGGAATAATTAATTTAAGAGAAGCTTTAATGATAAGATCTACATCGTGTCCATGGGCATGAACACAAAGTTCAAGGTCGACTCCCACTTCTATAATGCATAACCTTCCATTCACTTCTCGTCCTCGAAGAAGTTGTATGGTAGAAAATTATTTGCTAAACACTAGAAGGGTATGACTTGTCAAAACCTTCCGGTTCATACGGTTTTTAAGGAAGGTATAGGTTTAACCCATAAGGGAATCTTATGAACACATACCACAAACTACAGGAGCAAATAACTCCAGCTCGGAAGTAGAGCATGGTTGACAAAGAAGAAGATACCGATTGTCAAAGACATTATGTATCATGGGAATAACTCACAAGAAATTTTCAATGTGAAGGATACTAACGGATAATAACCCAGCAATGGGCTTGGCGGTGCACAACAGAGTTGATGTGAGTATCGGTACTCAATAAGAGGAGGAAAGGATGCAAATGCATCGAATTATAGAACATCTGAATAATTCGATGCTTTGGTAACAAAGGTATTATGATTTGCAAAACGAAGGATCAGAAGCAGACACTCTGATCAAAGATGGATAGTCGAATAGACATAGGGGCATACAATCAACGACAAATTGATTGGTCAAGAACCAGCTCATGTCCAGAGAGACGTCTGAGCTGAAGGGAAGAATTCTATTGCTTGATGATTGCGAGCATTCGCAAACATATCCAATTAATGTACTAAAAATAGTGAGAAAGGGTGCCAATAAGATTATTAGACTTATGGGATTAACCATAATGCAAGCAAGCAAGAATTTCAAGAGCAATAGCATGTTGAGGATTTTCGTAAGATCAAATAGTATTTCGAAGAATTTTATGAAACACATGAACAACTGCGGATGAACGAATCCTCGACAAGGGTGAGATATTATCCGTAGGGGTATTCATGCGGCAAGGAATTGCAAAGCAGTAAGGTCAAAGGATTCTCGGAACAATGGAGAGCAGTTCGTTGCACCTTGTAATAACAAGATCAATGGGATTGAATATAAGAATGGCAGATGTATGCAGTTATCCATAAGGATATAACAGTGGTAGGGAATTTTCAAAAGTGATGGGCACAAGTGTCCCAAGAGAACATCGTAGAGTATCTTCGAAATCTTCTGGTGCCGTAGGCGATCATTTGTGATAAGGGGCTCTCCGGGAGAAAGTAGTTACGAGAACCTAGAGTCAGATTTAGTAAAATCATTTAACCCGAATAGAGGAGAGATTAGAGCCCCAGAGTATAGGTCGAGGAATAAAAGGTCCTAATATAACCCAATTGGCGACGTGGGCCCATGGGCTGCATAGCCAAGTTAGTAAAACAATTTTCATCGACTAAACTCAACTTTGGCCAAGGAGTTGGAAAGGGGGATTCCAACAGGCAGTCGGCTCTAATATGAACTTATGACGCCCCCGATTCAATCATACACTAATTATGCACTGAAATGTGTACGATCAAGATCAGGGACTCACGGGAAGATATCACAACACAACTCTAAATGTAAAATAAGACATACAAGCATCATATTACAAGCCAGGGGCCTCGAGGGCTTGAATACAAGTGCTCGGACATAAACGAGTCAGCGGAAGCAACAATATCGGAGTACAGACATAAGTTAACAAGTTGCCATAAGATGGCTAGCCCAAACTATGATACAGATCGAAAGAGGCGCAGGCCTCCTGCCTGGGATCCACCTAACTACTCCTGGTCGTCGTCAGCAGCCTGCACGTAGTAGTAGGCTCCTCCAGTGTAGTAGTCGTCATCGACGGTGGCGTCTGGATCCTGGGCTCCAACGTCTGGTTCCGGCGTCTCAGGAGAAGAGGATAAAGGGGAAAAAGAGGGAGCAAAGCAACCGTGAGTACTCATCCAGAGTACTCGCAAGCAAGGAGCTACACTACTTATGCATGGGTATATGTGTAAGGAGGCAATATCGGTGGACTGAACTTCAGAATGCCAAAATAAGAGGGGGATAGCTAGTCCTATCGGAGAATACGCTTCTGGCAGCCTTCATTTTGCAGCATGTAGAAGAGAGTAGATTGAAGTCCTCCAAGTAGCATCGCATAGCATAATCCTACCTGGCGATCCTCCCCTCGTCGCCCTGTGGGAAAGCGATCACCGGGTTGTCTCTGGAACTTGTCTGGGTGTGTTTTATTAAGTATCCGGTTCTAGTTGTCATAACGTCAAGGTACAACTCCGGGTCGTCCTTTTACCGAGGGACACGGATATTCGAATAGATAAACCTCCCTGTAGGGGTGCACCACGTAACCCAACACGCTCGATCCCCTTTGGCTGGACACACTTTCCTGGGTCGTACCCGGCCTCGGAAGATCAAACGTCGCAGCCCCACCTAGGCACAACAGAGAGGTCAGCACGCTGGTCTAAATCCTATGCACGCAGGGGTCTGGGTCCATCGCCCATTCCACACCTGCATGTTGCGAACGTGTCCGGAAGCAGACCTAGCCCCCTTAATACAAGCGCAGGCTTACGGTCCAATCCGGCACGCGCCGCTCAGTCTCTGACGTCAAGAAGGCTTCTGCTGATACCACGACGTCGAGTGCCCATAACTGTTCCCGCGTAGTTGGTTAGTGCGTATAGGCCAGTGTCCAGACTCAGATCAAGTACCAAGATCTCGTTAAGCATGTTATTATGAAGTAACCGTGAATGCTGACCAGGGCTAGGCCCACCTCTCTCCTAGGTGGTCTCAACCTGCCATGTCGCACCGCCACAAAGTAACAGTCGTGGGCCGTCGAGAACCTCGGCCCAACTCTACCGGGATGGAGCCACCTGTCCTTCCAGCCCTCATATCTGAATCACTTGCGGGTACTCAACGAGCCAACCTGACTTTAATCACCATCTGTATAGTATGTACATATGTATAGTATATACCCGTGATCACCTCCCGAGTGATCACGTCCCGATAGTATAGCAAGGCATACTGACAAGAATGTAGGCCCAATGATGATAAACTAGCATCCTATACTAAGCATTTAGGATTGCGGGTAAGCTATCAACGACTGTAGCAACAATGATACGCTATGCAACAAAATAGGAGTAACCGAACATTAACATGCTACACTACTCTAATGCAAGTAGTAGAGAGAAGAATAGGCGATATCTGGTGATCAAGGGGGGGGGACACAATAAATAACAAAGCAATCAAAGCATCACAAAGCGTAACATGGCAATACGCGGTGCTAGGTGTGGGTCCTACTTTCATTGACTATTAACTAACTAACAAAGTTAATTAGTTTAACTAACAGATTAATTAGGTTAAGTTAATTAAGTTAATTGATTTACTTAATTAATTAATTAATTTAATTATTACTTATATTATTATTATATCTTATTCTTTTTTTTATAAAATGTTTAGGGGGCGAGGCCCAGCTGTAATAGGCCCAAGGGCCTAGCGGGTTCGGACGCTGGTGCGCGAACGGGCGCGGGCGCCAGGAGCGGGCGCCTGATAGGGGCGAGATCGGCCGCGGCGTCGCCCGTGCGGGAGCGCCGGTGAGCAGGGCGGTGGCGGCGACGTCAGGCGGGTAGCAGCGGGCAGAGCGCGCACGGGCGGGACGGCGCGCGCGTCGCCGTCGGGCGCGAGGGTTCAGTGGCCGCGAGCGGCAGAGAGGGGGGGGCACAGACCTGGACACGGGAGCAACGGGATGGCGCGCCGACAGGTGTGCGTGGGGCGCACACGCGCGGTGGCCACAACGATGAGCACGAGGGAGAGGAAAGGAAGCGGGGCTCACTGCGGGCATAGGGAACGGGGCAATGGGGCTCGTGGTGGGGGACAGGGACGACGCGTCGAAGACGAGGCAGGCCAACGAGGTGGAGTCGACGAGGTGGCTGCGGCGGTGGCGGGTGGCAATGCGAACGGAACGACGTCGGCGAGCCGACATGGCGACAACGTCTGGTCGGCCTCCCCCCGTTCCAGACGGGATTGGCAAAGGGTCAGGAAGGCGTCAGCGGGAAGGATGTCGAGGAGGCGAGCGCTAGCGTGGCGGCGAAGGGGGCGGCGCCGACGATGCTGGTGAGTGGCGCCGGGGCGGTCCGGCGCAGACGGGT
>NC_041385.1:313700643-313756663 GCF_002162155.2 Triticum dicoccoides | reverse complement strand
GTCCCGAAAGGTTATGGCGCTCCCAAGGTCTTGGCAGAGGGGGAAGAGAACTCGCAAGATTCATATCGATTTTTTGCACATATTTCATTCGCGGTCTCTGTCCTCCCTTCTCGAATTTTCTTGAGGCAATGATGGTGATCTATGGGTTCCATCCCCTAGACTTCACGCCAAATGCAATAGCGTGTATGGAAATCTTTGCTCATCTGTCCGAGAATTTTGTCGGGGTCGCCCCTAATGTTGATATGTTCAGGCATTATTTCGTCCCGCGGGTGGACAATAAAGCTCAGCGCTCCGGGAACATAAGATGGATGCCACGAGTGTCAAGGAAGAATTGGGATTACATTCCTGGCATGCAGCATGGGAGATGGGAGGAGTGGAGGGGAGATTGGTGTTGGATTCAGGACGAGAAGGCCCTAGATTTCTACCAAGCATGGTTAGAGTGCATCGAGCGTGGCAATGATTGGATAGCAGTGGGCCTTACTGACGACAGGCTCCGCCCGGTAACAAACATGATTATCCGTTTGAAGGCTACCAGGTTAACTATCGAGCATGTGGGGGCCGACTTTCTCCTTCGTCGCATCTCACCTTTACAGAAAAGAGACAGATTTTCCTAGGAGTATGGAGATGCGACGGATAGGATGAGTGAAAGGATCGAGAAGAGGTGTCTAGATGGGGGGTGATTAGACACTAAGTACCAAAAGTTGCAGTTTTAACTTCTTTAAGTTGGAGTGGAGTTTAGGCACAAGTTTAACACTCACAATACATATCAAGAAGGCATGCAAAGAGTATATGAGCAGCGGAAAGTAAAGCATGCAACTTGCAAGAATGTAAAGGGAAGGGTTTGGAGGGTTCAAACGCAATTGGAGACATAGATGTTTTTGTCGTGGTTCCGATAGGTGGTGCTATCGTACATCCACATTGATGGAGACTTCAACCCACGAGGGTAACGGTTGCGCGAGTCCACGGAGGGCTCCACCCACGAAGGGTCCACGAAAAAGCAACCTTGTCTATCCCACCATGGCCGTCGCCCACGAAGGACTTGTCTCATTAGCGGTAGATCTTCACGAAGTAGGCGATCTCCTTGCCCTTACAAACTTCTTGGTTCAACTCCACAATCTTGTCGGAGGCTCCCAAGTGACACCTAGCCAATCTAGGAGACACCACTCTCCAAGAAGTAACAAATGGTGTGTTGATGATGAACTCCTTGCTCTTGTGCTTCAAATGATAGTCTCCCCAACACTCAACTCTCTCTCACAGGATTTGGATTCGGTGGAAAGAAGATTTGAGTGGAAAGCAACTTGGGGAAGGCTAGAGATCAAGATTCATATGGTAGGAATGGAATATCTTGGCCTCAACACATGAATAGGTGGTTCTCTCTCAGAAAATGTATGTTGGAAGTGTAGGTTCGTTCTGATGGCTCTCTCCACGAGTGAAGAGTGGGTGGAGGGGTATATATAGCCTCCACACAAAATCTAACCGTTACACACAACTTGCCAATCTCGGTGGGACCGAATTAAGAAACTCGGTCGGACCGATTCAGCAAATCTAGTGACCGTTAGGATTTTCGGTGGGACCGACATGCAACTCGATAGGACCGATATGGTTAGGGTTAGGGCATAACGTACTCTTGGTGAGACCGATTACTCAAACTCGGTAGGACCAATTTTGGTAATAAGTTAACCAGAGAGTTGCTCAGGCAAACTCGGTAGGACCGATTACACAAACTCGGTAGGACCAATTTTGGTAATAAGCTAACCAGAGAGTCTGCATTGTAATCTCGGTAGTACCGATTACTCAAACTCTATGAGACCGATTTTAGTAATGGACATGCACAGAGAGATTACAATCCCATCTTGGTGAAACCGAGATCCCTATCGGTGAAACCGATTTGCCTAGGGTTTGTGGCAGTGGCTATGACATCTGAACTTGGTGGCGCCAGATAGAAAGAATCGGTGGGGCCGAGTTAGACTTTTGGTTTAGGTCATATGTGGATGTGGGAAAGTAGTTGAGGGTTTTGGAGCATATCACTAAGCACTTTGAGCAAGCAAGCCATTAATCAACACCTCATCCCCTCTTGATAGTATCGGCTTTTCCTATAGACTCAATGTGATCTTGGAGCTTTGGAAAGACATGTAATAGGCATAGGCTCCCCCTACATGTATGCAATCATGTGAATATGGAATATAAGAGCATGTGAATGCATAGACATGACAGAGTAAGCAATGTGTTACATGTATCTTGGCTATTTGGATCAAAGCAAAGGATGTGAATATGGGAAATGTACCTTCATGCTCATGAGTCCTTCTTGCAAACAGTATCTACATCAGCAAGAATTCCTCATACACATGATTGTGATGCATATACTTAC
Organism: Triticum dicoccoides; assembly: GCF_002162155.2. NCBI lineage: Eukaryota > Viridiplantae > Streptophyta > Magnoliopsida > Poales > Poaceae > Triticum > Triticum dicoccoides. The sequence continues at coordinate 313,754,295 of NC_041385.1, read as the reverse complement.
CTTGTGGTCTTGAGTTGGCTTAGGATGGAATGGACCAGTGAAAATAAGGTTAGATAACACAGATGCACTTACTAGCCAGAGCAAACAGAAAGAAACCACAAGAGTACCAAGACTGGGATGACATGTAGAGAGTGAGTACTAAGTACCACATTTGATATAGACATGTCCCCAAAGGTAAAGATGTTTAATGAATTTAAAGAATTTAAAGAATTTCTTTCCCGTAGATGTCTTGCTCCCCCTGAATCTAGCATGGGATACTGGGAGAAGATAGGGAACAGAAAATCAGAGCAAAATCAGAGCTCAAAGAAGCAAATGAACAGAGCTAATGCAAATAAGCACATATGAACACGTCTTTCCCCTCAAGAAGACATGTGGCATCTCCCCTCTTGAACACCAAGCATCTGTGATCCTTGAATATTACTCTCTCCTTGAGTATTCTCTCCCCCTAGAGATATGAGTATTCTCTCCCCCTAGAGATATGATTAAGCTTTGATGTGATCTCTTTCTCCCCCTTTGACATCAATTTCCAAGAAGGGCCTTCTGGAATTTGTCGTGAATTGGTTTGGTCCTTCAGTCACAGCACAAAGCACTAAGGTAAATGTGATGCTTGTAGAGGACAAGATTCATTGAGTGGAGCTGGATCAAGAGTAAAGCAGGAACGAATGGCAAAATGTCTTTCCTATAGTGAAATCGGTGGCACCGAGTGGTATTCTTTGGTTGCGTCGAAAGAATTCGGTGAGACCGAAAACAAGAGACCGGTGTGACCGAGTTCATCACAGAGAAAACACTTGTCACCTCAGCTCACTAGACAAGTAAAATCTCACAAAGATCTACAAGGAATTAACTGAAGGATTTGCAATGAATTGGATGCAGTGAATGGTGAACAAATAGAAAAAAAAGGAAGTCTAGATGAAGTTTTTTTTGTTTTTTTTCGAAAAGGGGAAACAAATATGCATGAGACAAATGCAAGAGCACAAAAAAGAACACAAGTAAACTTCATCTAGGGATGGTCGGCGACAAAGTCACCTATGTTAGAGTATATTGACTTAGGAGTCAAGTGAGATCACTTGATCATAGGTCATACTCATTGTTTAAGCTCAAAATGGGGTTACCATTTTTTGTTTAAGCATCTTGATGTATTCACATCTTGTCGAGTTGCTTTGACTCGTGACTTGGAGTAAAGCTTCTGTAAGATGGAATAACATACCTTGGGTGGTGGTGTTGATCATGTAGTTGAACTTGTGTGGGTTGCTCAAGGTTGATGTAGCTCATCAAGAATTTGGAGCACCACTTGGAATTTGAGTTCATCTACCTACATGGGTTAGTTTTTGCAAGGAAGAGCACTTGTGTATCCAAAATGACAATCATGAAACTCGACATAGAATTTGTTAAAGGATATGTTTGAAAGGTTTCATGCTTCCTTGGCTTCACCCACCGTTGTGTAGAGACTTGGTGATGTAGAGATTGCTCAAGATGTGAGTGAGTCGCGATCTCATAGATTTAGATTCATCCAAGTACCTACATGGGTTAGATAACATGCAAGGTGCAAATATATCCAAGACATAAGAGAAATATCAAGGATTAGTCATAAGCTCATGTCTTGCATGTATCCAATGGAGTTCCTACTCCAAGTTTGAGGCATCAATGATGTTCAATTCACCTCTTAACCTGCAAAACACTTTCTCATCAAGTGGTTTAGTGAATATATCCGCTAATTGCTTTTCGGTGCGAACATGCTTAAGATTAATGTCCCCTTTGGCAACATGATCTCAAATGAAATGATGAAGAACTTCAATATGCTTAGTTCGAGAGTGTTGCACGGGATTGTGAGCAATCTTGATAGCACTCTCATTGTCACAAAGTAATGGAACATGTTTCACATATATCCCATAATCTTTAAGAGTTTGGGTCATCCAAAGTAATTGAGCACAACATGAACCAGCAGCAATGTATTCCGCTTCGGCGGTGGATAAGGATACCGAGTTTTATTTCTTGGAGGACCAAGATACAAGAGATCTACCAAGAAATTGACAAGTACCTGAAGTGGACTTTCTATCAACCTTGTCACTGACATAGTCCGAGTCGGAGTAGCCAACAAGATCGAAAGAGGCCCTCTTAGGATACCAAATGCCAAAATTTGGTGTATGGATTAAGTATCTAACTATGCTTTTCACGGCCTTAAGATGACATTCTTTAGGAGCAGCTTGATATCGTGCACACATGCAGACACTTAGCATGATATCGGGACCTGAAGCACATAGATATAACAATGAACCAATCATAGAGCGATAAACCTTTTGATCGACCGGTTCACCATCTTTGGTCAAATCAAGATGTCCACTAGTAGGCATGAGTGTAGTCATACCTTTGCATTCTTGCATATTGAACTACTTGAACATGTTCTTGGTGTACTTCGTTTGAGATACAAAGGTACCTTCCTTAGTTTGTCTGATTTGCAAACCAAGAAAGAATTTGAGTTCACTCATCATAGACATCTCAAACTTCTCCGACATTAGCTTCCCAAACTTTTCACTAAAATGAGGGTTAGTCGAACCAAATATAATATCATCAACATAAATTTGGCATACAAATAGTTCTCCGTTGACCCTTTTTGTAAAAGGAGTAGAATCTATTTTTCCAATTTCAAACCTTTTTTCAATAAGGAACTTGGTCAAGCATTTATACCACGCTCTAGGAGCTTGTTTAAGACCATAAAGAGCTTTGTGAAGCTTGTAAACATGATCATATTTCTTGGGATTAACAAAGCCGGGAGGTTGTTTAACATAAACTTCCTCCTCTATTTCACCATTTAGAAAAGCACTTTTAATGACCATTTGGTACAAGGTGATATCATGGTGATTAGCATAGGCAAGTAAGATGTGAATGGACTCAAGTCTAGCAACGGGAGCATAAGTCTCACCATAGTCCATACCTTCGACTTGTGTGTAGCCTTGGGCGACGAGACGTGCTTTGTTGCGAACTACTTGTCCATCTTCATCTTGCTTGTTGCAAAACACCCATTTGGTACCGATGATGTTGTGGTTGTTGTCGGGCTTCTCAACCAATGTCCAAACTTGATTTCTCTCAAAGTTGTGTAGCTCTTCATGCATGGAGTTTATCCAATCCGGATCTTCTAATGCTTCTTCAACCTTCATAGGTTCAATGCTAGAGATGAATGAATAGTGTTCACAAAAGTTAGCTAAACGAGTTTTAGAGCGAGTGATTCTCCCGGTTTGGATATCTTTGTAGATTTGCTCGACAGGATGGTCTTTAGCAATTCTTGCTCGAACTCGTGAAAGCTGTTGCTTGGGTCTTGGTTGAACATCTTCTTCATCTTGTTCTTCTTATTGGTCTTCTTCAATGTTGGCGTTGTCGTTCTCTTGTCGTGGTGGAGAAGGAGGTTGTTGACGTTCGTCTTGGTGCACTTCCTTGTTTTCTTCATCTTGGTGTGTCCCACTTGTGGATGCTTCCGTATCAACTCTTGGTTCACCTTGTCGTGAGGTAGAGGCTTCCACTTGGATGGACGGTGTACTCTCCTTCACCTCCGTTGGACGAATCTTGCCAATATACAAGTCTTGAATTGCTTCCGAGGGGTCTTTGTCTCCTACATCAATTGGCAATTGCTCTACTTGCGAGCCGTTAGATTCATCAAACTTCACATCTACCGTTTCTTCAACCTTTCGGGTGAAATTGTTGTAGACACGGTATGTGTGAGAGTTTGAGCCATAACCAAGTAGGAAACCTTCATGAGATTTAGGAGCAAATTTAGAACGACGATGCTTATCAAGAATGTAGCACTTTGAGCCGAATACTTCAAAGTATCCAACTTGGGGTTTGTTACCAGTGAGGAGCTCGTACAGTCTTGCCGAGTAGCTTGTGGAGATACAAGCAATTTTTTGCATGACAAGCCGTCTCAACCGCTTCCACCCAATAGTGCTTCGGCGTCTTGTACTCATCAAGCATCGTTCTCGCCATTTCGATGAGCGTCTGGTTCTTCCTCTCAACAACTCCATTTTGTTGAGGTGTGTACGTAGCCGAGAACTCGTGTGAAATACCTTCTTCGTCAAGAAAGGTATCCACATTTGCATTCTTGAACTCCATTCCGTTGTCGCTGCGAACCTTCTTGATCTTCACTTCAAATTGATTTTGGGCCTTCCTAAAGAAGTTTTTGAAGATCTTTTGAACCTGCGATTTATCATCAAGAAAGAACACCCACGTAAATCTTGAAAAATCTTCAACAATAACTATACCAAAAGAATTTCCACCGAGACTTTTGTAGGCGTTGGGACCAAAAAGATCCATGTGAAGTAACCCGAGTGGCCTCGTTGTGGTCATGATGTTCTTCACGGGATGCCTCCCTCCGACCTATTTACCTGCCTGACAAGCGCTTCAAAGTCTATCCATATCAAATATGACATTGTTAACGCCAAAGATATGATTTCCTTTAATAAGCTTGTCAAGGTTTCGCATGCCAACATGACCTAATCGTCTATGCCATAACCAACCTTTAGAGGATTTAGCAATAAAGCAAGTTCTAGGTTGAGCCTTTTTAGTGAAATCAACAATGTATAGATCACCTCTACGTACACCAGTAAAGACCATTTTATGATTATCTCTACGAAACACTTGGCAATCTACTTCAGTAAATAGGACATTGAAACCGAAATCAGCAAGTCTAGATACTGAAAGTAAGTTGTAGCCAAGAGATTCAACGAGCATGACATTTTGTTTGGAGCTATCATGTGATATGGACACCTTACCAAGGCCAACCACCTTACCCTTTGAGTTGTCACCGAAAGTGACATACTTGCGAGGACCATCGTTTTCAGCAAGCTCACGAAACATATCTTTATCTCCGGTCATGTGATCGGTACATCCACTATCAAGAACCCATTCCTTTCCTCCTGCCATATATCCTCGAAGATTTGCCATAAGACCAAAGTGTCTTATTGCATCATCAAGACCAAAGTCACTATGATCATCCTCATCATAGTATCCATGTTCAACATCGTCAAGTGGTGGATCAAATCCTAGAGAGGGTGATTCGTTAGAGTGAGTTTGACAATGATCTTGCTTATGAATTTTTATAGCTTTGGAAATGATATCACTAATAATTCAAATATCTCCTTTGGCACGCATAAGGTTTGTAAGCTCAAATAGACAATCACCAAACATAGGATCACTGGAATTCATCTTACTCAAGGCAATAGACTTATGGAGAATTTCATCTAGATTTTTCAAGGAATAATTTGGAAAACGTTCCTCAAGAAATTTCCATATGGTGTAGGCACACTTAAGAGTAGGCAAACATCCAATCAAGTTTCTAGGCAAGCCTCTAGTGATAAGTTCAACAGTTCTAAGATTGTGAATCATGTCAATTGACTCATCAAGGATAGGATGCATAGGGTCACCATGAGGTGCACCGGGACTAGCAATGTACTTGTTCAAATGATATTGATTGAAAATCACAAGCATCTCATTTTTCCACTCATGAAAGTACTCTCCATCAACTATAGGCACTCTATGTCTAAGACTCCCAATAGTAGACTCATCCATCTTCCTCCAATGGTGTTTTAAACCAAAGCAATGGAGACCAAAGCTCACCAATTGAAAGGATCGAGAAGAGGTGTCTAGAGGGGGGGTGATTAGACATTAAGTACCAAAAGTTGCAGTTTTTAACTTCTTTAAGTTGGAGTGGAGTTTAGGCACAAGTTTAGCACTCACAAAACATATCAAGCAAGCATGCAAAGAGTATATGAGCAGTGTAAAGTAAAGCATGCAACTTGCAAGAATGTAAAGGGAAGGGTTTGGAGGATTCAAACGCAATTGGAGACACAGATGTTTTTGTCGTGGTCCCGATAGGTGGTGCTATCGTACATCCACGTTGATGGAGAGTTCAACCCACGAAGGGTAACGGTTGCGCGAGTCCATGGATGGCTCCACCCACAAAGGCTCCACGAAGAAGCAACCTTGTCTATCCCACCATGGCCGTGGCCCACGAAGGACTTTCCTCACTAGCGGTAGATCTTCACGAAGTAGGCGATCTCCTTGCCCTTACAAACTTCTTGGTTCAACTCCACAATCTCGGCGGAGGCTCCCAAGTGACACCTAGCCAATCGAGGAGACACCACTCTCCAAGAAGTAACAAATGGTGTGTTGATGATGAACTCCTTGCTCTTGTGCTTCAAATGATAGTCTCCCCAACACTCAACTCTCTCTCACAGGATTTGGATTTGGTGGAAAGAATATTTGAGTGGAAAGCAACTTGGGGAAGGCTAGAGATCAAGATTCATATGGTAGGAATGGAATATCTTGGCCTCAACACATGAGTAGGTGGTTCTCTCTCAGAAAATGTATGCTGGAAGTGTAGGTTCATTCTGATGGCTCTCTCCACGAATGAAGAGTGGGTGGAGGGGTATATAGAGCCTCCACAAAAAATCTAACCATTACACACAACTTGCCAATCTCGGTGGGACCGAATTAAGAAACTCGGTCGGACCGAATTAAGAAACTCGGTCGGACCGAATTAAGAAACTCGGTCGGACCGATTCAGCAAATCTAGTGACCGTTAGGATTTTCGGTGTGACCGACATGCAACTCGCTAGAACCTATATGGTTAGGGTTAGGGCATAACGTACTCTCGGTGAGACCGATTACTCAAACTCGGTAGGACCGATTTTGGTAATAAGTTAACCAGAGAGTTGGTCAGGCAAACTCGGTAGGACCGATTACACAAACTTAGTAGGACCAATTTTGGAAATAAGCTAACCAGAGAGTTTGCATTGTAATCTCTATAGTACCATTACTCAAACTCAGTGAGACCGATTTTAGTAATGGACATGCATAGAGAGATTACAATCCCATCTCGGTGAAACCGAGATTCCTATCGGTGAAAACGATTTGCCTAGGGTTTGTGGCAGTGCCTATGACATCTGAACTCGGTGGCGCTAGATAGAAAGAATCGGTGGGGTTGAGTTAGACTTTTGGTTTAGGTCATATGTGGATGTGGGAAAGTAGTTGAGGGTTTTGGAGCATATCACTAAGCACTTTGAGCAAGCAAGCCATTAAGCAACACCTCATCCCCTCTTGATAGTATTGGTTTTCCTATAGACTCAATGTGATCTTGGATCACTAAAATAGAAAATGTAGAGTCTTGATCTTGGAGCTTGAGCCAATCCCTTGTCCTTAGCATCTTGAAGGGGTTCCACATCCTTTAGTCCATGCCACTCCATTGTTGAACTTGTCTGAAACATACTAGGTACAAGTGTTAGTCCAACAAGAGATATGTTGACATTAATTACCAAAATCACCCAGAGAGCACTTGCGCTTTCAATCTCCCCCTTTTTGGTAATTGATTACAACATACATCAAAGCTTTAGATAAAGATATAGAGAATAGCAAGTAAAGCTTTGGAAAGACATGTAACAGGCATAGCCTCCCCCTACATGTATGAAATCATGTGAATATGGAATATAAGAGCATGTGAATGCATAGACATGACAGAGTAAGCAATGTGTTACATGTATCTTGGCTATTTGAATCAGAGCAAAGGATGTGAATATGGGAAATGTACCTTCATGCTCATGAGTCCTTCTTGCAAACAGTATGTACATCAGCAAGAATTCCTCATACACATGATTGTGATGCATATACTTACCTTGTGGTCTTGAGTTGGCTTAGGATGGAATGAACATGTGAAAATAAGGTTAGATAACACAGATGCACTTACTAGCAAGAGCAAACAGAAAGAAACCACAAGAGTACCAAGACTGGGATGACATGTAGAGAGTGAGTACTAAGTACCACATTTGATATAGACATGTCCCCAAAGGTAAAGATGTTTAATGAATTTAAAGAATTTATTTCCCATAGATGTCTTGATCCCCCTGAATCTAGCATGGGATACTGGGAGAAGATAGGGAACAACAAAATCAGAGCTCAAAGAAGCAAATGAACAGAGCTAATGCAAATAAGCACATATGAGCATGTCTTTCCCCTCAAGAAGAGATGTGGCATCTCTCCTCTTGAACACCAAGCATCTGGGATCCTTGAAGATTACTCTCTCCTTGAGTATTCTCTCCCCCTAGAGATATGAGTATTCTCCCCCCTAGAGATATGATTAAGCTTTGATGTGATCTCTTTCTCCCCCTTTGACATCAATTTCCAAGAAGGGCCTTCTGGAATTTGTCGTGAATGGGTTTAGTCCTTGAGTCACAGCACAAAGCACTAAGGTAAATGTGATGCTTGTAGAGGACAAGATTCATTGAGTGGAGTTGGATCAAGAGTAAAGCAGGAACGAATGGCAAAATGTCTTTCCTATAGTGAACTCGGTGGCACCGAGTGGTATGCTTCGTTTGCACCGAAAGAATTCGGTGAGACCAAAAACAAGAGATCGGTGTGACCGAGTTCATCACAGAGAAAACACTTGTCACCTCAGCTCACTAGACAAGTAAAATCTCACAAGGATCTGCAAGGAATTAACTGAAGGATTTGCAATGAATTGGATACAGGGAATGCTGAACAAATAGAAAAAGAAAGGAAGTCCAGATGAAGTTTTTTTTCCGAAAAGGGGAAACAAATATGCATGAGACAAATGCAAGAGCACAGAAAAGAACACAAGTAAACTTCATATAGAGATGGTCGGCGACAAAGTCACCTATGTTAGAGTATATTGACTTAGGAGTCAAGTGAGATCACTTGATCATTGGTCATACTCATCGTTTAAGCTCAAAATGGGGTTACCATTTTTCTTTTAAGCATCTTGATGTATTCACATCTTGTCGAGTTGCTTTGACTCATGACTTGGAGTAAAGCTTCTCTAAGATGGAATAACATACCTTGGGTGGTGGTGTTGATCATGTAGTTGAACTTGTGTGGGTTGCTCAAGGTTGATGTAGCTCATCAAGAGTTTGGAGCACCACTTGGAATTTGAGTTCATCGACCTACATGGGTAAGTTTTTGCAAGGAAGAGCACTTGTGTATCCAAAATGACAATCATGAAACTCAACATAGAATTTGTCAAAGGATATGTTTGAAAGGTTTCATGCTTCCTTGGCTTCACCCATCGTTGTGTAGAGACTTGGTGATGTAGAGATTGCTCAAGATGTGAGTGAGTCGCGATCTCATAGATTTAGATTCATCCAAGTACCTACATGGGTTAGATAACATGCAAGATGCAAATATATCCAAGACATAAGATAGTCATCATAAGAGAAATATCAAGGATTAGTCATAAGCTCATGTCTTGCATGTATCCAATGGAGTTCCTACTCCAAGTTTGAGGCATGAATGATGTTCAATTCACCTCTTAACCTGCAAAACACTTTCTCATCAAGTGGTTTAGTGAATATATCCGCTAATTTCTTTTCGGTGCGAACATGCTTAAGATTAATGTCCCGTTTGGCAACATGATCTCAAATAAAATGATGATGAACTTCAATATGCTTAGTTTGAGAGTGTTGCACGGGATTGTGAGCAATCTTGATAGCACTCTCATTGTCACAAAGTAACGGAACATGTTTCACATATATCCCATAATCTTTAAGAGTTTGGGTGATCCAAAGTAATTGAGCACAACATGAACCAGCGACAATGTATTCCGCTTCGGTGGTGGATAAGGATACCGAGTTTTGTTTCTTGGAGGACCAAGATACAAGAGATCTATAAAGAAATTGACAAGTACCCGAATTGGACTTTCTATCAACCTTGTCACCGACATAGTCCAAGTTGGAGTAGCCAACAAGATCGAAAGAGGCCCTCTTAGGATACCAAATGACAAAATTTGGTTTATGGATTAAGTATCTCACTATCCTTTTCACGGCCTTAAGATGACATTCTTTAGGAGTAGCTTGATATCGTGCACACATGCACACACTTAGCATGATATTGGGACCTGAAGCACATAGATATAACAATGAACCAATCATAGAGCGATAAACCTTTTGATCGACCGGTTCACCATCTTTGGTCAAATCAAGATTTCCACTAGTAGGCATGGGTGTAGTCATACCTTTGCATTCTTGCATATTGAACTTCTTGAACAAGTCCTTGGTGTACTTCATTTGAGAGACAAAGGTACCTTCCTTAGTTTGCTTGATTTGCAAACCAAGAAAGAATTTGAGTTCACTCATCATAGACATCTCAAACTTCTCCGATATTAGCTTCCCAAACTTTTCACTAAAATGAGGGTTAGTAGAACCAAATATAATATGATCGACATAAATTTGGCATACAAATAGTTCTCCATTGACCCTTTTTGTAAAAAGAGTAGAATCTATTTTTCCAATTTCAAACCCTTTTTCAATAAGGAACTTGGTCAAGCATTTATACCACGCTCTAGGAGCTTGTTTAAGACCAGAAAGAGCTTTGTGAAGTTTGTAAACATGATTAGATTTCTTGGGATTAACAAAGCCGGGAGGTTGTTTAACATAAACTTCCTCCTCTATTTCACCATTTAGAAAAGCACTTTTAATGTCCATTTGGTACAAGGTGATATCATGGTGATTAGCATAGGCAATTAAGATGCGAATGGACTCAAGTCTAGCAACGGGAGCATAAGTCTCACCATAGTCCATACCTTCGACTTGTGTGTAGCCTTGGGTGACGAGACGTGCTTTGTTGCGAACTACTTGTCCATCTTCATCTTGCTTGTTGCGAAACACCCATTTGGTACCGATGATGTTGTGGTTGTTGTCGGGCTTCTCAACCAATGTACAAACTTGATTTCTCTCAAAGTTGTGTAGCTCTTCATGCATGGCGTTTATCCAATCCGGATCTTCCAATGCTTCTTCAACCTTCATAGGTTCAATGCTAGAGATGAATGAATAGTGTTCACAAAAGTTAGCTAAACGAGTTTTAGAGCGAGTGATTCTCCCGGTTTGGATATCTTTGTAGATTTGCTCGACGGGATGGTATTTAGCAATTCTTGCTCGAACTCGTGAAAGCTTTTGCTTGGGTCTTGGTTGAACATCTTCTTCATCTTATTCTTCTTCTTGGTCTTCTTCATTGTTGGCATTGTCGTTCTCTTGTCGTGGTGGAGAAGGAGGTTGTTGACGTTTGTCTTGGTGCACTTCCTCGTTTTCTTCATCTTGGTGTGTCCCACTTGTGGATGCTTCCGTATCAACTCTTGGTTCACCTTGTCGTGAGGTAGAAGCTTCCACTTGGACGGACGAGGTACTCTCCTTCACCTCCGTTGGACGAATCTTGCCAATATACAAGTCTTGAATTGCTTCTGAGGGGTCTTTGTCTCCTACATCAATTGGCAATTGCTCTACTCGCGAGCCGTTAGATTCATCAAACTTCACATCTACCGTTTCTTCAACCTTTCAGGTGAAATTGTTGTAGACACGATATGTGTGAGAGTTTGAGCTATAACCAAGTAGGAAACCTTCATGAGATTTAGGAGCTAATTTAGAACGATGATGCTTATCAAGAGTGTAGCACTTTGAGCCGAATACTCGAAAGTATCCAACTTGGGGTTTGTTACCGGTGAGGAGCTCGTATGCCGTCTTGCCGAGTAGCTTGTGGAGATATAGGCAATTTGTTGCATGACAAGCCGTCTCAACCGCTTACGCCCAATAGTGCTTCGGCGTCTTGTACTCATCAAGCATCGTTCTCGCCATTTCGATGAGCGTCCAGTTCTTCCTCTCATTAACTCCATTTTGTTGAGGTGTGTACGTAGCCAAGAACTCGTGTGAAATACCTTCTTCGTCAAGAAAGGTATCCACATTTGCGTTCTTGAACTCCATTCCGTTGTCGCTGCGAACCTTCTTGATCTTCACTTCAAATTGATTTTGGGTCTTCCTAGTGATGTTTTTGAAGATCTTTTGAACCTGCGATTTATCATCGAGAAAGAACACCCACGTAAATCTTGAAAAATCTTCAACAATAACTATACCAAAAGAATTTCCACCGAGACTTTTGTAGGCGTTGGGACCAAAAAGATCCATGTGAAGTAACTCGAGTGGCCTCCTTGTGGTCATGATGTTCTTCACGGGATGCCTCCCTCCGCCCTATTTACCTGCCTAACAAGCACTGCCAAGTCTATCCTTATCAAATATGACATCGTTAATGCCAAGGATATGATTTCCTTTAATAAGCTTGTCAAGGTTTCGCATGCCAACATGACATAATCGTCTATTCCATAACCAACCTCTAGAGGATTTAGAAATAAAGCAAGTTCTAGGTTGAGCCTTTTTAGTGAAATCAACAATGTATAGATCACCTCTACGTACACCGGTAAAGACCATTTTATGAGTATCTATATGAAACACTTGGCAATCTACTTCATTAAATAGGACATTGAAACCGAAATCAGCAAGTCTAGATACTGAAAGTAAGTTGTAGCCAAGAGATTCAACGAGCATTACATTTTGTATGGAGCTATCATGTGATATGGCCACCTTACCGAGGCCAACCACCTTACCCTTTGAGTTGTCACCAAAAGTGACATACTTTCGAGGACCATCATTTTCAGCAAGCTCACGAAACATATCTTTATCTCTGGTCATGTGATCGGTACATCCACTATCAAGAACCCATTCCTTTCCTCCTGCCATATATCCCCGAAGATTTGCCATAAGACCAAAGTGTCTCATTGCATCATCAAGATCAAAGTCACTATCATCATCCTCATCATAGTATCCATGTTCAACATCATCAAGCGGTGGATCAAATCCTAGAGAGGGTGATTCGTTAGAGTGAGTTTGACAATGATCTTGCTTATGAATTTTTATAGCTTCAGAAATGATATCACTAATAATTCCAACATCTCCTTTGGCACGCATAAGGTTTGTAAGCTCAAATAGACAATCACCAAACATAGGATCACTGGAATTCATCTTACTCAAGGCAATAGACTTATGGAGAATTTCATCTAGATTTTTCAAGGAATAATTTGGAAAACGTTCCTCAAGAAATTTCTATATGGTGTAGGCACACTTAAGAGTAGGCAAACATCCAATCAAGTTTCTAGGCAAGCCTCTAGTGATAAGTTCAACAGTTCTAAGATTGTGAATCATGTTAACTGACTCATCAAGGGTAGGATGCATTGGGTCACCATGACGTGCACAAGGACTAGCAATGTACTTGTTCAAATGATATTGATTGAAAATCACAAGCATCTCATTTTCCACTCATGAAAGTACTCTCCATCAAGTATAGGCACTCTATGTCTAAGACTCCCAATAGTAGACTCATCCATCTTCCTCCAATGGTGTTTTAAACCAAAGCAATGGAGACCAAAGCTCTGATACCAATTGAAAGGATCGAGAAGAGGTGTCTAGAGGGGGGGGGGTGATTAGACACTAAGTACCAAAAGTTGCAGTTTTTAACTTCTTTAAGTTGGAGTGGAGTTTAGGCACAAGTTTAACACTCACAACACATATCAGGCAAGCATGCAAAGAGTATATGAGCAGTGGAAAGTAAAGCATGCAACTTGCAAGAATGTAAGGGGAAGGGTTTGTAGGATTCAAACGCAATTGGAGACACATATGTTTTTCTCGTGGTTCCTATAGGTGGTGCTATCGTACATCCACGTTGATGGAGACTTCAACCCACGAAGGGTAACGGTTGCGCGAGTCCATGCAGGGCTCCACCCACGAAGGGTGCACGAAGAAGCAACCTTGTCTATCCCACCATGGCCATCGCCCATGAAAGACTTGCCTCACTAGCGGTAGATCTTCACGAAGTAGGTGATCTCCTTGCCCTTACAAACTTCTTGGTTCAACTCCACAATCTTGTCGGAGGCTCCCAAGTGACACCTAGCCAATCTAGGAGACACCACTCTCCAAGGAGCAACAAATGGTGTCTTGATGATGAACTCCTTGCTCTTGTGCTTCAAATGATAGTCTCCCCAACACTCAACTCTCTCTCAGAGGATTTGGATTTGGTGGAAAGAAGATTTGAGTGGAAAGCAACTTGGGGAAGGCTAGAGATCAAGATTCATATGGTAGGAATGGAATATCTTGGCCTCAACACATGAGTAGGTGGTTCTCTCTCAGAAAATGTATGCTGGAAGTGTAGGTTCGTTCTGATGGCTCTCTCCATGAATGAAGAGTGGGTGGAGGGGTATATATAGCCTCCACAAAAAATCTAACTGTTACACACAACTTGCCAATCTCGGTGGGACCGAATTAAGAAACTCGGTCGGACCGATTCATTAAATCTAGTGACTATTAGGATTTTCGATGTGACCGACATGCAACTCGGTAGGACCTATATTGTTAGGGTTAGGGCATAACGTAATCTCGGTGAGACCGATTACTCGAACTCGGTAGGACCGATTTTGGTAATAAGTTAACCAGAGAGTTGGTCAGGCAAACTCGGTAGGACCGATTACACAAACTCGGTAGGACCGATTTTGGTAATAAGCTAACCAGAGAGTTTTCATTGTAATCTCGGTAGTACAGATTACTCAAACTCGGTGAGACCGATTTTAGTAATGGACATGCATAGAGAGATTACAATCCCATCTCGATGAAACCCAGATCCCTATCGGTGAAACCGATTTGCCTAGGGTTTGTGGCAGTGGCTATGACATCTGAACTCGGTGGCGCCGGATAGAAAGAATCGGTGGGGCCGAGTTAGACTTTTGGTTTAGGTCATATGTGGATGTGGTAAACTAGTTGAGGATTTTGGAGCATATCACTAAGCACTTCGAGCAAGCAAGCCATTAAGCAACACCTCATCCCCTCTTGATAGTATTCGCTTTTCCTATAGACTCAATGTGATCTTGGATCACTAAAATAGAAAATGTAGAGTCTTGATCTTGGAGCTTGAGCCAATCCTTTGTCCTTAGCTTCTTGAAGGGGTTCCACATCCTTTAGTCCATGCCACTCCATTGTTGAACTTGTCTGAAACATACTAGGTACAAGTGTTAGTCCAACAAGAGATATGTTGACATTAATTACCAAAATCACCCAGAGAGCACTTGTGCTTTCAATGAGGTTGCTCTCTAGCCTGGCCAACAACCTGTTAGTCTATGGCAATGCCTGGTTATGCGACCAACTTTGTGGTCGCTTCGGACTGTTCAAGTTGCCGGCAATCGTTGTCCTAATGAACATTAACTCCACCGGGAACCAGATCCTGAAGTGGATGCCGGATTGCAATGCTCATGGAGTTGCAGGTGACTGGAAGTTACCCACACTTCATGAAGAGCTTGAGTGGTCATCTGCTTTGGTGGAAAGGGCTACCAGAGTGGAGACCAAGATGTACAAGCGCACCTCCAAGGTGGAGGAGGCGTACATTAGGAAGAGCTTGGAGGAGGCCAGGGCACTATGTGCTGCCGCGATGGCGAAGGCAGGGAAGTCGGCGAAGGGAAAGGAGAAGGATGATGATGAAGGCTTCTCCCATGGCGGCAGCGAGGTGCAAGCCATGGAAGAGGTTGCCGAGGAGGATCCTGCCGGGTCTGAGCGTGCCAGGTATGAGCCTGTCGAGGAGGAGCCCTTCAGGATCGAGGCTCTGGCCACCGCGGCAGCGGAGGTCCAGGAGGAGGAAGTTGAGGAGGCAGGGGAACCTGTTGAGGAGTGGCTCACGGTAGGCCCTCAAGCCCCAGAGCCAATCCCGAATCAGCGGCCGCGCAGGTGTACTTCTAATCGGGGAGTGGTGGTTCCCGATCCCGTGCCTGCTGCCAAGAAGGTGAAGAAGACCATTCTTTACCAAAAGAAACAAGCAGTACATGCTGCACCGGCAATCCTCCCGCCTTGCTAGGAGGAACCCCCTGGCCGCGGGAGTTGATTGCAGTTCCGAGTCTAGCCCGAGCTCCTCATAGGAATCGTCGTTGTCGGAATCCCTCGCACCTCGACAGAGCTCGAAGTTGCCGGAGAGTTCCATTCCTCCGCTCTAGAAGAGGGGTAGGTCCCCCACTCCACCCATGGAGTTTGAGTTAAACTCCATGCTCATTGATGAAGAGTAAGGGAGACCATTCCCTCCTTCTCTTCTTCTCTTGCAGTAGCTCCAGTATGTTTGCTTGCATCTGTTGACTGATCTTTTGTTTGTTGCCGATGACAGAGAGGAGGAGGAGGAGACGGAGACCCTCATCCACCGGTCAAAGCAGCTTAGGCGTGCTGGGTCACCTAAGACTGTGGAGGGCGAGGGACTCGTGAGGAGCGGCACAAACGATCCGCCGCCAAGCCCCCAATCCAGTCCCCGGCGAGAGAGCGTGGAATTGGCCCCGCTTGTGGGGAGCGACGCGGGAGAGCTCCCAACTTCCTCAATTAGAGGAGGAGGAGAGAAGACCCAAGATGAACCCTTTCAGGAGGGGCCAACTCCACCCATTGATCGGGCCAAGGAGGCCCCGACAAGGACTTCAATAGAAGAGCCTGCTTAGGACGACGTCGTGTGTGCCATGGGAGGATGGAAACCATGGCCCGATAACTAATGTTGTCGGGGAAACTGAGGCCCTTACACGATAGACTCCTCCGGGTAATCCTTCCCTCTCCCATCTTTCCTCTTTTTTTCTTCTGCTTAGAGCTCTTCTGACATATCTGCCTCTTACTGTTGCTTGTTGTTTTCACTCGCAGACTCTCAGGCTGAAGAACTTGTGTTGCTGGAGGAGGTGGCCGACATAGGGAGAGAAGTCACGGATGAAGCCGCTAGGATTGCTGCCGTGGAAGAGCAGGGACATGCTGCTAGGGGGTATCCATGAGCCCCTAATGGAGACAAAGAAGATTTGCGGCAGCGCGCCAGGGGCGGGGGCCCCGATCAAGGAGAAGATTACCCTCCAGACCATGGATCCCCTCCCCTCATTCGGCACTGTGGCGGGGGCCTCTCTCCACCCCCGAGCCATTTGTCGCTGGTGCTCGCAAAACCTGGGCTCGAAGCCCACGTCTCGTCCACGGTGACTAGCGCGGAACTCTAAGAGGAGCTCCAGGGCATTCTAGCACTGCTGTACCAAGGAGTCGAGGAAGCCAATGATTCTGTTGCTGTCGCGATGGACCTGTCTTTCATGGAGTCCATGGCGGCAGGCATCAAGGAGATGCAGGGCCGTCATGGCCAGAAATGGCAGGCGCTCAAGGAGAAGTGCAAGTCCGCCAACAAGGTGGACCAGTAGTTGAGGGACAAAGGCAATGAGTTGCACAACTGGCACGGCAAAGAGTTCCAGGTCTTGCTGAGGTAGCAGGAGACGATCTCGATGGCGAGGGAGGATCCATTGCTCGGGAGGCCCTCACGGTGGAGTGCGAGGCACTCATGGATGCCAGAGAGTGGGATATCTCCTCTGAGGAGGAGAGACTTGAGGCCACCCTCCGTACTAAGGATGAAAACCTGGAAGTCCTTGTGCAGCAGCGCACCAAGGAGCTGGAGGACAAGCATAAAACTTACCTGGATGCCCTCAGCATTGATTCAGCAGCTCAATTAAAGAAGATCATCGATGACCTCGCCGCTGCATCCATCGCCAAGACCGACCTCGACCAACAGGTGGCCAGGCTGACCGAGGAGCTTGCCGGGAGTACCAAGGAGGTCGGCGCTCTCAAGGAGGAGGCATGGAAGGCGGAGATTCTTCTAAAGGATGTGCAGTCGTGGCTCTCCTCCAAGAGCCAAGGCCTCGAGATCACCAACGGCACCATCAAGGATTTGAAGGTTAGGATTGGCACTTTGGAGGGCTCGATAGAGTCCGTCGAGGCTCGGGAGAAGCAGCTGACAAAAGATCTAGATACCACCAGGCGCCTTCGGAAAGACGTAGAGGAAAAATTGGCAAACCAGTCCGAGAAGGTCGACCTGAGGATCAAGACCTTGATTGACATTGCTGGGCGCCTCACTGCTCAGACCGCTGTGATGGGCATGGAAGGACTAGTCTTTTTAGCCAGCAGGCAAGAGGTCCCCAACGTCAAGCTAGGGGTCTTCTTCAATGAGCTGATTGACAAGCTAAAGTCGCATGAAGAGGGGAGGGCCGACCGCTTTGCAATCGAATCTCGAAAGCTCGCCCGCGATGCCCTCTTCATGGTCTTGAGCAACATCGCTTGTCATCGTCCGAACCTCAACCTTGCCGATGGCTTCAAGAAGCCACCGTTGGGCGTGGATGTCCGCGCCGCCAATGTGAAAGATGCACCTCTTGCCGCCAAGGTCCTTCGCATCCCAATGTCTCCACGCAGGCGCCAGGCCCAGCGCTTAACTATTATGGTCATTGTGTTGTCATGTAAGAAAACATGATGCATGCCTTGTGTTTAGATATCTACTGCTTATGCTTGTGCGGAATTGATGCTTTTTGCTTAATATCAAATGCACGTTTATCCCACAGGGTATGCTTGTTCCCCTATGTATATTTTGGTTGCCTGTCGGCATCATATTGCCGCGATTGTCATAAGGGTATGGCCCTTAACATTCATCTTGGCGTGGATGCGTCCCGACAGGTTTTTCCTTGGTAGTTCTCGACACAGTCACCCGTTCTGCGAGCAGGGCTTGAGACAGAATGAGGGTGCAGACAAACAACTAGTCAAGGTACCATCACCCAAAGGATTTCATCATACGAACACTTCTAAAACTGAGGGGTAAACAAAGGCAGAATCTAGAGTTCATCAAGAGGAAATGACTGCATTGACTTAGCTTTTGTCTTCACTCCTTCCCATCTTTTCCAGTTGCGAGCGTTCTATCCATTCGCAATACAAAGAAGAGTGGGTGCCACGTGAGTAACTCTCTGGTTCCCGGCAGGGACCAATACACGTCATGCGTGTCTGGTGGGAAGCAGGACAAAGTGCCAGGCTTTTCTGGTTCCTCCTCCTTCCCTTCACTCTTTTCAAACAATCTGGCGGTGGCTGGCACAAGAGTCACGCTAACGCAGATGGCCTTTCCAGAGCATACTTACCGAGGCATCGATCAATAGATTTGCACAGGTGCTCCACCCAGGATTTACCTAAGTGGGGTAAATGCTAAACCAAGTATCGCGTGGTGCTCATCAACATTGATGATGCTAAGCCCAGAGTAGCTCAATCATCAAAGAGAGAGAGAGAGAGAGTGATGAAAAGAGGAACCTCATTCCCGTGCACCTTGCCCCTCCTCACGGACGGTGTTGGAGCGGCGACCACATCGCCTAGACCGCCTGGGAGAGACATGCCGCCATCGATACTGATCCCTGCTGTGACTGCAACCATGGTGGGAGGAAGTGATGTGAGTGGACAAGACAGGCGTGGGGGCGGCCCTGCTCTCCCGCTTCGTCTTCATCTTCCTACGGACATCATTGATGCCGAAAGCACCGGCTGGGCGACAATGGAGATGACGTGTTGCATACGCTCTCGGGTTCGCGTAGGTCACCCCCTATGTGGCGCGCCAAAGATGTCGTGGGGAACCACGTCCACCTATGGGGCCATCATCCCCTTTGTGGTTCGGCGGGGGACGAGCACGTTGCACAAAAAGCGGAGAAGCGTAGCACAACATGACAAAGATCACAGGGGCAGTTTTACCCAGGTTTGGGCCGCTGTGAGGCATAAAACCTTACTCCTGCTTTGGTGGATTGATGGTGGATTATGGTGAAAAAATGCAGCGCTCTTGCCTGGCAGGGTTGCCTCGGGGCGAGAGCGACTACGCGCGTATGAGTAGTCGAGGGTCCGAATCCCTTCGGCGGTTGCCATGGGCCTCCTTTTATAGATCAAGGGGTTACCACAGTGGAAAATCAGTCTTTACATACTGATTAGATAGCAAACAGTTCTATCACACCTAATTCTGTAGGCGGACAGAGCGCATTAAATGCATCAATTAGTGTCACACCACAGCATGCTCGGCAAGCCTTGCCGGGCTGTTTTGCCAGCTTCGCGCCTGCTTGCTTGACATGTCTCAGGACGGGTGTCATTTGGACGTGTTTTCTGTTGGAAGTGGCTGCCATGTGGCAAGAGGCAGCTACTTAGTCACTCGGGGGTTTGACACCGCACTGATTGATGACTTGCATCATTGTGAGGTGGAGCGGTGAAGCTTTGGCGGGGCAACCCGCCCTCGCCGTGCCTGGCAAGCCTGCCGGGGCAGTCTGGTGGCTTCTCTTCGGGGCAACCCTCGTCCTCGCCGGGCTTGCCTGCCTGGCAAGGGAGGTTTTTCCCCTAGTAAAATCTTGTCTCTCTAGCTTGACTTGCATTGGTCTTCTTGATCTACACCTTGATTCTTCAAAGAGCTGATCTCTAGTGCTTGGTCTGATCTTGGGTGCTGCAATCTTGGTGGGTCGGTGGCTTACTGTCTCTGCACAAGCCAAGGGAAAACATACGCCCTTGTTTGTTTACCCCAACACATAGTATCAAACACGAATCAAACATGATGAAAGCTGGCAGTCAGGGCATGTGGGATATGGAAGGAGGAGGAGGATGGGGGTCGGGTGTGCACCTGCCTGGATCGACGAGGCCGAGCAGCATGAAGGAGTGTCACCGTCGAGGAGGTGGCGCTGCAAGGAAGGAGTGAAGGTTTCAACTTGGAAAAGGAAGGCAGAAACAAGGGAAATGTGGCTTTTGGTAAGGGGGAGGGGGCGGGGAGGTAGATATTTTCGTGGAAGCCGGAAATTTTGGATCGGTGCAGCGAAAAAACTGGCGCGCAAAGTGTCATCAGACGCGGTCCCTCATTCAGAACTGTGTACGATATGTGAACATCACAAACGATTCAGATAGCTTAACCCGTGTGTCATGAGTTTGAACATAAAAAATTTTGGCTCGAATTTCCCTGGTTACAGTGGTCATCCATGTCATTGCATAATTTGGGTACACAAAGGAGACTATAGCACACCCACACTTCTTAATCGAGCAAGTTTAGCAATTAAACATAGCTAGCTAACCTAAACATTACTCTAACAAAATAAAGACTAACACTCTTAATTAAACAAAACAAAGAGTACTACTATGGTTGGTGCTCGTCGATCTCCGTCGCCTCCTCCATTTCCAGCTCGCGCCCGATGATCTTCAAGGGAAGGGGCTCCATGGCATCCATCGCACCATACTCGGCAAGCATCTCGCCATCCGCGTCCGCCATCTCTTTGGAATAGGCCGCCATGAGCTAGGCGTGGGCGGCCACGATCTGTGCTTGGACGAGCCTCGTCATGGCAAGGTATGGCACGGAGGAACGAACGGCTACTCGAACGCTCTTGGCGATTGCCAACTCTTCGGCCGTGGGTTGCCGACCATTGTCGGAGAAGCTTCGTTCGATTTGTGCAGTGACCGCCAGGAGCTGGGTGTGGGTGGCCTCGACATGGTTGCGGGCGGCATCCATCAGGGCTAAGGCCGCCGCTGCGGAATGGACAACTCATGTGCCGCTCTCGCCAGTTGCTATCCCCAAGTCAGATGTTGTTGCCGCCACCTAAGAAGCAACAACGGCCATTTGGGCTGCCTTGGCCGCCCGGTCGCAGATTGCGACCGCGCTCACGAACCTTGTTAGCACGCGCCTGGCGGCTGCGGTCGCGCTCTCGCCAGAGTGGGCCGCCAAAGTTGCCCTGACGAAGCGGATCCACGTCCCCATCTTTCATCGGCGATGATTGAACAATGAAATGGTATTTGGGGAGCAAGCTAGTATGCTTGTCACGCCGACTGTGGACTGT
Source organism: Triticum dicoccoides (assembly GCF_002162155.2). Taxonomy (NCBI): domain Eukaryota; kingdom Viridiplantae; phylum Streptophyta; class Magnoliopsida; order Poales; family Poaceae; genus Triticum; species Triticum dicoccoides. The sequence continues at coordinate 313,732,799 of NC_041385.1, read as the reverse complement.
AGCAGACACACCTTCTCGCATAAGCCATATGCGTACTATACTCCGATGGTGCTCCAAGATATTTTATGTTGCATCTCACACGGTTGGTGATAATTAAATGTGTGCGATCTACTTGATTTTTTGTCTTGATTTGAATTACATAATGGGGTCACAGTGGCAAACGAGGGTGTTTGAATTGCTAGAACTTTTATCTGCATTGAACATGCAACTATAGGTGTGTCGTCAAAAAAATTGGAATTATTCAGCGTTCGTTTGGACATTTTTAAACCTTAACTTGGTTTTCTAGGCATTTCAGGTGCACAATTCAAAATTAAACTACATGCACATGATCCGGTGCACCAAAATGGGTTGTAAAATCATATATGTGCCCATGTGTTGATGCTTATGTCCCATGCAAGAAATGGGGATGAATTTCAAACACCACGACAGCGTGGCTCTCTGGCAACATTGAGGTACTTGCTTTCATAATTCTCGTAAATCCAAAACTCGTGTGAAATTCATTAACGTTGGCATGCTATCATGGAATGGCATCAACATGTTGGGGTAAAAAATATTGTCCCATTTGGGGTAGGTTATGGTATAAGCTTCTCACAAATAAGAGCTTCTCACAAACGAGAGCTTCTCACAAGAAGTCTCATGGTTCCGGTATGGAAACGTGTCACCTTTGTGGATGAAACAATATCTATTGCCTCTTCTTAATTTCAAAATTTTTCTATTGTCAACGTAGAACAACAGGAGTGTTGTGTCATTTTTGGTTCACTAGGACATTTTTATACATTAACTGAGTTTTCTATGCATTTATGTGCATAATTCAAATTTGAACTACATGCACATGCTCCAGTGCATATAAATGGGTTGAGAAATCAAATGTGTGTCCTTGGTTGCAAGCTTAGGTCCCATGCAAGAAATGGCAATGAATGTCGAACACCTTTGCCACCGTCGCTCAGACCCTAACATTGAGATACATGGTTTCAAAATTCTAGTAAATCAAAAACTTGTCTAGAATTCATGAAACTTGACATGATATCATGGAACGGCATCAACATGCCGTGGTAAAAATATTTCTCACATTTGGGACAAGTTTGAGTATAAGCTTCTGCTACGTCTTGAGCTTGCGTTGGTTTTCCTTGAAGAGGAAAGGGTGATGCAGCAATAGTAGCGTAAGTATTTCCCTCAGTTTTTGAGAACCAAGGTATCAATCCAGTAGGATGCTCCTCAAAAGTCCCACACACCTACACAAACAAACAAAGAACTCGCAACCAACGCAATAAAGGGGTTGTCAATCCCTTCACGCCACTTGCAAAAGTGAGATCTAATAGAGATAATATGATAAGATAAATATAGTTTTGGTATTTTATAATATATATGCAAAAAGTAAAGATGCAAATAAAAGTAGATTGGAAGCAAATATGATAAGAGATAGACTCGGGGGCCATAGATTTCACTAGAGGCTTCTCTCAAGATAGCATAAGTATTACGGTGGGTGAACAAATTACTGTCGAGCAATTGACAGAAAAACGAATAATTATGAGATTATCTAGGCATGATCATGTATATAGGCATCACGTCCGTGACAAGTAGACCGACTCCTGCCTGCATCTACTACTATTACTCCACACATCGACCGCTATCCACCATGCATCTAGAGTATTAAGTTCATAAGAACAGAGTAACGCATTAAGAAAGATGACATGATGTAGAGGGATAAACTCAAGAAATATGATATAAATCCCATCTTTTTATCCTCGATGGCAACAATACAATACGTGCCTTGCAACCCTTTCTATCACTGGGTAAGGACACCGCAAGATTGAACCCAAAGCTAAGCACTTCTCCCATGGCAAGAAAGATCAATCTATTAGGCCAAACCAAACTAATAATTCGAAGAGACTTGCAAAGATAACTCAATCATACATAAAAGAATTCAGAGGAGATTCAGATATTTCTCATAGATAAACTTGATCATAAACCCACAATTCATCGGATCTCGACAAACACACCGCAAAAAGAGTTTACATCGAATAGATCTCCACAAGAGAGGGGGAGAACATTGTATTGAGATCCAAAAAGAGAGAAGAAGCCATCTAGCTAATAATTATGGACCCGAAGGTCTATGGTAAACTACTCACAACTCATCGGAGGGGCTATGGTGTTGATGTACAAGCCCTCCGTGGTCGATTCCCGCTCCGGCGGATCGCCGGTGAAGGCTCCAAGATGGGATCTCGCGGATACAGAATGTTACGATGGTGGAAATTGTGTTTCGTTGGCTCCCTGGATGTTTTCGGGGTACGTAGGCTTATATAGGAGGAAGAAGTACGTCGGTGGCCGCCTGAGGGGCCCACGAGACAGGGAGGTGCGCCCTATAGGGGTGCGCACGCCCTACCCTCTACTGGCCGCCTCGACTGCTTCTTGACTTGCACTCTAAGTCCTCTAGATCATGTTCGTTCCAAAAATCACGCTCCTGAAGGTTTCATTCCGTTTGGACTCCGTTTGATATTCCTTTTCTTCGAAATACTGAAATAGGCAAAAAAAAATAGCAACACGGGCTGGGCCTCCGGTTAGTAGGTTAGTCCCAAAAATGATATAAATGTGTAAAATAAATCCCATAAACATCCAAAATGGGTAATATAATAGCATGGAACAATCAAAAATTATAGATATGTTGAAGACGTATCAAGCATCCCCAAGCTTAATTCCTTCTCGTCCTCGAGTAGGTAAATGATAAAAATAGAATTTTTGATGTGGAATGCTACCTACCATAATTCTCAATGTAATTTTCTTTATTGTGGCATGAATGTTCAGATCCAAATGATTCAAAATAAAAGTTCATATTGACATAAGAAATAGTGGTACTTCAAGCATACTAATCAGAGTAATCATGTCTTCTCAAAATAACATGGCCAAAGAAAGTTATCCCTACAAAATCATTGTTGGAAATATGCCCTAGAGGCAATAATAAATTAGTTATCATTATTATATTTCCTTGTTCATGATAATCGTTTATTATCCATGCTATAATTGTATTGATAGGAAACTCAGATACATGTGTGGGTACATAGACAACAGCATGTCCCTAGTAAGCCTCTAGTTGACTAGCTTGTTGATCAATAGATGGTTACGGCTTCCTCACCATGGACATTGGATGTCGTTGATAACGGGATCACATCATTAGGAGAATGATGTGATGGACAAGACCCAATCCTAAGCCTAGCACAAAGATCGTGTAGTTCGTATGCTAAAGCTTTCTAATGTCAAGTATCATTTCCTTAGACCATGATATTGTGAAACTCCCGGATACCGTAGGAATGCTTTGGGTGTACCAAACGTCACAACGTAACTAGGTGGCTATAAAGTTACACTACGGGTATCTCCGAAAGTGTCTGTTGGGTTAGCACGAATCGAGACTGGGATTTGTCACTCCGTGTAACGGAGAGGTATCTCTTGGCCCACTCGGTAGGACATCATCATATGCGCAGTGTGACCAAGGAGTTGATCACGGGATGATGTGTTACGAAACGAGTAAAGAGACTTGCCGATAATGAGATTGAACAAGGTATCGAGATACCGACGATCGTATCTCGGGCAAGTACTATGCCGGTAGACAAAGGGAATTGTATACGGGATTGATTGAATCCTTGACATCGTGGTTCATCTGATGAGATCATCGTGGAACATGCAGGAGCCAACATGGGTATCCAGATCCCGCTGTTGGTTATTGGCCAGAGAGTTGTCTCGGTCATGTCTGCATGGTTCCCAAACCCGTAGGGTCTACACACTTAAGGTTCGATGACGCTAGGGTTATAGGGAATAGATGTACGCGGCTACCGAATGTTGTTCGGAGTCTCGGATGAGATCCCGGACGTCATGAGGAGTTCCGGAATGGTCCATAGGTAAAGATTTGTATATGGGAAGTCCCGTTTTGGTGACCAGAAAAGTTTCAGGTACTATCGGTAACGTACCGGGACCATCGGGAGGGTCCCGGGGTCAACCAGGTGGGGCCACCAGACCCAGAAGGCTGCGTGGGCCAAGTGTGGGAGGGTACCAGCCCTAGGTGTGCTGGTGCGCCCCCCACCAAGGCTCAAGGCGCAGGGAGAGTGGGAGGGGGCAAACCCTAGGTCCAGATGGGCCTTAAGGCCCACCCTAGGTGCGCCCCCCTCTCTCCCCCCTTGGCCTCACCCTAGATGGGTTTTGGGGGCTGCCGCTACCCCTGGGAAGGGAACCCTAGATGGGGGCGCAACCCCTCCCCTTCCCCTATATATACTTGAGGTATTGGGGGCTGCAAAACACACGAGATGAACTTTCTCTTGGCGCAGCCCTACCTCTCTTCCTCCTCATCTCTCGTAGTGCTTGGCGAAGCCCTGCTGGAGTACCCCGCTCCTCCACCACCACCACGCCGTCGTGCTGCTGCTGGACGGAGTCTTCCCCAACCTCTCCCTCTCTCCTTGCTGGATCAAGGCATGGGAGACGTCACCGGGCTGCACGTGTGTTGAACGCGGAGGCACCATTCTTCGGTGCTTAGATCGGATTCGGCCGCGATCTGAATCGATTCGTGAACGACTCCACTGACCGCGTTCTTGTAACGCTTCCGCATCATGATCTTCAAGGGTATGAAGATGCACTCCCCTCTCTCTCGTTGCTAGTTTCTCCATAGATAGATCTTGGTGATGCGTAGAATTTTTTTTGAATTTCTGCTACGTTCCCCAACAGTGGCATCATGAGCTCGGTCTATTGCGTAGATTCCTGGCACGAGTAGAACACAAGTAGTTGTGGGTGATGGTTCGTACAATTTGCTTACCGTTACTAGTCCTATCTTGATTCGGCGGCATTGTGGGATGAAGCGGCCCGGACCAACCTTACATGTACGCTTACGTGAGACAGGTTCCACCGACTGACATGCACTTGTTGCATAAGGTGGCTAGCGGGTGCCAGTCTCTCCCACTTTAGTCGGATCAGATTCGATGAAAAGGGTCCTTATGAAGGGTAAATAGCAATTGGCATATCACCGTTGTGGCTTTGCGTAGGTAAGAAACGTTCTTGCTAGAAACCCATAGCAGCCATGTAAAACATGCAACAACAATTAGAGGACGTCTAACTTGTTTTTGCAGGGTATGCTATGTGATGTGATATGGCCAAAAAGAATGTGATGAATGATATGTGATGTATGAGATTGATCATGTTCTTGTAATAGGAATCACGACTTGCATGTCGATGAGTATGACAACCGGCAGGAGCCATAGGAGTTGTCTTAATTTATTGTATGACCAGTGTGTCAATGAACAACGCCATGTAATTACTTTACTTTATTCCTAAACCGTGAGCCATAGTAGTAGAAGTAATAGTTGGCAAGACAACTTCATGGAGACACAATGATGGATATCATGATGATGGAGATCATGGTGTCATGCCGGTGACGATGATGATCATGGAACCCCGAAGATGGAGATCAAAAGGAGCAAAATGATATTGGCCATATCATGTCACTGTTTGATTGCATGTGATGTTTATCATGTTTTACATATTATTTGCTTAGAACAACGGTAGCTTAAATAAGATGATCCCTCACAATAATGTCAAGAAAAGTTTTCCCCCTAACTATGCACCGTTGCGAAGGTTGGTTGTTTCTAAGCACCACGTGATGATCGGGTGTGATAGATTCTACCATTCGAATACAACGGGTGTAAGCCAGATTTACACACGCAATACACTTAGGTTGACTTGACGAGCCTAGCATGTACAGACATGGCCTCGGAACACGGAAGACTGAAAGGTCGAACATGAGTCGTATAGAAGAGATCAACATGAAGATGTTCACCGATGATGACTAGTCCGTCTCACATGATGATCGGACACGGCCTAGTTGACTCGGATCATGTATCACTTAGATGACTAGAGGGATGTCTATCTGAGTGGGAGTTCATAAGATGAACTTAATTATCCTGAACATAGTCAAAGAGGTTTTTGCAAATTATGTCGTAGCTTGCGCTTTAGTTCTACTATTTTAGATATGTTCCTAGAGAAAATTCAGTTGAAAGTTGATAGTAGCAATTATGCGGACTAGGTTCGTAAACTGAGGATTGTCCTCGTTGCTTCATAGAAGGCTTATGTCCTTAATCCACCGCTCGGTGTGCTGAACCTCGAACATCGTCTGTGGATGTTGCGAACATCTGACATACACGTTTTGATAACTACGTGATAGTTCAGTAATGTTAAACGGTTTAGAGTTGAGGCACCGAAGACGATTTCGAAACGTCGCGGAACATATGAGATATTTCGAGGGCTGAAATTGGGATTTCAGGCTCGTGCCCATGTCAAGAGGTATAAGACCTCCGACGAGTTTCTTAGCCTGCAAACTAAGGGAGAAAAGCTCAACCGTTGAGCTTGTACTCAGATTGTCTGGGTACAACAATCACTTGAATCGAGTGGGAGTTAATCTTCCAGATGAGATAGTGATGTTTCTCCAAAGTCATTGCCACCAAGCTACTAGAGCTTCGTGATGAACTATAACATATTAGGGATAGATATGATGATCCTTGGAATGTTCGTGATGTTTGACACCGCGAAAGTAGAAATCAAGAAGGAGCATCAATCGTTGATGGTTAGTGAAACCACTAGTTTCAAGAAGGGCAAGGGCAAGAAGGGATACTTCATGAAATGGCAAATCAGTTGCTGCTCTAGTGAAGAAACCCAAAGTTTGAACCCACCCGAGACTAAGTGCTTCTGTAATGAGGTGAACAGTCATTGAAGCAAAACTACCCTAGATACTTGGTAGATGAGAAGGCTAGAAAGGTCGACAGAAGTATATTGGATATATATTATATTAATGTGTACTTTACTAGTACTCCCAGTAGCACCAGGGTATTAAATACCGGTTCGGTTGCTAAGTGTTAGTAACTCGAAATAAAAGCTACGGAATAAATGGAGACTAGCTAAAGGTGAGATGACGATATGTGTTGGAAGTGTTACCAAGCTTGATGTAATCAAGCATCGCATACTCCCTCTACCATCGAGATTGGTGTTAGACCTAAATAATTGTTATTTGGTGTCTGCGTTGAGCATAGACATTATTGGATTATGTCTATCGCAATACGGTCATTCATTTAAGGAGAATAATAGTTACTTTGTTTTTTTGAATAATACCTTCAATGGTCTTACACCTAAAATGAATGGTTTATTGAATTTCGATCGTAGTGATACACTTGTTCATGCCAAAAGATATAAGATAGTAATGATAGTACCACATACTTGTGGCACTGCCATTTGAGTCATATTGGTAAAAATGCATGAAGAAGCTCCATGTTGATGGATCTTTGGACTCACTCGTTTTTGAAAAGATTGAGACATGCGAACCATGTCTATTGGTGTATACGCATGAAGAAACCCCATGCAGATGGATCGTTTGGACTCACTTGATTTTGAATCACTTGAGACATGCAAATCATACCACATGGGCAAGATGACTGAAAGCCTCGTTCTTAGTAAAATGGAACAAGAAAGCAACTTGTTGGAAGTAATACATTTTTGATGTGTGCAGTCCAATGAGTGCTGAGGCACGCAGTGGATATCGTTATGTTCTTACTTCACAAATGATTTGAGTAGGTACTGAGTATATTTACTTGATGAAACACAAGTCTGAATTATTGAACGTTCAAGTAATTTCAGAGTGAAGTTGAAGATCGTTGTGACAAGAGGATAAAATGTCTATGATATGATCATAGAGATGAATATCTGAGTTGCGAGTTTGGTACACAATTGAGACATTGTGGAAATTGTTACACAACTAACACCGCCTGGAACACCATAGTGTGATGGTGTGTCTGAACATCATAGCTGCACCCCATTGGATATGGGGCATACCATGATGTCTCTTATCGAATTACCACTATCGTTCATGGGTTAGGCATTAGAGACAACCACATTCACTTTAAATATGGCACCACGGAATTCCGCCGAGATGACACCATATGAACTATGGTTTAGAGAAACCTAAGCTGTCGTTTCTTAAATGTTTGGGGCTGCGACGCTTATGTAAAAGTCTTAGCCTGATAAGCTCGAACCCAAAGCGGATAAATGCATCTTCATAGGACACCCAAAACAGTTGGGTATACCTCCTGTCTTAGTTCCGGAAGCAAAAGGGATTGTTTCTAGAATCGGGTCCTTTCTCGAGGAAAAGTTTCTCCTGAAAGAATTGAGTGGGAGGATGGTGGAGACTTGATGAGGTTATTGAACCATCACTTCAACTAGTGTGTAACAGGGCACAGGAAGTTGTTCCTATGGCGCCTACACCAATTGAAGTGGAAGCTAATGATAGTGATCATGAAACTTTAGATCAAGTCACTACCAAACCTGATAGGTCGACAAGGATGCGTACTACTTTAGAGTGGTACTTAATCCTGTCTTGGAGGTCATGTTGCTAGTCAAAAATGAACCTACGAGCTATGGAGAAGCGATGGTGGGCCCGGATTCCGACGAATGGCTCGAGGCCATAAAATCCGAGAGAGGATCCATGTATGAAAACAAAGTATAGACTTTGGAAGAACTACTCGATGGTCGTAAGGCTGTTGAGTACAGATGGATTTTAAAAGGAAGACAGACAATGATGGTAAGTGTCACCATTAAGAAAGTTCGACTTGTCGCTAAGTTGTTTTCCGACAAGTTCAAGGAGTTGACTATGATGAGACTTTCTCACTCGTAGCGATGCTAAGAGTCTGTTGGAATTATATTAGCAGTTACTGCATTATTTATGAAATCTAGCAGATAGGATGTCAAAACATTGTTTCCTCGACGATTTTCTTGAGGAAAGTTTGTATGTAATACAACCAGAAGTTTTTTGTCAATCCTAAAAGATGCTAACAAGTATGCAAAGCTCTAGCAATCCTTCTAAAGACTAGAGTAAGCATCTCGGTGTTGGAATATACGCTTTGATGAGATGATCAAAGATTTTGGGTTTATACAAAGTTTATGAGAAACTTGTATTTCCATAGTAGTGAGTGGGAGCACCATATCATTTCTGATGAGTATATGTTGTTGACATATTGTTGATCAAAAATGGTGTAGAATTTCTAGAAAGCATACAGGGTTATTTGGAAAGTGTTTTTCAATAGAAAACTTGGATTAAGCTGCTTGAACATTGAGCATCAAGATCTACAAGGATAGATCAAAAATGCTTAATGGTACTTTCAAATGAGCACATACCTTGACATGATCTTGAAGGTGTTCAAGATGGATCAGTCAAAGAAGGAGTTCTTGCCTGAGTTGTAAGGTATGAAGTTAAGACTTAAAGTTCGACCACGACAGAAGAAAGAGGAAGGACGAAGGTCGTCCCCTATGCTTTTTGTCATAGGCTCTATACGGTATGCCATGCTGAGTATTGCACCTGATGTGTGCCTTGCCACATGTCTGGCAAGAGGGTACAAAGGTGATCAAGGAGTGGATCACCACATAGCGGTCAAGATTATCCTTAGAGGAATAAGGATATGTTTCTCGGTTATGGAGGTGATAAAGAGTTTGACATAAAGAGTTGCGTCGATGCAAGCTTAACACCTATCCGGATAGCTCTGAGTAGAGATACCAGATACGTATAATGGAGCAACAATTTGGAATAGCTCCAAGTGGAACGTGGTAGCAGCATCTACGATATGACATAAAGTTTTGCGAAATACATAGGGATCTGAATATTGCAGACCCGTTGACTACAACCTCTCTCACAAGCATAACATGATCAAACCCAGAACTCATTGAGTGTTAATCACATAGTGATGTGAACTAGATTACTGATTCTAGTAAACTCTTTGGATGTTGGTCACATGGCGATGTGACCTATGAGTGTTAATCACATGGCGATGTGAACTAGATTATTGACTCTAGTGTAAGTGGGAGACTATTGGAAATATGCCCTAGAGGCAATAATAAATTAGTTATTATTATTATATTTCCTTGTTCATGATAATCGTTTATTATCCATGCTATAATTGTATTGATAGGAAACTCAGATACATGTGTGTGTATATAGACAACACCATGTCCCTAGTAAGCCTCTAGTTGACTAGCTCGTTGATCAATAGATGGTTACGGTTTCCGGACCATGGACATTGGATGTCGTTGATAATGGGATCACATCATTAGGAGAATGATGTGATGGACAAGACCCAATCCTAAGCCTAGAACAAAGATCGTGTAGTTCGTATGCTAAAGCTTTTCTAATGTCAAGTATCATTTCCTTAGACCATGAGATTGTGCAACTCCCAGATACCGTAGGAATGCTTTGGGTGTACCAAACGTCACAACATAACTGGGTGGCTATAAAGGTACACTACAGGTATCTCCGAAAGTGTCTGTTGGGTTGGCACGAAACGAGACTGGGATTTGTCACTCCGTGTAACGGAGAGGTATCTCTGGGCCCACTCGGTAGGACATCATCATATGCGCAATGTGACCAAGGAGTTGATCATGGGATGATGTGTTATGGAACGAGTAAAGAGACTTGCCGGTAACGAGATTGAACAAGGTATCGAGATACTGACGATCGAATCTCGGGCAAGTACTATACCGGTAGACAAAGGGAATTGTATACGGGATTGATTGAATCCTTGACATCATGGTTCATCCGATGAGATCATCGTGGAACATGTAGGAGCCAACATGGGTATCTAGATCCCGCTGTTGGTCATTGGCCGGAGAGTTGTCTCGGTCATGTCTGCATGGTTCCCGAACCCATAGGGTCTACACACTTAAGGTTCGATGACGCTAGGGTTATAGAGAATAGATGTACACGGTTACCGAATGTTGTTCGGAGTCCCGAATGAGATCCCGGACGTCACGAGGAGTTCCGGAATGGTCTGGAGGTAAAGATTTATATATGGGAAGTCCGATTTTGGTGACCGGAAAAGTTTCGGGTACTATCGGTAACGTACCGGGACCACCGGGAGGGTCCCGGGGGTCCACCAGGTGGGGCCACCAGCCCCAGAAGGCTGCGTGGGCCAAGAGTGTGAGGGGACCAGCCCTAGGTGGGCTGGTGCGCCCCCCACCAAGGCTCAAGGCACAGGGAGAGTGGGAGGGGGCAAACCCTAGGTCCAGATGGGCCTTAAGGCCCACCCTAGGTGCGCCCCCCTCTCTCCCCCCTTGGCCACACCCTAGATGGGTTTTGGGGGCTGCTGCCACCCCTGGGGAGGGAACCCTAGATGGGGGCGCAGCCCCTCCCCTTCCCCTATATATACTTGAGGTATTGTGGGCTGCAAAACACAAAGATGAACTTTCTCTTGGCGCAGCCCTACCTCTCTTCCTCCTCGTCTCTCGTAGTGCTTGGCGAAGCCCTGCTGGAGTACCGCGCTCCTCCACCACCACCACGCCGTCGTGCTGCTGCTGGATGGAGTCTTCCCCAACCTCTCCCTCTCTCCTTGCTGGATCAAGGCATGGGAGACGTCACCGGGCTGCATGTGTGTTTAACGTGGAGGCACCGTTCTTCGGTGCTTAGATCGGATTCGGCCGCGATCTGAATCGCTTCTTGAATGACTCCAATGACCGCGTTCTTGTAACGCTTCTGCATCGCGATCTTCAAGGGTATGAAGATGCACTCCCCTCTCTCTCGTTGCTAGTTTCTCCATAGATAGATCTTGGTGATGCGTAGAATTTTTTTGAATTTGTGCTACGTTCCCCAACAATCATATAGTCTGGCTGTTGCTCTATCTTCATCACACAAAGTATTTAATCATGCACAACCCTGATGACAAGCCAAGCAATTGTTTCATACTTTAATAATCTCAAACTTTTTCAACTTTCACGCAATACATGAGCGTGAGCCATGGACATAGCACTATATGTGGAGTAGAATGGTGGTTGTGGAGAAGACACAAAAGGAGAAGATAGTCTCACATCAACTAGGCGTATCAACGGGCTATGGAGATGCCCATTAATAGATATCAATGTGAGTGAGTAGGGATTGCCATGCAACGGATGCACTAGAGCTATAAATATATGAAAGCTCAACAATAGAAACTAAGTGGGTGTGCATCCAACTCGCTTGCTCACGATGACCTAGGGCATTTTGAGGAAGCCCATCATTGGAATATACAAGCCAAGTTCTATAATGAAAAATTCCCACTAGTATATGAAAGTGACAACATATGAGACTCTCTATGATGAAGATCATGGTGCTACTTTAAAGCACAAGTGTGGAAAAATAGATAGTAGCATTGTCCCTTCTCTCTTTTTCTCTCATTTTATTTTTTTTCTTTTTTCTCTTTTTTTTCTTTGGCCTTTTTTTTTCTTTTTGGCCTTTCTCTTTTTTTTTATTTTTCTCTTTTTTTTCTTTCTTTTTGTAATGTTTGAAGTCTCATCCCGACTTATGGGGGAATCATAGTCTCCATCATCCTTTCCTCACTGAGACAATGCTCTAATAATGAAGATCATCACACTTTTATGGATTTACAACTCAAGAATTACAACTCAAAGCTAGAACAAGATATGATTATATATGAATGCCTCCGGCGGTGTACCGGGATATGGAATGAATCAAGAGCGACATGTATGAAAATTATGAAGGTGGCCTTGCCACAAATACGATGTCAACTACATGATCATGCAAAGAGCAATATGACAAAAGTAATGCGTGTCATATGAACAGAACGGTGGAAAGTTGCATGGCAATATATCTCGGAATGTCTATGGAAATGCCATAATAGGTAGGTATGGTGGCTGTTTTGAGGAAGGTATATGGTGGGTGTATGGTACCGGCGAAAGTTGCGCGGCACAAGAGAGGCTAGCAATGGTGGAAGGGTGAGGGTGCGTATAATCCATGGACTCAACATTAGTCAAAAGAACTCATGTACTTATTGCAAAGATCTAGAAGTCATCAAAAACAAAGCACTACGCGCATGCTCCTAGGGGGATAGATTGGTAGTAAAAGGCCATCGCTCGTCCCCGACTGCCACTCATAAGGAAGACAATCAATAAATAAAACTGTGCTCCAACTTCATCACAAAGCGGTTCACCATATGTGCATGCTACGGGAATCACAAACCTCAACACAAGTATTTTTCATAATCACCTCAACTAGCATGACTTTAATATCACTACATTCATATCTCAAAACAGTTATCAAGCATCAAATTGACCATAGCATCCAATTCAGTTTCTATGATAGTTTTCGTTATACCCAACTTGGATGCTCATCATTCTAGGACCAACTTTGTAACCATAGAAAATACCATGCTGTTCTAAAAGACTCTCAAAATAATATAAGTGAATCATGAGAGACTAGCAATTTCTTCAAAATTAAGCCACCGCCGTGCTCTAAAAGATATAAGTGAAGCACTAGAGCAAACTATCAAGCTCAAAAGATATAAGTGAAGTACATACAGTATTCTAGCAAATTCTAATCAAATAGGATTCTCCCAAAAGGTGTGTACAGCAAGGATTATTGTGGTAAACTAAAAATCAAAGACTAATATAATACACGACGCTCCAAGCAAAACACATATCATGTGGCGAATAAAAATATAGCTCCAAGTAAAGTTACCAATGAACAAAGACGAAAGAGGGGATGCCTTCCTGGGGCATCCCCAAGATTAGGCTTTTGGCTATCCTTGAATATCTTGGGGTTCCATGGGAATTCCCAATTTTGGCTCTTTCCACTCCTTATTCCATATTCCATAAAAGCTTTACCCAAAACTTGAAAACTTCACAACACAAAACTCAACAGGAAATCTTATAAGCTCCGTTAGTGAAAGAAAACAAAACCACCACATAAGGTACTGTAATGAACTCATTCTTTATTTATTTTTGTGTTAAACCTACTGTATTCCAACTTCTCTATGGTTTATAAACTATTTTACTAGCCATAGATGCATCAAAATAAACAAACAACACACGAAAAACAGAAACAGTCAAAAACAGAACAGTCTGTAGCAACTGTAACTAACGCAAACTTATGGAACTCTAAAAATCCTACCAAAATAGGAAGTCCTGGAAAATTTGTCGATTGATCAGCATAAAAAATAATCAACGCAAAAGCACGTTTCGGTGATTTAACAAAACCAAATTTGTGCGTGCAAAGTTTCTGTTTTTCAGCAGAATCAAATCAACTATCATCATAGGTTATCCTATAGGTTCTACTTGGCACAAACATTAATTAATAGATAAAAACACATCTAAACAGGATGTAGATGCAAGATTTATTACTAAACAGGAACAAAATCAAAAAACACAAAGAAAATTGGGTTGTCTCCCAACTAGCGCTATTGTTTAACGCCCCTAGCTAGGCATAAAAGCAAAGATAGATCTAAGTAGTGCCATCTTTGGCACTAAATTCATAAGTAGCTCGCATGATAGATTCATAAGGTAATTTGACTTTCTTTCTTTAAATGTGCTCCATGCCTTTCTTTAATGGAAATTGGAATCTAATATTCCCTTCCTTCATATCAATAATCGCGCCAATCGTTTTAAGGAAAGGTCTACCAAGAATAATAGGGCAAGAAAGATTGCAATCTATATCAAGAATGATAAAATCTATGGGAACCAAATTTTATTTGCAACAATGAGAACATCATTGATTCTTCCCATTGGTTTTTTAATGGTGGAATCTGCAAGGTGCAATTCAAAGAGCAATCATCAAGATTAGGGAAACCTAGAATATCACATAAAGTTTTCGGAATCGTGGAAACACTAGCACCCAAATCACACAAAGCAAAACACACTTGATCTTTAATTCTAATCTTTGTAGTAGGTTCCCACTCATCATTAAGTTTTCTAGGTATAGAAACTTCCAAATTAAGTTTTTCATCATAAGATTGCATCAAGGCATCAACGATATGTTTGGTAAAAGCTTTATTTTGACTATAAGCATGAGGAGAATTAACAATGAATTGCAACAAGGAAATACAACCTTCTAAAGAACAATTATCATAATCAAATTCCTTGAAATCTGAGATAGTGGGTTCAATACTATTTAAAGTCATGACCTCTCCAATCCCACTTTTACCAAATTTAGCATGAAGATCTAAAAACTCCGATTTTTGGGATGCCTTCTAGGTAAAGTTGACTCATCTTCAGTCCCATAATTATCAAGATTCATATTGCAAAACAAAGATCTAATAGGAGATGCATCAATAACTTTAAGATCTTCATCATTATTTTGATGGAAACTAGAAGAACACGCTTTTACAAAGCAATCTTTCTTAGCACGCAATCTAGCGGTTCTTTCCTTGCACTCATCAATGGAAATTCTCATTGCTTTGAGAGACTTATTGATATCATACTTAGGGGAAGAAGATCTAAGTTTAAGAGAATCAACATGAAGCAAAAGTCTATCAATGTTCCTAGCCAAATCATCAACTTTGAGAAATTTTTCTTCAAGCAAAGCATTAAAATTATTTTGAGAAATCATAAATTATTTCACACTATTCTCAAAATCAGAGGGAATATTATTAAAATTACCATAAGAATTGTTGTAGGAATTTCCATATTTATTAGATGAATTACTAGGGAATGGTCTAGCATTAAAGTTTCCTCTATAAGCATTGTTTCTAAAACTATACCTACCAGCAAAATTCACATCCATAGATTCATTATTATTCTCAATCAAAGTAGACAAAGGCATATCATTGGGATCAAGAGGAGTATTCTTAGTAGCAAACAATTTCATAAGTTCATCCATCTTTCCACTCAAAACATTGATTTCTTCTATAGCATGCACTTTTTTACTAGAAGATCTTTCAGTGTGCCATTGAGAATAATTAGCCATAATATTATCAAGAAGTTTTGTAGCATCTCCTAACGTGATTTCCATAAACGTGCCTCCCGCGGCCGAATCTACGAGATTTCTAGAAGCAAAGTTCCAACCGGCATAAATTTTTTGTATGATCATCCATAAATTCAAACCATGAGTAGGGCAATTGCGAATCATCAATTTCATTCTTTCCCAAGATTGGGCAAGATGCTCATGATCAAGTTGTTTAAAATTCATAATATCGTTCCTAAGAGTGATAATCTTAGCGGGAGGAAAATACTTAGAGATAAAAGCATCTTTGCACTTGTTCCAAGAATCAATACTATTTTTAGGCAAAGACGAAAACCAAACTTTAGCACGATCTCTAAGTGAAAACGGAAATAACTTCAATTTAACAATATTGTTATCTGTATCTTTCTTCTTTTGCATATCACACAAATCAACAAAGTTGTTTAGATAAGTAGCGACATCTTCACTAGGAAGGCCGGCGAAGTGATCTTTCATAACAAGATTCAGCAAAGCAGTATTGATTTCACAAGACTCAACTTCATTAAGAGGAGCAATCGGAGTACTAAGGAAATCATTATTATTGGTATTCGAGAAATCACACAATTTGGTATTATCTTGCGCCATGGCAACAAGTAATTCAACACACAAGCAAACAGGAAAAAGGCAAGCGAAAGAGAGGAGGAGATTGGGAAAGAGAGGGCGAATAAAACGGCAAGGGCGAAGTGGGGGGGGGGGCGAGGAAAATGAGAGGCAAATGGCAAATAATGTAAATGTGAGGGAGATGAGTTTGTGATGGGTACTTGGTATGTCTTGACTTGAGCGAAGACCTCCCCAGCAACGGTGCCAGAAATCCTTCTTGCTACGTCTTGAGCTTGCGTTTGTTTTCCTTGAAGAGGAAAGGGTGATGCAGCAATAGTAACGTAAGTATTTCCCTCATTTTTTGAGAACCAAGGTATCAATCCAGTAGGAGGCTCCTCAAAAGTCCCACACAGCTACACAAACAAACAAAGAACTCGCAACCAACACAATAAAGGGGTTGTCAATCCCTTCACGGCCACTTGCGAAAGTGAGATCTAATAGAGATAATATGATAAGATAAATATATTTTTGGTATTTTATAATATAGATGCAAAAAGTAAAGATGCAAATAAAAGTAGATTGGAAGCAAATATGATAAGAGATAGACCCGGGGGCCGTAGGTTTCACTAGAGGCTTCCCTCAAGATAGCATAAGTATTACGGTGGGTGAACAAATTACTGTCGAGCAATTGATCGAAAAGCAAATAATTATGAGATTATCTAGGCATGATCATGTATATAGGCATCACGTCCGTGACAAGTAGACCGACTCCTGCCTGCATCTACTACTATTACTCCACACATCAACCGCTATCCAACATGCATCTAGAGTATTAAGTTCATAAGAACAGAGTAACGCGTTAAGAAAGATGACATGATGTAGAGGGATAAACTGAAGAAATATGATATAAATCCCATCTTTTTATCCTCGATGGCAACAATACAATACGTGCCTTGCAACCCTTTCTGTCATTGCGTACAGACACCGCAAGATTGAACACAAAGCTAAGCACTTCTCCCATGGCAAGAAAGTTCAATCTAGTAGGCCAAACCAAACTGATAATTCGAAGGGACTTGCAAAGATAACTCAATCATACATAAAAGAATTCAGAGGAGATTCAAATATTTCTCATAGATAAACTTGATCATAAACCCACAATTCTTCGGATCTCGACAAACACACCGCAAAAAGAGTTTACATCGAATAGATCTCCACAAGAGAGGGGGAGAACATTGTATTGAGATCCAGAAAGAGAGAAGAAGCCATCTAGCTAATAACTATGGACCCGAAGGTCTATGGTAAACTACTCACAACTCATCGAAGGGGCTATGGTGTTGATGTAGAAGCCCTCCGTGGTCGATTCCCCCTCCGGCGGAGCGCCAGCGAAGGCTCCAAGATGGGATAGCGCGGATATAGAAGGTTACGGTGGTGGAAATTGTGTTTCCTTGGCTCCCTGGATGTTTTCGGGGTACGTAGGCTTATATAGGAGGAAGAAGTACGTCGGTGGCCGCCCGAGGGGCCCACGAGACATGGGGCGCGCCCTATAGGGGTGGGCGCGCCCTACCCTCTCGTGGCCTCCTTGGCTGCTTCTTGACTTGCACTCCAAGTCCTCTGGATCACATTCGTTCCAAAAATCACGCTCCCGAAGGTTTCATTCCGTTTGGACTCCGTTTGATATTCGTTTTCTTCGAAATACTCAAATAGGCGAAAAAACAGCAATACATGCTGGGCCTCTGGTTAGTAGGTTAGTCCCAAAAATGATATAAATGTGTAAAATAAAGCCCATAAACATCCAAAAGGGGTAATATAATAGCATGGAACAATAAAAAATTATAGATACGTTGAAGA
The DNA here is from genome assembly GCF_002162155.2 of Triticum dicoccoides. Lineage (NCBI taxonomy): Eukaryota > Viridiplantae > Streptophyta > Magnoliopsida > Poales > Poaceae > Triticum > Triticum dicoccoides. The sequence goes on along the minus strand of NC_041385.1, from coordinate 313,714,642 downwards.
CGTATCAGCTTCTCACAAACCAGAGCTTGTCACAACAAGCCTCACGATTACGTTAGGGTACATTTTCACCTTTCTGGACGAAATGATATCCGTTGCCTCTTCTTGATTTCGACAAAAATCTACTGTCAACATAGAACAACAGAAGCATTGTGTTAAATTTTTGAATTTTTGGGGTTCGTTTGGACATTTTTATACATTAACTGAGTTTTCTTGCATTTATATGCATAATTCAAATTTGAACTACAGGCACATGCTCCAGTGCATATAAATTGGCAGAAAAATCAAATCTGTGTCCTTGGTTGCATGCTTAGGTCCCATTCAAGAAATGGGAATGAATGTCAAACAGCTTGCCACCGTCGCTCGGCCGCAAACATTGAGATACATGTTTTTTAAATTCTAGTAAATCCAAAAATCATCTGAAATTCATGAAACTTGGCATGCTATCATGGAGAGAAAGCAACATGCAATGGTAAAAAAAATCCCATTTGGGGCAGGTTTGGTATAAGCTTCTCACAAACCAGAGCTTCTCACAACGAAGCCTGGTGGTTTCGGTAGGGAATGTGCCACCTTCGGGGACGAAACGATATCGGTTACCTCTTCTTGCTTTCATAATTTTTCTGGTGTCAACATAGAACGATAGGAGTGTTGTGTTAAATTTTGGATTTTTTTGGGGTTTGTTTGGACATTTTTATACATTAACTAGCTTTTCCATGCATTTTATGTGCATAATTCAAATTTGACCTACATGCACAAGCTCCAACGCATATAAATTGGTTGAAAAATCAAATTTGTGTCCTTGGATGCATGCTTAGATCCCATGCAAGAAATGGGAATAAATGTCAAGCATATTGCCATCATCGCTCGGCCGCAAACGTTGAGATACTTTGTTTTTAAATTCATCCAAAACTTGTCTGAAATTCATGAAACTTGGCATGCTATCATGTAGCGGCATCAACATGTGTCGGTGTACGAAAGTAGGGGCTCTCCTTTTGACCCCTTTACTTGTGCACGGGCAGTCAGAACCACCTCCTGCGGCCACGCATGACAGGGCAGGAAAGGGAATCCGGAGAGAAGCCGAAGTCTCAAGACAAACAAAGCAACGACAAGGACCAAGGCCACAAAGATCAGATGGACGAAGCAGGTTTCCCTGGCAAGAACCCCTGCCGGGGCAGCCTCAATGGCCCCAGCAAGACCCTTGCCGGGACAGCTCGCCCGCTCCAGCTAAGCGAGACACCTTTGAGCCCCCCAACGCTAGATAAACGCATTGGGACTAGGCTCGGGAGGCACCTCCGTGGTGTCCTGCAGATCTTTGTGAAGACAAAGAATAAACAAGATCAAATAAGGATAGGAAGGCAACAATCCTTTGCAGGGTTCTTGCTGAGGAAGACCACGAGACCCCCGGCAAGGTCCTTGCCGGGGATGACGGTGTTCCACTGCAAGACCCTTGACGGGCCACCCGGTAAGGCCCTCGCCAAGTGCGCCAGTAGGGCCACTGCCAGGCCCATGCCAGCCAAGTCTCTGCCGCCGTTCACATGCAGATGCCGACCCAACCAGCTGGGCAGGCACCTGCGTGGCAACATGCAGCCCTTCGTGGAGGCTCCACCACCGCGCCACCTCAGATGCCTACCTGCCTACATGGCACCGCATGCATCGCTGGCCAGGGCGCGTGTCAAAGCAAGGAGGAGCGGCGACGGACAGGATGGGCCTCGCCCCCGTCCCCGATAAACTTAAGGGACACCTAAGCCTCGCATTAAATGCGCTTTGTCCTGTAATACCAGCGATAAGCTCATAGCGCTGTAGCACTTTCCACCTCCCGTGTGCCATTGTGGCAGCCCCTTTAACCTATAAAAGGAGGCCCATGGTACCCTGGAGAAGGATTCGGCTTTTCTAACCTAGCAGCACCTAGAGCTAGTTCAAGAGCTCAAGAACACTAAATACATCCACCAAAGCAGGATCGTAGGGTTTTACGCATCTTTGTGGCCCGAACCTGGGTAAATCCCCTTTGTGCTGTCTGCTAGCCCCGCTCTTCTCACGATCCCCGCGCCCCACAACCGTAGTAGGGATTCCAGTGATCCCTTAGGTGTCGTTTCCCACCGACATCTTTGGCGCGCCAGGTAGGGGGTGCGCAATTGTGAGAATCTGGTGTAGCAGTTGACCTAGCTGTTCTTCATCGCCATGGCTCCTAAGAAGAAGACGACCACAGCGATCGACTCATCCGGGACCAGGTTGCCAGTACTGGTGTGGACCAGTAGCGGGCCAGTCACGGAGAGAACCCGTGGCATGGCCCGCGAACATACACATCACCCTGGTGGTTCAGGCCAGACGAGTGGTGTCGTTCGCGCGCCAGGCGACGGGCCACCAGTCGCGGGCTCCAGAGATGGAGTCGGGCCCCCCGCAGGCGGAGCGAGGCCCTCCAGGGGCGCCGCCATCCTGCCAGATGGCGGCACGACGGCCTCCAAGATGCCAACACTGGCGCCTACGACGCGCGTTTCCCAGGTTGTGCGTGATGAGCAGTGTCACCCCGCCGGTGACCCTCTGCGCCGCCCTGGGAAGAGTCCCGTGCACCCATCGCATGATGAGGAGGGCCAGCATGTGCGCCAAGGAGCTGATGGAGGTGGCGAACGGTTGCGGGGCCGTGACGCAGCTCCTTCTAACGTGGTTAGAAGTCGAGGCGCATCGCGGTCCACCCAGCTTTCGCCGCCACCCACGCCAGCGGAAGCTCTAGCACGCGCGCAGCTGCTCCTCAATTTTCCTCCCGCCACGGAGAAGCTCGACGAATGGAGGGCCACCGTCCGGAGCCTCGTCGGCATCGCCAACAACGATGAGTTACGGCCGGCGGGACCCGTAGGCCGTCACTCCGCCGGGCCACCGCATGCCATCGGAGGCCGTACCATAGGCGATCCAGCCACGGTGTACTCCCCACCTCCATCCCAGCCACCTCGGGCGTCGGTCCATCGCAACGACGCTCGTGAAGATATCTCCATCGCGTCATCCGACCTGCGAACCAACCACGATCAGCGTCAAGTCCTTCGAGAGCGAGCTCATGAGGATGCTCGAACTACGATCGAGCGCCGACATGACGCGCGCCACCAGTTGGACATGCGGGCAGTGCCCGCTATGGACCACCCAGCGCTGGGAGGCTACGGTGGCCTACCCTACGAGGTGGGTTGTCCGACCTTCACTTGTGAGCTGCGGCAGTTCTAGTGGCCCTCCCACCGTACGTTCAAGCCCGACGTTGGCAAGAAGTACAACGGAAAGACTCACCCGTAAGAGTTCCTCAACATCTACACCATCGTGATGCAAGCTGCTGGGGCCCGCGATGATAAGGTGCTTGCCAACTACTTCCTGTTGGCACTCAAGCCTGATGTTATGTCATGGTTGATGCGCTTGCCAGTGGATTCCATCTCTTCTTGGGCGGATCTGTGCCATGAGTTTGTTGGCGCCTTTACCGGAGGTCACCAAGCTCATGGCCAGGCGAGTGATTTACACATCATCCCCCAGAAGGAAGGAGAAAACTTGCGCAAGTACATCCAAAGGTTCAACCGGGTGCAGTACAACATCCCCGATGTTCTTCCCGCCGCCATGATCAGTGCGTTCCATCGGATTGTGAGCAACCACAAGATGCGTGAAGAGCTGGCGATGAATAAGGTCAAGGATGTGCCCGAGCTTTATGTACTGGTCGACCGATGCGCTCGTGCTGAAGAGGGAAGGAAGTACCCTAGCGAAGATGCCAGCACGGAAACCAACTCCACTGGCGACACCGCCACCCCAGCAAAGAAGGGCCAGCGCCGTAATAGGAAGCGCAAGGACAAGGCCGTGCTTGCTGTCGAGGGATCCGACGACATCGGCGCCACCAAGAAGACCAAGGCGAGCGACCTCGGCAAGGAGGTTGCCGGGTGTGTTGCTTGCCGGGCATTGGCAGCTGCCGACAAGCTAGGAGGCTCCGACAAGCAGTACTGCAAGATCCACCGCACCAAGGGCCATGACCTCCAAAACTGCCGGCAGGTAGAGCTGCTCGCCGAGAAGCAGAAGGCTGAGTATGAGCAGTGGGACATGGAGAAAGGCCCAGATGGTGCCAAGGGATCCGACAAGAAACGTGGCGGCCAAGGAGGCCACCGCAGCAAGGATAATCAGCAGGAGAGGCCCGCTCGAGGCCGCGACAAGAAGTAGGAAGACGATGATCATGACGAGGACGATGAGTCCGGCGACCACGAGTTTCAGAAAGCCACAGAGGCTATGTGCGTCTATGGTGGCGCCTCACTACATACGTCCCACCGCCAACTCAAGAAGTGGGCGCGTGAGATCACAATGGTGGAGCCATCATTCGACGCACGAAAGCCGCTGAAATGGTCCAACACGCCCATCATCTTCGACACCGAGGACCACCCTGACCGCACTACTGCGGTCGGGTGCTTCCCACTGTTGGTCTCACCAACAATCCGCAAACTCAAGGTGACAAAGATGTTGGTTGACGGCGGGGCCAGCCTGAACTTGATCTCGCCTGTTGTGTTCAAAAGGCTGCAGATCCCCGATGTAGACCTCGAGGAGACGGGCACGTTCCAAGGGGCTAACCTAGGGAGGAGCCAGCCAAAGGGAAAGGTCACGCTGCCCGTGACATTCGGAGGAGAGCTGAACCACAGGATGGAAAGGATTGTTTTCGATGTAGCCGAGATCCCCTTGCCTTACAACGGGATCCTCGGCCGCCCGGCACTAGCCAAGTTCATGGCGGCTTCACACTACGCCTACAACATGCTGAAGATGCCTGGGCCGATGAACATCATCACCGTCACCTCCGACAAGAAAGATGCGTTGATCTGCACCGACCAACTCTACCGGGAAGCAGCTGCAGCAGCTGCCGCTAAGGCACCTGCTCCTGCCGACGGAGCCCCGGGGGGGGGGAGGGGGAAGAAGACCGGTGAGACCCCTTGCACCCACTCCGGCAAGTGCACCTCTTCGGGGTGTTGCGCTTCCATTGAGAACGTGCCAGAGAGCTCCGCCGGTAAGAGCAAGAAGTCGAGAGCCACACCACCAGAGACCAAGAAGGTGCCCGTCAAGGAGGATGACACAGGGGGAGCTTTTACCATAAGCTCCACCCTCGACGACAAATAGGAAAGCGAGCTCGTCACCTTCCTGCGGGCGAATGTCGATGTGTTTGCATGGCAAGCCTCCAACATCACCGACGTTCCCAGGGAGGTGATTGAGCACCACCTTGCTGTCTGTCCTCATGCGCGGCCCATCAAGCAGAAGGTCAGGAAGAAAGCTCTGGAGAGGCAGGAGTTCATCATGGAGGAAATCAGAAAGCTAGAGGCGGCAGGCTTGGTGAGAGGAGTACTCCATCCGACGTGGTTGGCCAATCCGGTAGTAGTGCGCAAGGCAAATGGGAAGTGGAGGCTGTGTATTGATTACACAGACATTAATAAGGCTTGTCCAAAGGATCCCTTCCCGTTACCGTGCATCCACCAGATTGTTGACTCCACGGCCGGGTGTGACCTTTTATCATTCCTCGACGCCTACTCTGGATACCACCAGATCTTCATGACGAAAGAGGACGAGGAGAAGACAACATTCATCACCCCATGTGGTACGTATTGCTTTTTACGGATGCCTTTCAGGTTGAAGAGTGCTGGCTCAACCTTTGCAAGAGCGGTCCAAATTGGTTTTGAGCCCCAGCTGCATAGAAATATGGAAGCTTATATGGATGACATAGTGGTCAAAACCAAGGACAAAGCAACCCTTGTGCAAGATCTGGAGGAAACATTTGCAAACCTGCGCAAGATCAACCTCAAATTGAACCCTGAGAAGTGTGTCTTCGGTGTCCCGTCTGGCAAGCTTCTCGGGTTCTTTGTGTCCCAGCGCGGGATTGAAGCAAACCCAGATAAGATCAAGGCCATCGAGCAGATTGAGGCACCCAAATGGATCAAGGACGTGCGTCGGCTCACTGGATGCATTGCTGCCATGAGCTGGTTCATCTCCAAGTCCGCGGAGCGTGCCCTTCCTTTTTTCAACATCTTGAAGAAGGTAGGGCCAGTGGAGTGGACCCCAGAGGCCGAGGCAGCGCTGCAAGATTTGAAGAAATACCTCTCCTCTACCCCAGTGCTGGTTGCGCCCAAACCACAAGAACCGTTGCTGCTTTATCTAGCGGCAACAAATCAGGTGGTTAGCGTCGCACTAGTGACGCAGAGAGAGGTCGATGAGGAGACAACAGCAATGGCAGAGTCAATGGTTGGCGAGCCAGAACCCTCCCCGGTAGGGCTCAGTCCAGGCAAGAATGAGTCCCCGGCAGGGCTCGGTCCCGGCAACACTGGCGCCAGTACGACAGGACCCGCACGGCCAGGTGAAGCGACACAAAGGAAGAAGATGGTGTAGCACCCGGTTTACTTCGTCAGCTCCCTCTTGCAGGGAGCTAGGTCGAGGTATTCACGTGTGCAAAAATTGCTCTTCGGCCTCCTTATGGCCTCGAGGAAGCTGTGCCACTACTTCCAAGCGCACGAGGTCACCGTGGTTAACCGCCTTCCTTTGCAAAGGATACTGCATAACCCTGATGCAACAGGAAGGATCGTGGAATGAGCCCTGGTGCTGTCAAGTTTTGGTCTAAAGTTTGAAAGTACCTCGACGATCCAGAGTAGACTCTTGGTGGAGTTTGTTGCAGAATGGACCTCGACACCTGACGAAGAGGTACAGGAGACTACTCCCCCTGGCAAGGAAACAAGCGGCAACTGGATCATGTACTTTGATGGGGCCTTTTCGCTGCAAGGCGCCGGTGCCGGTGTGCTGCTTATCGCACCCACTGGAGAGCACCTCAAGTACGTCATCCAAATGCACTTTCCCTGGGAGATGTCAACCAACAACACCGCCGAGTATGAGGGTTTGCTTGCCGGTCTCAGGATCGCGGCGGACCTCGGAGTTAAAAAGCTCATCGTCAGGGGCGACTCGCAACTCGTTGTCAGGCAGGTCAACAAAGATTATCAAAGCCCGTTGATGGAAGCTTACGTAGGTGAGGTGAGGAAACTGGAGGAGTGCTTTGACGGTATACAAGCGGAGCATGTACCTCGGACAGAGAATGACATTGCCGACTACCTGTCAAAGTGCGCTGCCCTCAAGCTACCTATGGAACCAGGTACTTTTGTGCTTCAGTTAACTCAACCATCCGTTGACCCGTCGACCAGGCAGAACAAGCGGAGGAAGCTAGGCTCCGGCAAGTACTTCCCCACTGAGATCCCCGGAGCCGCCGGCGAAGATGTTGCCGTGGATGCCGATCCTGCCATGGGACAACCAACTCCGGCAGGACCTCAGGTCATGGCCGTGGAGGCGGCCACTCCCGTGGCAGAAGAGATGCCTTTGGTCCTTGTCGTCGAGCCACAGGCTCCATGGGCGCAGCATACCGTACGATTCCTTCAAAAAGGAGAGCTTCCCGAGGAGCATGAAGAGGCAGAAAGAGTAGCCCGCCGATCTGCTCTGTACCAATTCGTCTATAACGTATTGTATAGAAAAAGACCGAATGGGGTGAAATTGAAGTGCATCTCCCGGGAGGAAGGACTAAAGCTGTTGGCAGAGATACATGGAGGCATATGTGGCTCCCACAAAAGGTTGAGGACCCTTGCCAGCAAGGCTTTCCGGCAAGGTTTCTTCTAGCCCACCGCCCTCCAGGATGCGATGGCACTAGTAACCAAGTGTGAAGCGTGCCAGTTCCATTCGAAGAAGCTCCATCAACCAGCTCAAGCCCTTCAAACTATCCCTCTCTCCTGGCCCTTCTCAGTCTGGGTGCTCGACATATTGGGCCCTTTCCCCTATGCTGTCGGGGGCTTTGAGTACTTGTACGTCGCAACGGACAAGTTCACAAAGTGGCCAGAGGTGGAAGCTTTGAGGAAGGTGACAGCGCAATCAGCCATCAAGTTCTTCAAGGGACTAGTGTGCCGTTTTGGGGTGCCCAAAAGGATCATCACCGACAACGGCACACAGTTCACAAGCCATGCCTTCATGCAATACATTGAGGATCTCGGCAGCAGGGTCTGTTTTGCTTCCCTGGCACATCCACGGAGCAACGGCCCAGAGGAGAGAGCAAATGCTGAAGTCCTGCGAGGTTTAAGAATGAAAACTTTTGATAGACTGTGCAAGAGTGGAAGGCACTGAATTGATGAGTTGCCGGCGGTTCTTTGGTCGATCAGAACGACGCCAAATCGAGCCAACAGCCAGACGCCCTTTGCCTTGGTTTACGGGGCAGAAGCAGTTCTCCCCACAAAACTCATATACGGGTCACCTCGAGTGCTCGCTTATGATGAGCTTGAGCAAGAAAGATTGCACCAAGATGACGCGACGCTCCTTGAGGAAGATCGTCTCCGGGCGGCTGTGAGAGCAGCGTGCTACCAGCAAGCCTTGCGCCGCTACCATAGCTGCAAGGCTCGTGCCCGGAGCTTTGAGGAAGACGACCTTGTTCTTCGGCACGTTCAGTCCGCCAAGAATTCCAACAAGTTGACGCTGAAGTGGGAAGGCCCTTATTAGGTAACACGAGTCACTAGGCCCTGAAAGTGCGTTATATCGACTAGAGGGGGGTGAATAGGTGATTTTTATGAATTCTTCACTGAGGAATTTGCTGTTGAGGAAATTCCTTAGCAAAGAACTACTAGCAGCGAAATAAGTACTCAGAAGTAAGCATAACAGGATACAAACATAGTCATCATGATGAAATGAAGACAAGCACAGAGTACAGAAAGCGTAAACACAGGATATCACAAGATGAAGACACATAGACTGAAGAAATAGAACTGAGGAAATTGAGAAAGTCTTCAGACAAAGTCTTCAAACACAGATATGAACTATCACTCAACACAGTAATGAGGAAATGAAAGAGTTGAGGAAATAGAACCAGTAAGGTTGGTGAAGACAATGATTTGTTCGACCAGTTCCAACTGCTGTCTCAGTTGTACGTCTGGTTGGAGAGGCTGAGTATTTAAACTCGAGGACACGCAGTCCCGGACACCCAGTCGCTGAGCATGTAGCTCAGGACACCAAGTCCTCACCGTATTCTCCTTGAACTAAGATCACACAGATCTCGTACAATCACTCGCGGTAAGTCTTTAGGCGACTTCCAAACCTTCACAGACTCGGTCACTCGGTGATCCACAATTCCTCTTGGATGCTCTAGACCATGACGCCTAACCGTCTGGAAGAAGCACAGTCTTCAAAGGTAACAAGCTTCGGATCCACGCAGGATCAATCTCTTCAGTGATGCTCAATCACTTTGGGGTTTGTAGGTGTTTGGGTTTGGGATTTTCCTCACTCGATGATTTTCGCTCAAAGTCCTCGGAGGATGGGTTGCTCTCAAATGACAAGTGTCAGTTTCTCTCGGAGCAGCCAACCAACTAGTGGTTGTAGGGGGCGGCTATTTATAGCCTAGGGAGCAGCCCGACATGATAAGACATAAATGCCCTTGTCTGATATGACCGTTATGTGGATAAGATATTTTGGGACAGCTGGCGTGCAGCTCAACAACGTTCGGAATTTTGACTCTCAAATTCCTCAGGGCTATCATGTTCCTCACTGTGTAGGCAATCCGCACTGGCGAATTCCTAACTCCTCAGTCAGAACAAATTTAGTGACCAGAAGAATTTCGTCTCTGTCACTGAAGAAATTGACTGAACTGTATGAGATTTCCAAAGGCTTCACTCGAAGGGTTTGGTAGGTGTAGGATTTTGAGTTGAGCATCACATGGAAATTTTTCCTTAGTATTTCCTCGACCCCCTTTAACAGTATGGTGTTTCCTATGAATCAAGAAAGAGAAAAACAAAACTATGAAAACGAAAGTCTTCAAGCTTCATATTCCTTGCATGAATATCAAGTCTTCACGGATACACCAATATCTTCACTTCCAAAGTCTTCATGAAAGTCTTCAGAAATACCAAAGACTTTAGTTGAAGATATTCATTTTTTAGGGGTCAACTTTCCCTGTAAATATCAAACTCCTCATAGACTTATAGACCTGTGTACACTCACAAACGCATTAGTCCCTTAACCTATAAGTCTTCAATACACCAAAATCACTAAGGGGCACTAGATGCACTTACAATCTCCCCCTTTTTGGTGATTGATGACAATATAGGTTAAGTTTTCAACGGGGATAAACATATGAAGTGTAAGTACTGATATTGAGGAATTTGATTGCAAGATATAGAAGAACTCCCCCTGAAGATGTGCATAGTGAGGAATTTGCTTTTGAAGCAATGCACACTTGAAGAGTTGAATCATGGAGATCTCCCCCTATATCTTGTAATTCATACACACATTTGACATATAATATGAAGAATTTGAAATGCATGATGAAATATGGTGCCTGATGAAATTCAGCATGCGTGCGATAATATTAATGAGGAACAAGCATGCAGAATAACATATCGAGAGTATCAAAGCACAATGCATCAAAAGTATCAGGGCACCATCGGGTTTAAGATTACAACTCGATCCAATAAAGTTTCAGAAGAACGAGAGTTGTAACTTAACAAAAAGCCGCTCATATAATTGACCCGCTTGAAGATTAACTCAAATCCCCCCCCCTTTGTCATCGAATGACCAAAATGATCGAAGCTGAGGACTAATGCCCCTGAAGAATATCAAGTTGATGGAGGAGCGCTAGCGTTGTTGGGGTCGGTTGTTGTAGTAGGGCCTGCCACAGTGTCGTCCAAGTCTTCATTTTCATCAGTCTCGCATGATGAAGAATAGGAGCTGGCCACCAAGGAAGGAACTTTGACCTTCTTGAATTTCTTCGGTGGAGGTGCAGACCAGTCAAATTCTTCCTTGAGACCCATATTCTTCAGATCTGTAGCACTGTATACATGAGATAGAACAACCCAGGTACGGTTGAAAGTTTCATGGAGGTAGTATTGGTTTTTCTTCACAGCATTGTGTGTTGAGGTCATGTTGTGCAGAATTGAACCAAACTGACGCTTGACCCATTTATGATTGCGATCAACCTTCTGATGAAGACTGATGAGTAACTCACGATCAGTCATCACCCTGGGAGCTGTGGCTTGAGGATTTTGCTTGGCGGCAGAGTCATGTGTGGCTGAGTCGTCATTGGTGGAGTAGGATGAAGCCTTGCGAAATTGACCATCCAATGGACGAATGCCTTCATCTATCAGAGCAGTTGCTTTTCCTTTGTCATCAGCTGAGGAATATGTCCGTTTGAGGACTTCAATCGGAGGTAATTAGCTGCCATGGTTCAAAGTATCAGCTTTGTAATTCAGTGAAGCCCTTGACCTGATTAATCTCATAATCCATGGTGCATAAGGCTTTAGCTCAAATGGTGACATAGCAATATTCGCCAGAGTCCTCAGGAAGAAATCATGGAAGTTGACGGGAACGCCATGAATAATGTTGAAAAGCATGTTCTTCATGATGCCAACGACCTCTTCATCATTTGAGTCGTGGCCTTTGATAGGACTCATTGTCTTCGATAGAATGCGATAGACAGTCTAGGGCACATATAGTAATTCCTTGACGAGGAATTTGGTTCGAGGAGCCTGCCTTGGCTTCAATGGCTTCATCAACACTTGCATGAAATGGTTTGAAAGTTCAGGTTCACTGTAGACACAACGAGCACCGTCAAGGGGAGGACTGAGTGGGAGGGCACGAAGCAATTCAGTTGCTGGTGCCTTGTAGTGAGTATTTTCTGACATCCAGTCCAACACCCATGAATTCACATCTTCAGAGTTTCTTGTGATGTGCAGCGTTGCATAGAATTGAAGAATGAGTTCTTCATTCCAGTCATAGATGTCAATGCAGAAATTTAACAGTCCAGCATCGTGAAGAACACTGAGGACTGGCTCGAAGCACAGCAGAGACTCCATGTCTACATGAGGAATGTGTGCATGATCGAAGACTTTGTCTTTGTTGAACAATACTGAGGAATAGAAGTTTGCTTGACTTGCTGTCCAGAAACGCCTCTTTCTTATGCGAGCGGAGTCATAGGGGTTATAGTCAGTGAAGAACACATGCTCGCTGAAGAAATCGTCAGCCTTGAACTTTTGCTTCTTTGAGAATGGATCCGTTGGCTTGGGCACTAGAGTGTCAGTGAGTTGCATCACAACCTCTGGAATCGCAATCTTAGGTTCTTCACGCTGAGGAATTTCTGGTTCCTCTTCAGTAGCAGGCTACGTGTTCAAGGGTTCAACAACAGCAGCTTCTTCAGCACTAGCGGCTGGAATGTCTTCATGCACAGACGAAGTGGGATGAGTTTCTTCAGAGCCCATTTGAACAGTTGGTGCGGGGGACTGAGGTATTTGTTGAAGTGGGGTGAAGAGTGGAGTATTTGGGTTCTGACTTTCCCAAAAGTCATCATTCATCACTGGCGTTGTGCATCCAATGTCCATGTCTTCATCTTCAATTTCTTCAACGCCAGCCTCTTCAGCTGTGAACTGAGGCATTGGTGAGGAAGCAACAATTGTTGAAGGAATCGCATCCACTTCAATTTCTTCATCAACCCGCTCTGACGAAGCAGCAGATTGAGGTTCTTCATTAGATCCGCTTGGGATCACATATTCCTCACCAAAAGGAACAAGGTCCTTTGATGACATGGTGGAAATTGGAACAACATCAATTGGATTTTCAATTGAACTTGTCAGAGGCTTCATCTTCTTTGGGGCTGAAGATTCTGAAGCACTGGATGCTTTCCTTTTCTTCACTGCAGCTCGCTCTGCAGCCTTGGTCTTCTTCACATCGAATGCACATGGAAGAATTGGAGTTGGGGTAGGCGCAGATGGAACTGAGGAATCTGGTTGAATTTCCTCAGGCGCAACTGATGCAGTTGCCCTTACATTTTCAGTTTCTTCAGGCGCACCACTAGTGGATGCCCTAACAATTTCATCAGCGGTTGGAATGGAGTCATCAGCGCTGGAACTAGCATTTTCTTCAGCAGCCTGAATGTCATCAGTGGTGCTGGCATGTTCTTCAGTTGGCTGAGCAGATGCATCAGCATGAGGAATTTCTTGTTGCGATGGGGCTGCAACATTTGTGAATTTCTCAATCAGTTTCACAAACCTGACTTTGGCTCCTTGCCAATCCGCATAGTAGGCTTTGAAGTCATTGCTGAGTGTTTTGATTTCATCTTGGATCTTGAGGAGTTCATCAGGTGTCATATTGACTATGTTATTCTTCAGGAACTTCTCCTTTCTGAACTGAGTCTTCTTGATATGCCTGGCCTTCTCAAATTTCCATTTCTCTTCAGTGATGAAATGGGTCAGCATGTGACCTTGACCAGGAGTCAACTTGAAATCAGGCATAGTAGTATTTGGATCCTTGTGCCAGAGATCAATGTAATCAAGGATCGCCCTTGGATCCAAAAGCAGTGGCACATTTGTGCCTTTGGCTCTAGCGGCCCTTTCTTGTCGGTCTCTGATGATTTCTACAAGTTCATCATCATCAGCTTCATCGTCAGATGGCACGTGGAAAGCAACATGTTTCTTCTTCGAACTAGGCCGAGTACCTCGACCAGCCGTTGCCTTTGTCTTCAACAGAGTGGGGCCTGATGAGGACTTTGGTGCAGCTGAGGAACTTGCTGAGGCACCAGAGGCAATAGAGATGCCTGTTGTTCTTTGGCATGTAGCCAGATGTACATGTGTTGAGGACTTTGCCGGAACATGTAACATCCCAAATTTTCAATTTGGAATGTTATACATTAGGTCATCATGCATACCATGTTTTTCTCGCATTTTCCGATCCTAGAAAATTTCACGCAACTCAAGGACCCTCGGAGAGAGTTGGAAGTTTCATTATTTTCATATTTGGGATTTCTCAAATTTTGAAAATAGGATCATTTGGATTTATTTAATTATCTTCATAAAGTTTTCCTATAAAAATTTTGAGAGAGGGAATAATATGACTTTCCCAAATTTAGGAAAAATGAAGATTTAATAAATAAACCCATTTTGGTTTTGCCGGAGTTTTATTTGCGTTTTATTTGCCTTAGGGAAAAATGCGTGTTTTTTTTTTTAAAAAAAATTGCATTTAG